>NC_135394.1:7767500-8367500 GCF_051989625.1 Stigmatopora argus
GTAACATGTCAAGTTAAAGTTTTTATTAACAGGAAAACATTTTAACTCTTGCACACTTAGGAGTTGAAATCACATTGAAGTGGCCAGTATTTCCACCACCTGCAGAGAAGACAAATTTAGTAACAGGCAAAATTTCATTATAAAATAAGAAAAGACTTAGGAAAAATAAACACAAAATTTAAAGAAAAAAAGACCATTAGGTCTGAAGGTCTTTTTTTCCTCCAAGTGTTTTAACAAAAATAAATGCTGCTCAAATCTCTTTTTGCCAACATTAAATGAAGTATAAAAATAAGAAACCTCTTACTTTGCCAGCATGAGCCAGAGAACTCTGGACTTTACCTATATAAGAGGGGGGAAGTTATTTGCAACTTATGTTCAGTGATACCTCACCATGGAAATATATTTCCTAAAATAGATCAAATTATACTTGGATATTCTATTCTACAATAAACAAACCTCTTAGACTGCCAGCATTCTCCGAAGTGCATAGACGCCACATGGTGCATCATCTTCAAGTGGGCAACCTGGGAAGATCACATGGGCCTGGTGCGTACAAAAAAAAAAGTTAGCAGATATAGAGACTGGAGATCCAACAGAAAGGCTTAGGTGGTTTTACCTTGATCTGGCCCAGTCTGCTCAACTGTAACCTCACGGATGTGAGTCTTCTGGGCATTCAGGAAGAGCTGCATCTGCTAAACAGTGAAAACTTGATTTAACCAAGCTATTTGGGAGTTGCCAAACAATTATTAAAGAAAAGAGAGATCTTACAAGAAATGTAATAAACAATGAAGATAAAGAATGAATGAAAATAAGTTAGTGGGTACTCCATGCTATTTTCCCATTTTGAGACAAGGTGATTATATATATAGACTGACATTAACAACTGGGAGAAAGTTGGCGTAACATTTTTTGTTTAAATGATATTTTTGTGAAACCAGAACAATTACAAATTGGAAACGGGTGTTTAGCAATCGCAGTGAAAACTATCATCCAATCCAACACACCAGGAACTAAGCCGAGTGAACCTTAACCCAGCAAACTGTCCGTTGATGTCTCGGCTTTGTTGATTAAATTATAAGTCTTACTACGCGACTCAATTACGGGGAGAAAACTGACTTTTTAAGTGAAATGGGAAGTGTCTCCTCCATGACGCTAATGCTAAGTAAGATAGCTAGTCACATACTACACACAGCCGGTGAGGAAAAGGAACCCAAACTTAAATTGTCGACGGTGTGTTCAACCTGGCATTAAACTAACAGATTTATTGGCGTTTTTGGCTGAATTGATTGTTAAAAAATCTCCCGATAGCGTGATAAAAAGGCACTTAGGCCAACGCCTTACCTCGTTGGCGTGCTAGTCGATTGACTGCCATCATAGAAATGACTGTTGGCGAAGACGAGGTACTGCGCATGTGCTTAATTTACGCACCTGCAATGGTCGTAACCACGCCCATATTGTACCGCCATATTGAATAGGTTAAAGATGGTGGCCTGCTTACCGTGCTCCACTAGGTGGTTTGTCCTCCAAACTCAATGTCTATGTTTTAAAGAAGAAGTAGGATAGTTGTGATTTTTTTGTGGTCTTGATGTTATAAAACAATGTGTCAGTACACTAATTTTACCAAATATTGATTAACATTTTTACTTAGTATTTTACATCAACTCACCTTTATTCCAGGCCATCTTAATCAATTAAAAGTTTAACATTTGAAAATTGAAACACAAAGAATGCTTCATTGTCTCATCTCATTTTCTGAACCGCTTTATCCTCAATAGGGTCGCGGGGGGCGCTGAAGCCTATCCCAGCTGACTTCGGGCCAGAAGAGTGGGACACCCTGAATTGGTGGCCAGCCGATCACAGGGCACAAGGAGACAAACAGCCATACACGCTCACACTCATACCTAGGGGCAATTTAGAGTGTCCAATCAGCCTACTATGCATGTCTTTGGAATGTGGGAGGAAACCGGAGCACCCGGAGAAAACCCACGCAGGCCTCAGGAAAACAGGCCTACATGGGAAATGCACGGTACACCACTGCTTTACATACTAGATATTTCAGGCAAAACATATTTTGTTTCCACAAAAAAGTAAGAGCAATAGAACAAAATAAAACAATAATTTCTCTTTATTATATATTGTGAGTTTAATGTAGTTGTAGACATACAGTGCCACTGGAGCATTCCCGCAGTTACAAACACACGTTTAAAATCCATTTAATAATCTGGGCCAATGCATTCACCACGGATAATGACTTACTTTTTTTTTTAAACCCTCATAACCCTTTGTGTATTAGAATGAAGGACAACTCCATTTTAATTTGATCACAGAGGCGTAACATTTTCACTCAGATTCTGTCATCCTGTACTTTGATATTTCTAACATCAACATCTTTGGGGAGCTTCTGGAACCACAGCCAATGTATTTCACGATAAAATAGTGATTTTTGTAATTAGATTAATTAACTTGAGCATGATCCGTGCACTTTCAGCGCAGATTAGCATGAAAACCCAATCTCTGTGTGATTTGCCTGGGTGACAAGGGTGCCATACGCACCTATTGAATAATACCCCCAGTTGCTCAAGCATAGTCATTTTATTCCACTCAATCTACTGCACAACTAACAAGTCTCCTGACTGCCATGACACATTAGCCATCAATTATCAAGTAATTAAAATACCTATCCAAAATACACTTTGATATATGGCATTTGGTTAGCAAGTCCGCCTCAAAGCTGTAAGTTTTGTGATTTAAGAAGTCCTGGGACAGAATCTGGGAATGGTGTTTAGAGTCTGGATGCTTTTTATTTATTTATCTTGAATGTCGGAGGAATGTGGAGTACCCAGTAAAAATTCAGGCATGCATGGGGAGAACAGACATCTGCTTCCCTATTAAATGCCACCACAGCTTTGCTTTCAACAAGGCGTGAATCCCTGAGAGGGCATTTGGCTGGTATAAATCTTTCATATTCTCTTTTAAGAGGACAGTCATTTATCTGCGGTTCAAGGAGACAAGATGGCTTAAGACACTCACCAGTGACATGTTTGCTGAGAACTCATAAGAGCTCGTCACGTAGCGATGACATGCACGTCATCAACTGCCACCTTGCTCATTCGAAATGTCTCCCTATTTGGTCCATTGGGGGAATGCATGCAGAGATCTGATTGCATATTTTCTTACACCCTGCAGATTTATGTCTGAATGATAGACCTTTCATGTCTGTGCTGTTATTTTTTGCAAAGGCGCTCTATGTGTTGATGCTGGTGATAGAAAATTTGGGGCTAGGAGGGATAACTCCCAAATGAAAAACACCACTGGCATGGCAGCCTTTTCCCATTAGAGGAATTACGTACGATTATCTGTCAATCTTAAAACGATAGATTACAACATGAAAACAGCTGGAGGGTGTTGCCGAAATAGATATCTGGCTCCGATTGGCTCATCTGTAACTCTGTGTCTAATTTGCAGAAGACAAGAGGATTGATGAAAACAACTTTTGGAGACAAGGCTGTTTTTTTTGCAGGAGTTATTCATAACCCTCTACCATTAAAAGTAGAAGGGGGCTCCTATGGGTCTAGTGCCATTTTTGTTGGTTCTAATCATTGCTTCTCAACAAATGGTTTGGTTTCCATCGGTAAGGAGCCCTGTCAATGCATATTAGTAAACAGCCAGGCCCAAGCCATATTGTGAATTCAGCACCCTGGACAGCTCTGACAGTGAGATGTAGTTGGTGGAAGACGTGGAATTTAAAGGTTTCCAAAAAGCTAGTAAATGCACCAAACAAGTTGAGTGGATTAGCGTCAGTCAATAAACAGGTCTCTACTTCAGGCAATTTTGGCTGCAAACCAGGATTTGATACCCAGACAAGTTGAAAATTGTGCACTCTCGGTTGCGAGAAAGTGTAAAGAAGGGTGTGGACATGCCGGAATGCATGGAGTGAGTATTACTCCTGCCTGATACACAACAATAAAGTTCTTCCCCATCACATCATGTTTTTTTATTAAACATAACTGATACTATGGTAGAACACACAAAAACCTGAAAAGAGGAAAAAAGCTGAACACTTGTTATGGATGCGGCACAGAGGGTTACTTCCTTAAAGATAAAATGTAGCAGCTCAATGCTGAGACCTCAGCTCAAAATATCTTACCTGATGCCAAGTATTACTGTCCAATAAGGGCTGCAAGTGACTTTGGAGTCGGGGTTCACTTCTGGGCTCCTGCTTTACTAATAAAATGCCACTCCCTTGCTCACAAAATCTCCCTGCCTTCTGCGTCGTCATGATAACCCTGCTTTTGGACTATTATTTCGATGGAACATGCTTGGCTCATTAGAATCTTTTGCATGCATACTCTCATTGATTAGCAACCTGCATAAAACGTCGTCAAAAGAATTCAGACCTTTTTTTAACTTTAACTGTGGTGAGATGACTTAAACATGCACACATTTTAATGTATTTTTACAGTTAAATTCTCAGTATGGCCGTCAAGGAATGACATTTAAAAATATGAATTGTTTATGGGTCTCTGTCAAAATAAATATAGATCATCCTCAAATAATCTGCAAAGTAATTGTACTTCATTACTTCTGCCACATGAAACCACAAAAGACTTGTTCTCAATACCACCTTGTGTACACAACACAATTTTAAAAGCTGTTCTCGATAGGACAAACTGCTCATATATTTCAGCTAGTATAAAATGGGAAACGCCTGTGCTAGCACATCCACTAATGACAAACACCTGCTTCCAATTGCCAGAAAATGTCATCTTCAAACTGTGGAGCATAAGGACACAACAAGCTAATAAACACACTCACTTCTGCAAAAAAAAGACATTTTACATTTCTCTCATCTTCTCTAATTGTCTTGTTTTTTTGCTTCTAGTTTCTCTAAAGGGCGAATGGCCAAGTTGGGTGTATGTATGGAAATGACAGATGGGTAGAAGACATTATCCCCAGGTTAGCGTGTCATAAAATCTAGAAGAGATGACAAAATAACTTGGCGAAACCTTTTCCGAAGTGGACGGGGGACTTGAGCAACGTGTGGTGCTCGCAGTCGAACATGGAAGCAAGCAAAAAGAACGCTTGAATGGGAAACCAACAATTAATTCAGAAGGACAAGAAGGATAACAAAGCAAGGGTAATAAACAACAATCCTAACAGGGCAAAGCAATGTGAACACTAAGAAAGCTTGTGTTTGTCTGACATATCAAGGCTGACAAAAAACACCGCCCCTGTTTTCAATAGCAGGTCAAATTACACTGCTGAGCAGACACTATAAATTCATTGTTACGCATTTTTAAATTGGAATATAAAAATAGTTTATTACTACGAAATATAATAAAAGTTAATTCTATAATAAACGTATTCAGGCTGTGGTGTTAAATGAGGCTCATAATGGAAAATGCCTATGATGTCCAGAGCAGAAGTGATAGAGGAAATGTACCACTGATTAATAAACAATCACACGGGATAAAAGGAGGTCCTAGTTATATAGTGTGCGTGTTTGTACGAAGGTTCATTTGCAGCCCAATCCACAAACTATGGGTTTCTGCAATTGGTCACATCAGGCGGAGTCATCCTGCATTTTTCTTCCTTCAGTGCACGAGAGGAACCCTGGGTTGTGACAGGTACTCTTACTTGCTCACAATGCCCCGAGTATCTGAGCATTCTGCATGAAAGCAACCTACTCACCTGAATTGCCCCAAGTTATTCATCCTCATTATTATCCAAGCCCAAGAGGGTCGTCAAGGTAACACGTTTTGAAGACGTAGACGACATCAAGTAGACTGTAATGTTGGAGCTGTGAAATACCTCCGGCAGTATGTAAAATAATAGAGAGCGCTGTGAAAGGTGCGTGGAACTTCAGGGAGCTTAATTTGAAAACTAAATCTTAAATTCAAAGTATTATAACGTATAAGACGATAATCTTGGAAAGCTTTTAACAAACCTATTAAACATCAGTGGATATAAACTCTCTTGCAGGTTTATAGGATCTATAAATAGAGATAGCAGATCAAAATATAACATTTTAAATTCTTCCACCATCTGTGCTACACATTGTCACCTTTAATGTGTTGCCTCTGATTGGCTCAGAATCAATTTCAGATCAACACTGTCAACACTGCTGCTGTTGTAAGACTAGTCTTCGGTACTGATATCAAATCATGTGATATCAATTCAAAGTACATGGCAAAACAATCCAGAGATTAGATTTATGCGTAGCTAAATCCACAATACTGTAACTGGCGTTTTGAATGAGGGACAGTTTCGGTTGCAAAATACTTGAATCCTTATGTTTCAAGATTTCCAAGGATAGTGACAAACTATAGTGAAGTTGAAAAGTTGATTGGCTGAGGCGAAGCTGAAAGGGCAGCAATAATAATTTTTCAGTTGATTTTTAACAATTTAGATTTGCCTATTTTTGTAAGGTGTGCATTGTTTGTTTGTATTTAACAGTAAATATTAAGATGACTAAATTTTATGGAAAAAATGCTATTGAACTGTTACCGGTTTACGGTTTGAAAATGGAATTTAAGGTCTTGGTCTTTACTCTAGTCCCCAATATCTACTAGGCTTGACTTGGACTTGGTCTCTGAAAGCAGAAAGTTTTAGTCCTGGCCAACTATTGATCTGGCGTGGACCTGAACGCAACATTAATTGGTACTGACTGGGATTTCAAACTGTTCGTTACCCGCTCTACCTTGATCCAGGCTTCAATTCTAACTGAAGATAACCAACCATGCTTCTGCTTCAATGTGGGTATGGTGTTCTTTCAGAACGCGGTAGAAATCAGAAGCTTTGTTCAATGATTGATTTGGGCTTTTATCATGTGCTGCCATTAACGCAGCTACCACCTGTCGTGGATAAAGGAAAAGCTGGGGCTACAAATGAACAGAATCTCTCCTCATGGATTTTTCTTTCATAATGGACGAAAAAGTATGTCTCTGTAGACAGAGACCCGTTTTCTTCAAAGCCTTTGGCTCATGCAGCCAAAGCAATGATCACCTTTGTCATAATCACCATTGTTTCCCCGTGAGCCCTGCCTTCTTCAGGGTGCCTGACATTCAACATTTTTCAGGAGACATTTCAACGCATATCTCACGGGAACGAAGTGGCAGGTGAATCCTACCCGTGTACTTTTGTAGTTTCTCCCCCGTGCCGTCAGATTTGATTGTATGCAAACGAATGCGTTGTTTGTTTGTGCCGCGTTACTGTTATGACAGTGAGGAAGGATTCATGACGAGACAACTTGTGTTCTCTCAGCAGGATATCACGCTGTACGCTTCTGCCGCAGAACGATCAGCTTTGCACTCAGCGTGTCTGCGGCACATTGAAATGTGCAAGCTTGCTGAAAAACAAAACAAAGAGATGTCAGTGTTTATGAGAGATTATTCATCAATGTCCAAAGTGAGAAATCTATTGCAGTTTTTGTTTTAATCAGTGTCACCAGTTACTTTGTGTCTCATTTTACTGACTACTTGATATGACAACTTGCTTCTCTGATAACTGTTTCAAAAAGCTATTGTAGCGGATGATTATTGCTCAATGTTAGCCAGTCTCGGGTTAGGAGAATAATGATTATATATAGATTTTTGTAATCTATTTTTCTATTCTGGTCTTCGTCTAGTTTATAGTGATTTGAGCTTTTATTTTTATTTTTAATTCTTGCACATTATATATATATATATTTTTTTTAAACACAACTTATCACATTGAATTTGTTTTATTCAAATACCAACTATTTTTGTGTAAATTGTAGGAGTCACTTCTGAGTTTTTTGAATGAAGAAGTTGCAAAAGCAATTGGACACGATATAGTGGGTTTCCCCTAAAAATTCCTTTCGGCTTAGATTAGAAAATGTATTGCTGCAGCTAAACTGTTTAGCGCTAAATTCATCTAAATCCACAGAAGCCTGTCTTTTTAGACTATACTTATCCAAAATCCTGTAAATGTTGCATCATCAGCATATTTTGGCCTGTTTACTTAGTTTGTTTATGTTTGTTCTTGGTTTCTGATCAAATGAAAAATTGCACTCCCTAAAATACAATTTACACTCGGTTGCCACTTATCTATACTTTTTTCCTCTTCATTGTGCATAATTTGGCTGGTGCGACTTGTAGTCTGAAAAATACGGTCGGAATGATTTTACAGCACCTTGAACAAAAAAATGTTTGCATTTTCTCCAGGTTGTCTACATTTCCTATACATTCAAAAAGCATTTAGTTAGTTTCAGTAATCTTATGTACCCTCTCATTGGCTGGCAGAGATTCCAACCTGTATTCTGCTTCTAGTCCGTTGGGATTGGCTCTAACTTTCACACTAACTTAAACCGGAAAAACAATGGATATATGAATGGGTTATTCCAAAACTAGGAGAAGCCTCAACACAAGTTCTAAGTAGGGTGCCCGGGCATCAGGCAGGATTTTCTCTCCAAAAAGTGGCTGGCCGACTTTCAAATATCTATCCATTTTCTATGCAGCTTATTCTGTTTAGGGTTGCAAGGAGCTGGGGGAGATTCCAGATCATTTTGGGCATGAGGCAGCCTAAATCCAGGGCTGATTAGCGGCCAACCCCTGTGCACAGAAACAGAACATTCAAGCAGACACTTTGAGAATCAATTTTTATTACTACAGCGCGTGACTAAAAACTGTGTGCGGTCTTTTGGTCGCCCGGACCGCGACAACGAGCGACCAAAAGACCGGCGACCAAAAGACCGGCGACCAAAAGACCGACGACCAAAAGACCGGCGACAAAACAAGGTAAAACAACACGGTCTACGCATAAATAAAAGCCAACAATGGCCATGAGCAGTTTCACTGAGCCGACGTGTGAGTGTATAAGAGTTTGTATGTACATGCGTTGTCCCTTTAAGAAGCTACGTCCGTCAAGGTCTTCACAAGTTCTCCAACAAAAAACAATAAAAGTCCGGGAAATTTGGAGCTTTTCTTTAGCCTAATCATTAATAGGGCATTAAGTATGGCTAAATAGTAATTCACAGTTTGTATTTTGGGAATTTGAGCAACGATTTAAATGGTAATTATCAATAACCTTCCGGGCGACCAAAAGACCGGCGACCAAAAGATCGGCGACCAAAAGACCGGCGACCAATCGACCGTGTACCACTATACACACTGTATCGCAAATACATACTTTAGAAACAAAACAAAAATCATCAAAACAGCTATTTCAATGAAAGATTTAAAGTCATACTGTCATTTTCAACCAGACATTGGTAGCTTTCTGCATGCAATTGTAATTTCTAGAGTTAACCTGAAATTTCACATATTCGGTGGACATTTTGAGCCCCGCGTGAACTGTGACTTAACAATGCATGCCGGGCCAAGACTGTTTTAATGACGCTGTGGTAGACCACCGACAGTCCATGAAGATGCGTGACAGTGCGTCGACAAGTACCGGGTTGCGAGGCCAAATCGGCGTGCTCTGCGCTAATGATGCACTGTGAAATACGGATGCTAGTTCCCATCAAGACGAGTAACGGTGGAGAAGAGTGCAAGAAAGCATTAACAGGCTTTGGGCCTGTCGAGAATAAACATCATTTGTATCTTTCGTCTATTTATTATGTGTCTGCTGACCTCGCTCCTGCTGATTGCATTTCCATTAGTTCTACTTTCCAACTAAAAAATGCACTTTGAACGTAAGAGTACTGCAAACATGTGAGGGTAATAACAGCCTGCCACCGTTTTATTGCCTTTTTTTGAAATTATATTTTTTCAAAGATACATTCTAACTGACTATTACAGTATATTCGTGCCTTTCTAGCTGGCGGAAAAAAAAGATAAAGCAAAAATAAATACCACCGATTGAAATCGTTATACCACTTATCCTCGCGAGTTCAACGATTAAAAGGTGAACTTTTTTTTTGGATGCGCCATGTTTGAATTCAAATACAATATATCGCTTAATGGTAAAAAAAAATGAAAGTGAAAGTTGAGCGGATGTTCATCTTAAGTGTTGCTTTCATGTGCATCATTTAGTTTTTTCTAATGTATCGTTCAAAAACTTCTGTCTGACTTATTTTCCTGACAACTCTGATTTCTTGGAATTTTATCGTTGCTTTGCGACAAGTAGCTTTACAAACTAGTCAAGCTCAGCTGTTATTTGTATTGTCACCTACGCTGTATTATTTTGTGATGGGTGTGGCCTAGTGATTGGATTGGATTGGATAACTTTATTCATCCCGTATTCTGGAAATTTTATTGTGACAGTAGCAAGAAAAGGCATAGTTATAAGTTAGACAGTACAGTCGCAAAGGCCGCAGAACAACAAAGCAAAAGCACAAAGTATAAAGCAAATCAAAGTAAATGGGATCATTAAGAATCACCAAATCAAATCATTAAGACAGAAAAGCAGCAAAAACACAAAACGAGCAAGAGGGGACGGAGCTACCGCCACCGGCTGCCACTTGAACGGCGCCATCTTGGTCGCGGTAGCAAAAACGGATACAGACTCAAAAAGACGTTGTAAAGTTGGACAAAAACTGGAACCAAAAAAATGGGACTTTACGTTCCGCAATTTTTTTCGCATTGGCTTTTTACTACTTGGCGACTTTCCTTGTGATTAGTTTCATATACTAATTTGTATGTTGGTTTAACAATGACTTTCCGTTTTTCACTGATGTGGTGCCTAATTTGAAGGCCCCTCAAAGCTGAAATTCAACTGTTAAAAAAACAGTAAAGTAAGATTGACCCAGCGACATCTCATAATTCAATAAAAAAGTCTCTGAGTCAAGGTTCCGCTTAAAATACACATTTTCTTCTTCACCACACTGCTAACCTAAGTTTTGTTTTCTAGCGGGAGTTCATCTGTTCAGCCAATGAACAGCATTTAATGTGTATCTTGTTTTTTTGTCATGGAGAGCGGTATTGATGATAGCAAAATGGCTGCACATTGCTTCATTACTTTGAGTTTGCAGCTCTTGATAATCTGGTTTGACACCAAGTTGAGCGGCCTCGTTTGTTCTCGGGCTGTGTGGAGTTCACAAAAAGCTTCTGCTCCCCAGAAAAGTGGCAGTAAGTGACAGATGGGGCTACAGAGGGGAGGCCAATCCATGCTCATTTGTTACACGGCCCTTATGTAAGGCATTCGGATCCATGCAGGAGTTTTGATGTGCTGCAATTGCATCATCTTTCTGGTGGTGCTTGTTTATTAAGATTAAACAGCCATTAGAAACATTTCCAGACAAAATTGTCAAAAAAACTCTACACTGACAATGACAACCTGACTCATTTTGTCTATTATTAATTTGAGGTTTCTTTAGTTGAACACAAAAAGGATATAATGGCAGAAATCATAGATAGGGAAACATTGAGATGTTTTTTTTAAACTGCTCTCAGTCGTTTTTGTTTACATATGAGTCATGCTTGTGATAGTGTGTAAAATATGTTTGTGTGTTTTAAAAGCCCATGTTATTCCTTGACAAGTTTGCAAGCGAGGATTATTATTGCTTCTGCTACAGTCTGTGGCTGTTTGGGTTGGTGTTTTAAGGATGCTCACCAATTGCTTGAATGTGTCAAGATTGTTGAATATGGCAGAAATGTGAGCTCTCATCATTTCCAACAATGAGAAAGTTCTAAAAAAAAGAAAAAAAATACTACATGAAGCTGTAACTCAGTGAGGAACAGTGTGACACAAGAAATGCATAAACCTGTAGCAGGATTTTAAAGCTGCTGCTCATTTCTCTGTTTCCATTGAAATGTTGACAAATACATACGGATTGCCGAGCTAAAGCCTACATTGTGTCCAAAAAGATAGAAAATGCACTAGACTGGAAAAACACTTCCCGTATAGTCGCATAGCAATCAGCGCCAAATACAGGCACGTTTATGATGTGCATGCAAACTGAATGTTGTGTCAAGGCACTTTTCTGCATGTGAATGATAAATGAATGCCAATAATGCTTGGTATATTCATTCGTTGAAAATATAATATGCTGTAATCGCAACAAGTGTTATGTTATTATTCTACAAATATTAGGGTTTAATCTTTATCTAAAACACATAATATTTGCAATAATAATAATATCTATGAAACAACAATTTGTATATTTGAATTTGGTGAGAATATTTGAGTAATTGTAACTTTCAATTCAATTATCATAGGTGAGGAATATTCATTTTGAGAAACTTTCATGTCAAAGAACTGATAGTAAAACATGGTGATGAGAACAACTAGACCAGGGCTAGCCAAGTCCGGTCCTCGAGAGCCCCTATCCAGTCTGTTTTCCATGTCTCCCTCCACCAGCACACCTGAATCAAATCATCGGGATCGGTATGAAGCTTCTGGACAGCTTGCTGATGAGTTGATCATTTGATTCAGGTGTGCTAGAGGAGGGAGATATGGAAAACAGACTGGATTGGGGCTCTCGGGGACCGGAATTGGCCACCCCTGAACTAGACTATAACATCTAAAGTACAAAAAAAAGAATCATTTGAAGTTCACTAATTAAAAATGTCAAGAGGTTCTTGACTTTTTGGATCACAGTCACATGAATCTTATAGTAGAATATGGTAGAAAAACAGCAGATGATTAATGTTCTTTCAGCATGCTGACATTACACCAACACTTACAATCCACTTTATTACATATAGTTGATGTCTGAGGAACCCCATTTACTGTTAGAAATGTATTTGAAAGATTTACAATCTGGCCAGATACAGATATATGTTTAGCAGACAAAGTCACACTTTGGTCAGTGCTGGCTTTGAAAACACAGCTCTTAATTTCTCCAGCTAAATTTGTGTGATTTTTCCCAAAATGAAACAGATTGCATTAAAACTGTTATTCACTGTTTCTCAAAATAAATCCCCCAAATGTGACAAAGACTGTTTTCATTGAACAGTGACAATACTCTATCTGCCAAATGAATTTCCAACATTGGCCAGTCTTAATTGCTGCTTAAGAGCAGAGACTCGTTAGTGAGAGTCAAAAAAGACCCCTCGCTAACTGCTTCCCAGCACTGTCACTTTTTGGAGCAAGTCAGACGTTAAAGATTAAAAGTCTTCCTTACCTCATTTGCATCTCTACCAAAGCACCCGCATTTTCTCTGTACCTCTGCCACAACTGCAGGTGACATAGCCATTAAAAGAAAGGGAAAAAAAGACACCAAGACTCATTTAAGTGAAGTGGTGGAACCTGCTGTTGAAATCGTTGGGATGGAAGGAGCCAGCTGTGTTATCTTGACAATCCACGTGCTTTAATTATTGAAGCACTTAATGTGTGCTACGGTCTTCACCCTGACTTCATAACACTCAATATAGTCGGATGCCAAGAAGTAAAGAGTCAGTGGGTGGGGCCAGATGTAAGTGGGCAATTAGCAGCTTCGATTCAACTCTTCTCCCGGTGGACTTGGATCTCCTCATGCGGTACCCCGGGGATTGTATTGAAGCTGATTGAACAATTTTCCTGCACATCCAAATGACAACGCCTTAAAACCAATCTACTGTTAAAACTAGGAAACGATAATAAAACCACTCTTTGTAATGGAACTTCACAAACACATGGATATTGTGATAGAGTACACTCTGGTACCTAAACTTACGAAATTAATTGGTTGCAGAATTTGTTTCGTAACTTGGATTTTTTGTAAATAGATCAGTATTTTATATGTAAATTCTCTAATTCGTTCCACGGTCCTCAATAAAACTACTAAAGAAATCTTTAAAAATCATAAACGTGTTCCAATGTGTATAAAAGTTGTGAGAAACACATAAAATGAAAGAAAAGGATATATTAATGTATTAACATGAATAAAAAGCATGCACAAAATGTTCTATTCGTGCAGGTGCATAAGTGTAAGGAGAAAGCTAACATTTGGCAACAAACAGAGCACATGAACACATGCACACATCAAAACAATTTGAAATTATGATTTAAAAAAAATAGCATTAAATAGCTGTGTCAGGTCCAACTGTTGTATATCATGAAAGCAACAATGGGAAATCTTGGGTGTTCTCATCTTGTTTCCTATATATCCAATGTAGAAATTGCTGTTAAGGACTTGATGGTACTTTCTTTTAGTCCCGAAATTGCTTCAATATAACCTAAAGTCTCGTTCAAACACAGAGTCAATGGACTTTTAACGTTTCTTTTTTCAAAAACAAGCACTACTGTACACAGGACGCCATACATTCTTAGATTTCTAACACAAAAACGGCAGCTATTGTAACTTACATGCCATGATTGTTTGAGAGCTACATGTAGACAACAACAACGGACATCGTGAGTCGCATTTACTTTATGTCACACCCTTACTTCTGTGATCGGTTCCTTCACATTCATTCTGTGCTTGTTAGCCTCACCTCTACAGCATAGTTTTTAAAATCAAACCGCAGAATAGAATACCAAATTGATTTGCCAGGTATGTTGCACATTGGAAATGTCAGTCTGGCTTGCCAGGCTAATGTATTCCCTCCCATTTTAATAGGCACAATATACATGTTGTCTTTAATATTTTTACGGAAAAAAGTCTAGATTTCCTGCATTCCATCGAATGTGAAATTAACAACCAAGTCATTCTTTTTTCTTTTTTGTATCTGCTTAAGATCACTCAATTACCAAAAGAGACATACATTAAGATTAAATTAAATATATAATGTTCTCTTTTGTGGCTGTAACAGAACAACAACAACAAATTATCCACTTAAAATGGAGCACAAATGCGCACATGCACACACAAAAAGCAAAACTCACATCATTTACAATTCCATCATCGACTGCCATTTATTAGTATCAAACCACTGCTACAAAATTACATCAAACATGATGAAAATGGACTTGCATACGTGCTATACTGTACACAATGTAAGCTTTAAATCAATTAAAGTACATAGATTTTCTCATGTTGGGACAGATATCAATATAAATTTATATTTAAATATATGTATATGTATATATATTTATATTTATATAGGTATAGTTATATCACTGCCACTTATGGATATCATTCCAGTAATTTAGAACCTATAAATGTACAACCGGAACCTAGAGGACCATCAAACACATTTGAGTAAACATTTGCATTCTCCTTACACCATACCTTTAGTTATACCATAATATTTTCAACAAAAAGGAGAGGTGATCATATGGTGCTCTCAGAAAACAAAGTCCACATTTTTTTTTAAACAAAACTCTCCAAAATGTACTTTTTAAAAGAAAAAAATGTGTATCAGGGAGGGGGTAAAGGACCTTTTTCTCAACAGTGCCTCTTCAAAGCCATCCTCAATGTATAAACAATTTTGATCCACCTTTTTAATAGCCAGTTTTAAGAGTATTTTTGTATTACATTGGTGAGGTCTTTCATAACGGGTTTATCTAAAGTTGTATTTGTGTTTCGGATTGCACTGCAGGCTGGATGAAAATCTCTCATGGGCCGTGTTCAGAATCAGGTTCTCCACCCCCGCTTTGAACAAAGTGAGTTGTTGCTACAAAGAAGTGACGTGTGTTGCCATTGCGAGTATTGAAAACAAACCCAATAGTGCACACAACAGCATTACATTGACTGTCAATCATTTTCCTTTATTCTTGCATTCAGAGATGGCAACTTATGCTCCCCGTCTGGCAAAGTAAAGAGGCCCCTACTTGAAAATAAACATCAGGAATGGTAGTTGTTGCAGAGGCATAGAAAATATTCTTCTACTTTGCTATTTTTCTGGGCGGTGGTACATTTTGTGTTCCCCATTCATTTGACTGAAGGACTTACTCCAGTGCTGTGACAAACAAGTGCACCAAGTGAATGCAAGTGTGTTTGTGTTCTTTTGCTGCTTACAACTCAGTATTCCGCTCATGAAGGTGCAATGTGACTGCTGCAGAGAGGAAAGCGGCAGAATGCAACATCATCTTCAAATTAAAGTTTCAATGGTGTAGAGGGGGTTTTCGTTAACATCACATCTGCATCCCCCCCAAAATAAAATTGCAATAATTATACAAACAAACACCAGCGGTTAAACACTGCCATAATTTGCCTACCGGACAACAGATATTGAAATGAAGTGCAGAGGTGCGTCAAATCACTGTATTAGATATATTGAATATGGATTTCATTTTAAAGCAAAGAAGAAGCGTTAGGGCCACACTGAAAAACAGGTAAAATGTGTTTATAATATAAGAATGAGGTTATAATATTACGATTTTATACTTGCATTATGATGAGGTCAAGTTCCACGAATAGGTTGCACAAATAATTACATATATTTTTTCTTGTAACATTTTCAGTGTCACAATACAACTTGGTATACTTCTAAAAAAAATGGCATGGATTTCTTATTTCAATGTTACAAGTAAAAAAACGCTTTTTGGAAAATGTCTTGCGTTACCTTAACACTCATTTAGTAAGTAGTGATATGTCTAATTGCGTGTGATCTTTTGTCGGTTCTTGACGTGACACTCGCTACCTTCCGGTTTTACACTTTCCATACTTGGGTCGATAAAGTCTGGCTGGTGAAATTTCTGTTGCTAATTGTTGAAACAGGCTGCTCCCCCCGCCAATTTTTTATTTTTGTTTATTTTTGCAGCTACACTGAAGGGAAGTGCCAGGTAGTGTGAAAATCAACTTCAACACGGAAAAAAGTGCCTTTAAAATCCTTTTGACGGTTTCACATGAAAAGGAGTGTAAAATGAAGAAGTTGATGCCTGCATATTTTACAGTGAAATCATGCAATGCAGTGCTTGGGATTTGGAGTCACATCAACATGATTGAGACGAAATCCAATTGAGGAAAAGTGCAATTTTATCCCTTCTTACGTGCGCAAATAAGTCTGGCCCTTATCAGTGCAAGTGACTACAAGTGTCCTTTAACTAGTAGCATTCGTATGATATACTCGAATTTGCTCATTTCATTTAAAGAATCAATAAACCGCAACCACCCACTTTAGTGCACAGCGTAACGTGACAGTATAGCAGAGGGCGGGGCTAGGCACAATGCTAAACATTGATTGGTACGCAGAGAGGTCTCAGCAATTGTTACAATGGAATGGGAAATTAAAATCTGGATGGGAAAAAATAGAGGGTTGATTGATGAGACTATGACGATTCATTCGGGTGAAACAATAAAATAAAAAAATGGGACGAGAATAACGTCATAGTATCGCAAGGTTGAAATCGTAATATTACAAAAAATAGTCGTACATTATAACATTACAAGATTAAAGTAGAACATATTAAAAGATCTCATATTACATGTTTTAAGTCGTAACGTTCTGTAATATTAGGTAATATTACGAATTTAAAGCCGTAATGTTATGCAACTTGATTTATACTACTAATACTTCGCTGTGGCTTGCAATTTATTTTTCATTTCAACGGTGGTTCAGAAAAACATGAAGTGCCTAGCAGCTAATTTAGCACATTAACTATACTACATGTGTAGTTGTAATGTTTTGATTATTCATCTCTAATATCTTTTTTCCTCATTATATTACTACTTTAACCTCATAATATGGCATTATTTTTATTCTTTCTTTGGCCCTTATACCATGTCGAATGACGCATCTTCTGATGCTTCTAGACAATTTTTAAGGTATACGTCAGCACAGTGCACTTTAATTAATTTCCGACTTCTTTTGACAAAACTACCTGAGCCTTAATCAACAGCGCTTCTGCTAATTGCATCCAAGTAGCACATTTCATTCTGCCGTCCATTCCATCTGATTAAGCACATTCTTAAGAACAAAAAATCATTAATGAAAGACATTTCTGGTGTCTTTCTACGCGTGCCTCAGTGAAAGCCTGGTTGAAATGTCCTGTACTAAAACATACTGGTTACCTAAACATGATTTAAATGATGTGTCTACTTTTGTCATTGTTGTGTTTGACAAAATACTTGGAAGGCACATTCAGTACAGTACTTGAGGGCTACCGGGACTGAAGAGTTGGTATGTATTTGAATGCATCAGTTGTATCCCGATACATGGAAATGGGTCATTTGAGACTTCAAGCGTCGGGCTGCTCGACATGCAGGACTTTATTTAAATGAGGTGATTTTTGATGTCGGTAGGGGGGTGAGGCAGTGAGCTTTCAGCTTGTAAATCAACATTTTAATTTGGAATGGAGATCATCACGAAACAGCCGACTGGGGACCACAGCGTCATGTGATTCTAGTTTGGGCAAACAAAATACAATCTGAGCCACCCGTCAATGCATTCTGGGATGAAATGAACCGTGTTTTATGTTTGTAAATATGCCAGGAGATTTAGCGAGCAACGGCATAGTCAATAACGACGGCAGGCGCAAAAGCGGGATAATCCGAAATGTCGTGCACGCTGTGGCAGCTGGCCATCTGGGCTCAGCGAGTATCTGCACGATGCGTTCGAGGGCACAGAGGAGGGGCAACAAATATGTATGATATAACAAGAAAAAAAACTTGACTCAGCAGCTTCAAACGAACTAAACCCTATGACTGAAAAAACTTGACTCAGCAGCTTCAAATGAACTAAACCCTATGACTGAGTGTTTATGAACATACACGGTTTTGAGTGCAAGTACAATAAGATTAGATTCATAAAAAGGAGGTGTTTTAAGACCATTTCTGTTTCAGAAATCCAGCACATTTGATGTAATTAGTGGCGCCTTGAGATACGAGTGTAAATGGTCCATAACACAAAACACTGATATCTTCAAATCATCATTCCCCAATTAAATAAATGGAAATCCTACAGGAAATCAAACAAGTGTTTGTAACACATTTTTCTGATAAAATAGCCTTCTGAAAAGACCATAACACAACAACATAATCCAATAAAATATCATCTTCACTTGGCACAATAACGTGTTATATAAATTTGTGTGCCCAGTGGACATAAAAATAATCCATTATCAAAGTGATTGTTTGTACCACTCCTAAATACTGTAAGATGCAATTCATGTTTTATATAAATATATTTCTATTTGGAATGGCTTGAATAGAATTGTTAGTATAGTATTATTTTTTTGAAAGAATTGGCTCTCCCTACATGTTGTCAAGTGATCTTTTGGCTTTTTGGTATTTATTTATTAAACTACGTAAGGCAATCACGTTAAAACAAAACAAAAATAAACCCTAAGCAACATCTCGTATTTCAGGGCACCACTACGCTTTTAGATGATTACTGCAAACAAAATTACTGTCTGCCACCCATCCCGCCACAAAAACCTGTAGGATGAGCAATCGGCGAATGTGATCCCAAAATGATGATAACTAAAACATAAAAGTGTGACGTTTCATGTCGACATGCATCACAAGCACACTGTTGGCACATCTAACACTCAGTTGTTTGAAAACTAAGCCTACGCGCACTGGCGCTAAAGATACAAGTGTAAAGTTTTTTTTTTTCTCCACATATACACACACTGAGTCTGGTCTACCTCGCTGCTTCAAAAAGGAGGTCAATCGATTGCAAACATTTGTTCTTTTACTCAATAAGTCAGTCATGAAAACTCAATCAATGCCACATTGTGCCTATTGAAATGAAATAAGCATCACATAACCAGTTGTTTTAAATGTACTTTTATACACTGCGTTTATAAAGGAAGTGAATAAATATACTCCTCACTCATTGTAGCTTAACATTTAAACGAGATCATATGGTGCAGATTTTTTCCTTTTGTTATTTTACATTTTTATTCTATTTTTTTATTAAGTAAACAAGCTAACAATATAATGAAATCACCACAAAACCAAACGTCGAAGCAGTAACAGTGTTTGTGCTTTAAAGTCTTTTAACTGCCATGGCTATTTCGCTAGAACTTTTGCATGTTCATGTGAAAATACTGCCATTTTGACATGAACAATTTGTGCCTAATTGTATAACTTTGCCTATTTGGATGGAACTATCGATGACAAAGTGTGTGGAAAAACATTTAGTGGCTCGTCTAAATGTCCTTCAGTGAGTAGGTTACTATTAAGGCATTAAAGTATCTTTTTACACTGTAGCCTAATCAATACTGGATAATGATTGGTATATACCATATACTGCATGTTGGATGTCACCAGGTTCACTGGAACAAAAAATAGAATGCATGACTTCAGATAGATGTTCACGTACTCAACAGATGATTCAAGAAAGCTTAAGTTGCTTTGCTGTTTCAAGCTGTGAGCATGGTGAATATTTGGGTTGAAAAGTGAGAGTATGCATACTTTTTGAAGAATCACTTGTACATTGAGCATTATCTGATATGGGTCTGTTCATTTCTGAAAAACGTGGCAATGACAGGGTTAGTATTAAGGCTGCATTACAGAGACCTGGCAAATTTGTAATCAAAGTTCCGACTAGTTAATAGAGGAAAAAGCCTTTTTTTTCTAAATTACTGCACATATTGCGGAGATTTGTGTCTCACGACTACACCGGTGTTCTCTAACACGCTTGTAATATATGTGTTAGCCTCAATTTCTTTTTTACACATTGTAGAAATTGCCATTTCAAAAGACTGGCTCTGCAAGGCAATGTGTACTCTGTGGCGGCATATACTCCCTCTCTCTATCTACAGTATATATCATTACGTCTTTCAAAGGTCTTCTTTTACCTAATGAACTATCATACACGCAAACCTTCTTGATTTTTTTTCATTAGAGTCAGCACAAAGGGTTTTGAGGTCTTAGTTCATATATTTTAAATGGCATTTTCCCAACTTTCTGGCAGTCTCTGATCAAGCAGTATCGGCAACGAATTCAAATACATACAACAAACCGCCAACTTTTTAGGATGCAAGCAAAAACTTGGCTTTTCCTCAGGACTGAAACAATAGAGACTGGTGACAAGAATTTATACGTTAATGCGAGGGGAAGCAAGGTGACCGTTCCTTCAGGCATCTGTACAGTCATTTGATTGAAGTCCCCCACCAACCCTACCAAAAAACTTGCCTGTTAAGTAAAATATATGTTACAGATGATTCTACTTTGACTACCTGACTCAAGATGTTAAACTGGTATTCAAAAATGAACTAGAATGAGGTGACTACTGTCTTCATTATATTAAAAGTATTTTTTTCTTCTTCCATTCAGTTGTCCGCAATAGATTCCAAAGAACATTGTTATGGTAATCAGGTTTACTGATAGCATTGGCACAGTTGTTTCTTTATAGTCACGAGTGAGGTAAAAATGCAAATGTCAAGTGAGAGAAGCTAGGCGTTTGATACGACAGGACGCCAAGGAGGGGACAGGGCTAATTTAAACATCAGAAATGACAAAAAAATGCTTACAAAAAAACCCACCCAACTGTATTTACATGAACTTCACAATGAAAAAACAAACAAAACATAAAAATAAAGATTATCTCCCCCTGTTTGCCTTGCAACACATTGCACCCGATTGGAATCCAGTCAGAGGCGATGTTACCAAAGACTCGTAAATGCTCTCGACAGTCACTTTGCTCCCTGTTCTGTTGCTAGTACGCCGCCATCAAAGTGGTCAGAGCCAGGACCAGGTACCGGCAGGCCAGCGGGACATGCGCACTTCCTGTGCTCCCATAGGGCGCAGTGTTGGGAGCTGTGGGCAGGAAAGAAGACAGGGTCAGTTCTTCTAGTGTGATCAATTCATGTACATTAACTGTCAAGGTAACTTCAGGTTTTTACCCAAGTCCAGGATGTATGAGTTTTTTTCATGCAATATTCAACTTCAAAATGTCAAAACTACTACAAAACAGGTGTCAACTCAAAATTTGTCACACTTCTGGCTAATACTGTGATGGAACATACTATATAAGCCATTTCAGAGAGCACTGGCTTGTGAGGCACCACAATGAATAGAGACCAGAGAGGGTGAGTTTGTGTGGAAAATGGTCAAAAAGGTCAGTGAAGAAAAAAAAAGTCATATTTGATGACATCAGAGGTACTTGGATTGACCATGTTCTTGTCCATGATTTGACCATAAGGGAGGGTGGACAAAGCGTACAATCATAATCTCAAGATTTAAAAAAGTTCTTGTTGTTGAATTGACGGCCTGCATCATGGGAGCATAATTGTCGACATGGTCCGTGAAAGCAATATCGTTACACTGCATGAAATTCAGCAGATCATTGTGGATCAAGTAGATTTCTAAGGTATTAACAATGTAAGCCTCTCAACTGTTGACAGTGTTCTCAAGCGGAACAGACGCATGAAACAAATGTACTGAGAGCCTTTTTTTTACGCAACTCATAGAGTCAAAGAACAAAGATTTCACTATGTACAGGTTTGTATAAATCTATACACATGCAATGTTGATTTCTGTTATTACAAAAAAATCTTTACAGAGTTTTTTTAAACTGGATGCAATGGAATGACCCCATGAATACATCTACATGAATGAAGCTAAAGTCATCAAAAAAAGGAGAGGCTGTAGCGTTATTGGCCATTGTCGATGTCCTTGGGCAACGTGGTGGCGAAGTTAGTAAGCCTATAATCATTCATGTGCGATTCGGAGTCCCAAATCCGTCTCATTTGGTGAGACGACGTGACACAGCTTAATGCCCAATAGAAACCAAATGTTTAGTTAGTACTTGGAAACGTGGAAATGCCTGCAATGAAACAGACTGAGCAATCTATTATGAACGACTGTGATGCTTGCACATTGTTAAGGGATGGAGAGAGCATATCTTGTACTATAGCATGGACATTCTGTACGTAAAAATCTCATAGGCAGAGACTGACAGTCATTCGAGTAATAATACCATCCAGTCCTTTATGCAGGGGTGACACTTGACGGTAAATAAAATGACAGCCATGTGGATTCATTAAGAAGGGATGGTCTCATCTTCTGCCTGCATCAAACCCACACTATTGTCTCATGTAATGAACATGCACACTGCCCACTTTTACCCGTGCGCCCAATTGTTGACAGCAATATCCCGCGAGTACATTGCACAAACTAACATTACGTTGAGGCAGTAATGAGGTTGATTTAGGTGAGCCTGAAATTGAAAAGCCTTCATGCACCTTTAAATCAGAGCTTTCTCAAGTGAAGAGCAACACGACAAATATGCAAATGAATATCAAATGAAACCACCCCGAAATTAATGTAAGTGGAGTCAACAAACCCCCACCGCAGCAGACTACTGTGACAAAGTTGTTCCAAACAAAGTTGCTTGCATATTAGGAGCATGCTTAGAATATAACCAAAGGAATGGGAATAGCTTTGGTTTTGCTGCTGTTTTGGTGGGTGAGAACGAGGGATTCACATTTATTCAGTGTGCTTGAACCCCTTTCTGACGTGCACAGAGCATCCAAGTTAAGCCTGATATGATAGAAGAAAAATGACTGACAATGACTGATTAGTAACTGCCAGTAGCGTTTTTAAATTTTAATTGAGTTCAGGCATGGTTTCACAACATAGTTTACTTCTAAACACAGATTACTGTTTTCAGATAAAAGTTTGGCTTTGCAAGAATCTAACATTTTGTGAATATAGCTGCAGAGAAGAGGGGTAAGAACAATGACCACCCCGATCTTTGTTAAACTCATAAAACATTGACCCACAAACACATTTAATAAGTTAATTCATATTGTTTACTCATGCCAGTACAGTTTTGTAAACATATTTTAATTTACTTGTACCATTGCAGTAATGATTTGTATCATGGCGATAACTTGGGCTCCAGATAAAAAAAATCCAAAGAAAATATTTTAATAGGAAATATTTTTTTTAGGAAACCCACCCCATTGGATGTTTGACCAGTGTCAAGGTTGTGCTGCAAGAAAACACCGCTCTAGGAAGTAATTAGGGGATATCTTGCCCTGATCACAGATATTACAGAATTGTCCACCATAGGTGAAAAGTCAGTATAACTTATAAAATATGTATGCACACCAATTATTATTCTTTTTCACTCTTACATACTTGCATCACTGACTTGATCAGTTGGAGCAGTAATGTTTTTTTTCTTTTTGACATTCCTTAGTTCACATAAAAGAGAACAGATCATCTGAGATAAGAACAGGCCTGGGGTAAAAATGGCAAAATACAGATTACTCCTATGTCATCTATGAACATGATTTTTCCCCTGGAAGAGTTGACATAGTAATGCTTAAAATGATGGGCTCAACCTACAGTTTCTTGGATGAGAGTTGATAGGGTTTTGTTTTGTTTTTTTGTGTGACCAGCAGAAAGCCACAGTAATACGGACAGGCCTCTCTTGAGAGCTGTGTCAGGTAAGGCAGCGTTTCACTGGAATGGGCCACTTCTCAATTACAACATACTCTTTTACCTTGCAGCTCCATAAGCACAGAGATGCATGCACAAAGCAGTAAAAGGCAGTGCAAACAAGCTGTTTTGCACCAGGAGAATTCATGCGGTGCAATACTCATATCAGTGTGGTGCTTCTATTTACACGCCAATGTAATTAGTTCACAGTATACGGAACTCCTCTGATGTGGACCCCATGCTGTAAAAATATTCACAAGTCAAGCGACAAGCATAAAACTACACGTGCTATTTGTAGCCTATGCACAAGTTTACATGTCACATTTTAGAAAGAATGCTGCCTTTCTCACTTTGCTTCTGTTGTGGAGGTATAAACATAGCAACGGCGAATGTGAATTGTAGCCGATGTAAGAGCTAATTTTGGAAAATGGCAGGGCGAGAACAAAGTGTCACCTGTCCTATTATCACCTGACAGCCCTGCTTTTACCTGATATTTCCACACATTATTTGCTAAAACTGAAGTTGTTTAGCTATTACGGAGCGAAGCTTGGTACCTCTGACAGATGGAGAGAGGGAGAGAGAGAGAGACAGAGAGAGAGAGAAGACATCAGTTTTCAGTGCCCAAATGAGAGCACATTTTGATGACGTGCAATTCTTTGGCTCTTGTTTTTGCTTTTGTCCCTCCCGTTCTATCTTTGTCTCATCTTTCTTCCAAGCTCTCCGCTCTCCTCCTTTCTCTTCTCCAATTGACAGTACAGGATAATGACACAGTTTTTGGTTAGAGAGAGCCCGGAAAAAAGGTTGCCATGGCAACAGCTCCTGTCCTGCTCTGCCAGCCCGGTGTTTGTGTCTGAGAACATCGTGCTCAAGCTACGCCACAGGGACATTATTTAGATCGGTTTTACACAATCATTTTTTTATGCAATTATTATCAACTCTTTGTTAACCTTGTCATTTGTATAACAACAATAAGGCCCCTTGCTTGAGGAAGTGTTAATACTGATAGAAGGCTTGTCAGAGTAACTTGGTTCCTGCCTGCTCTCATTGCTTGACTATGGCTTATTATCTCTTTATGTCACTGTGAAAAAAGCAAATCCTCCATTGTTTCCACTGTGTGGGCTTTAACTTGCCATTCTAATTAACTTCCAAACCTGAAACTGCCTTGCAACACCATTACTGTGCTTATTAACATGAAGGCGAGAGAAAGTGGGTTGTGAAAAAAAAGGCAGATGGAAGGAAAAAGGGGAAATCAAAATCAACGAGAGCGGCAAAAGAAGACAGTGATTGAAGCGGTGTTTCTTTGCAGCTTCAATTTAATTGCCATGTGCATCGGTGCTGGGCTACAACAAAGCGTCAGACTTCAAGACAATATATCATAAAGAAACCAACAAGGTGCACAAGCGGCAGGGAGACAAAGGGCGCTCCAAATGACAGAGCTCAAAAATGAGCGGGCATGAAGTGATATTCTTCAATTAATGTTTTGAAACACAATGGGAATAAAAAGCCCCCACATAGCATGAGACAAAGTCATGAAAAGAACAAAACCTACTTCCTTGTTGTCACTCTGGACCTGAGCCATTGACTGTAAACAGTCTCTTGGCAATACAAAGCATCCTTTCCTTATCCCTTTTCCTTTACACTTCCCAAATCTCCACCGACAGCAGTTTTGTCACACACATTTCAAATGTGCAACAAATGTTAGGGCCCTGAACCTCACTCACTATTGGCACCAACAATGAATCATACTGCAATATGCAACGGTGACATTCTATCTGGAGTTTGTGTGCAGTACCATCTGTGTGTTGCCAAATGTATTCCAATATAGAGAAAAAAAACACTTGAGTGAAGATCTTTCATTTTGAAAAACATTTTTAACAATCCACCTCCCAAATTGATGCCGTATATCATCATTGCCATCTCTCAATTGAGTCAAACTAAAGTGATACCTCTACCAATGAAATTAATTTGTTCCAGAAGTCATTTTGTAATTTGGATTCACATGTTAAAGCTTAAGCTTTAATTCCTCTTAACTTCCTCTTCTTCCAAAATCTCACGTTTGCTCACATGGAAATCCTTAAGCCCTTTTTATGTATCACACCAATAATCACAATAACAATCAAGGCGACGCTCTGGTGTGCTTGCACTGATTTGTGTGTTGAATTTCAGTCCTTTTATTGTTGAGTGATGATTCATCCCTCGACTCAGTCCAATCCTCCAAGCAGGTCATTAGGAGCAATACGTGGACAGACAAGCAGCCAGCCATCCCGGCGGCAACCCTGTCTCCCTAAGGACACTACTTCCTGGCCTCCTCTTGTGTGTGCAGGGGGGTCTTTGTGTCCTTGACCATCAAGTCCATGGCCTGCTCGTGCTTTGTTGTTTCACTTCGCATGTTTCCCCAAATACCAGTTGGCTTTTTATCAGAAAATGAGCCATGCCATCCGTCACTGGAATATGTCAATACGTCAGTACAACCGAGAGCTGGCCATAAAGTACCCTTTGCTGGACGACATACGGATATATAAAAATACTTTTTCCCGAACCAGTGTTTTTATTAAATTTACACAACAGTGGAGCACGAAACAAGCAGAGAAGATTGAAAAACTGCTCTACTCTAAGGTTCAAGCCGAATGCTTCTAGCTGCTGCGTACAATCTGGCATAGCTCGGACCCCACACCTTCGTGTGGGGAGAAATTCGACCGTGACTCACACATGAGTTATCAAGATCCACAAATATGTACGATTTCACGTGTTTTCGAGATTCGTGAATTTATTCATGATTTTTGTGCCACAACGGTGGAAAACACAACAAGCCGGGAAAATGTGAAAACCGCCACGCTTAAGTGTCACATCGAATGCTCGTTGCAGCAAAAAAGACACTTTGTTGGTGGGGAAAATCCAGCAAGTTGCTGTGCACTCAAAGATTTTGAGATGCATCCTAATGACGGAGTAACTGAGTCAAAATTTTCCCGCTAGGTGTAGAAAACAAACCTGTCAACACAATAATATCAACCACAAAGAGCATGTGTTAATCAGTCATGTTGTATACTTGTCTAAGTCCATGTTAACTGGATTTACCGAACCCTGAGCCTGATCATTTCGAATCCTATTCTTGTTCAAGGCGACTAGTTTTTAAGTTTAGAACTCATCACCTTGGCTACGATTGCCATACACATCAATTCCTTTAAAAATTCATTCACGTGCACCTTCAAGCTCATTAGCCCTACCAATCATTTGCATATTAGCAAGTAATGAAATGCCTCCATTTTCAAAATAGCCTTTAGAGATATTTAACGGCCTCACAGCAAGACCCGTCTTGCACATTGGGGTATCTTCCTGAGAGCATTTACGAACACCCAGCAGAATGCTTTTTCGTTCTAAAGCTTTACCGGCCTCACTCATTAGTGGCAACGAATGAGGGAGGGACTGGCCCAGAAAAGGGTCACCTGCTAGCTGGCTTAGTGTGCGGGGAGCCTCTGATTGTAGGGAGACCTTGGCTTTCAGCTTGACTCAATCAGTGACTCTCAGCATGGTATGTGTCACGCATGACATGGTGAGCAGAGAAAAGGATCTCGTTAGGGAAGACACTTCTGGCGTTCTCTTTACAGATAGTCCTCCTAGTCAGGATTGATCGAGTCCTCCTAACACTCTTTTGTCTTAAGATGGGACAAGATGTTTGCTTTATCTTTCTGTGGCAAGCCAGTTATCAGTGGAGTGGAATGCCCAAGTGGCCTGTTCTTGTGTTTATTGCAGCCGTTTGCTCAACTCTTGTCTTGAATTTGGGAGCCTGCAAATGATGCATTTTACAAGCTTGTCTCCTGGGTAAATCTTTGTTTTTAAAAAGTAATTATTTCCCCTCAACACCAAGAGGGTAAACATTCAAGGAATAAACAGAAAGGGGATGTGTTTTTAATCACAGTGTTTCAAAAAGTATAATTACTCAATGACTTTGACTGCTCCCTCTAAATCGGTTTAATGTTTGAGGCTTAATAAAATGCACAGGGGGACAAACAAATGGTGTCAACTCTCAGCAAAATTCCTCAGCCTTCTACCCCCATCCCCTCAAATAATCCCCCTCTCATATTTGGGTCTCCCATGCCCACTCTCGCTAATAATTTCCCAGCCTGCTCTCGTTGTTAATTCTTATCAGGGGCTTATTTCTGTAGCACAGACAAGGATTTTGCTGAGTCAGTTACTGGTACACCCACTGTGATGACAATGACAGTCTGGCCTCTTATGAACAACCTATGCTCGTTGCACTCCCCATGAGTTGCTCCATCAATACAGGCTGATTTCCTGCCAAGAGGTAACCTTGTCTTCCTGCTTTTCGTCATTACCTAAGGTCAGGTTCCAAAAATAAAAATCCTCCTGTAATGTTTGTCGCATTATGATTATGCAGCTCACTGTTAACATTTCCAGTGATGGAGCCGATAACATGCCACGCATGAACTGGAGGACTAAGTCTGTTTTAGTCCTCCTAGATATTGGATAAGTTTATCGCTGCCAACCACCTGGTTATCATTTTCTGACCTGAGGCTACTTGAATGGGACTTAAATTTGCTTCATATTGATATGTGGTGTAGTATTCACTCTGAATTGCATCTAAACATGATCAGATGATCAAATAATGCCAAATAATCCACAGTCCTTGTTCGTCTTTGCCTACCATGAGCCATTCATCGATCTCATGCAGATCATTGATGTTTAACAGAAATTGTGGGAGCAAAAACGGAAACAAATCAATTGCCAAGGGATTTGGATGAGCAGTGGATTATGTCTTGCTGTCTCGCTGTATGAGGCGGCAATGGTTAGAATAAAAACTTAATGATGGTACATTGACATATGTGGAAGTACATTTTTCTATCTGCTTTGGATAGGCCAGACCCACGGGCTTTCACAATGTCACACATGAAGCATTAAACAAACACAGAACCAGAGGAAGAGGACACACTACTGTCAGTACTCCCCAATTGGTTTCCTCCCGCCTGCTTGCCTGAGGTTCAGATAAAAGCTTAAGTCTCTAAAGAGAGCAACATTGATTCAGGAGTAGTTGCAAACCAGCCTCGCATAGTATACACAATGCCTGCTATATTTGGTATGAGTGTGAAAATAGATTCCTGTCAAATTCACCCTGAGAACTGTATAAAATCTGGCTGAATGAGCCAGCATCTCCTGCAGAAATGTCAATAAAAGCATTATAGGCTAAGAATAAATAAAAAAATGGAAAAAAACTTCAACAAAGCTCTAGAGACATTTTTTTGACTTTTTGTAAAAGTGTGGGGATTACTTTAATTGGAACAAGACAACAAATTTCATTGCTTTTAAATAATTTTTGAAATGCTCCTTCTGTCTGAGGATTTTTGAGTGAGCGCACCTGGACAACCCAGACATGAAGTAAATACATTTAATGAATTAGTTTGAAAAGAAACAACAACTATTCTCATCTTCATATACATAACTTCAGTGAGTTCTGTGACAGCTTATTTAATCATGTATCTGGAAAAAGTACAAACATGTTATGAAATTTGTTGTTCAAAAAAAGACCTTGTGGTAAAACCAAAACATTCTTAAAAACAACACCAAGCCTGATGTCCTGTGAAACAGTAGTTATAAGATATAATATCCGCACATTTATATACACAGAAAACAAATATAATATTCAGTGGTAATACTAATACTAATAATGAATTAGGTTTTAGCACTAATAATAATTGGTTAATTAGGTTTTAGTACTATTTTTTTCATACTCTGAGTTATTTTAAAGTGAAGGAGAAAAAGGAATAACATAATACTAATGCCAAAACACCATGTGAAACCCTGAATTGGCCAGCAGGGCAAGTATATATGCTATAAAAATAGATAAAAATAATGATGCATAAGAAATACAGGATATAAAACAATTAACCACTTTCCAGGCTTAATCATCTAATTCAATTTATTTATTTATGTTATTAGATATTGGCCTCAGGCTTATCCAGCTTTCGAGTTAAAGTGTTCAAGTGTTTTGTAGATTGGCTTGTTTCAAGGTGATTAGACTCATCCATGCAAGTAAAAAAAATGCAGGTACATTTGAAAGTTAAGTATGATATACAAGCTCATTCAATTTGCTCAGAGAGCATTTCGTATAATGGCTAAAAGTGCTGAGCTTTACTCTTTGTGCAATGACAATAAATGTTTAGCGCAACAGAAAGGGCTTATGATAATCACACAATGAAATATTCCAGACATTACCTGATATACACATGCACGAGCACCCTTTAGTTGAATGACACTTGGAAAACTAATCCTTTTGGCAAACTATGAGCACGTATAGTGAAAAAAAAGCTTGAACCTGAGTTAAGCCAATTTTGAATTTGATCACAGAGGAGATAAATTCTGTCTTTACAAGAAATTCAAACTGGTCGATTGCCATTGTCATTTTAGGTGTTATTCCTACAGAACCCACATTTGGCAAATGTCAATTTAATTTATTGCCTTCATTCCAGTACAGATCATTATAGCAGAATGTCAAGGGTAACAATGCTAGTGTAAAATATGTTGTTGAAAAAAAAAATGAATTGACCACTGGGGATAATTTAATATTGAAAATGTTGTTTGATTAGATAACATTTCAGAATGTAATTATTGAGTTTTGATAGCAACGAAAAATAATTAATAAAGTGCCTTTCAAGAAGAGAAGAGCAGCTCAATGTAAATCCAATTAACACATGTATAATTAATGATGATAAATAAAAGAAATTTCTTACTACACTACCCATTATAAAATAAATACAATTGGATTTACTTTTAGTACCCAGAGCTAATGACCTTTACCAGCACTATTTGAATGATTCATGCCTACATTTTGCCTAAGCTTTTGTTACACGTCAACAGCAATTGGATCATTTTTCATCGTAACATTGACCGAGTCAGTCATGCTCAAAGCACATCAGGGTGGAATATCCACATGCAAGCAAAGCATTGAAAACTACATTTTAATGGCTAATGAGAGTGCTAAGACACAAGTATATATGTATGTGTGTATGAATATGAACAAAGAGGGGGTTAACCCCATTTATTTTAAAGACTACATCAGAAACATTTATTTATTTAATTTCTGAACCACTTATGCTCACAAGAGTTGCATGGGATGCTGGAGCACATCCCAGCTGACTTCAGGCACCAGGCGGAGGACACCCTGAATCATAGGCCAGCCAATTGCAGGGTACAAGGAGACGGACAATCATTCACGCTCACACTCGTACCTAGGGGCAATTTAAAGTGTTCAACCAGCCTACCATGCGTGTATTTGGAATGTGGGAGGAAACCGGAGTACCTGGGTAAAACCCACACAAGCCCGGGAGAACATGGAAACTCCACACATGAGGACAGACCTGGGATCGAATCCGGGACCCCAGAACTGTGAGTCCAACGCACTAACCACTCAGCTGACAGGCCGCCCATATCAGAAACAAAAAAAGTAAATTACATCAATCCACTAAAAATGTCACATATCAAAGCAAACACGCAACTGAGATCTGCCAATGTGTCATTCAAAAGCAAGCCAAGAGAAAAGAAATAGCATTTCTTTGATATTTCTCTGTGTTGTCAAAGTCTTTTAGCGATGAAAGGCTCTTTCCCATCATATTCTGTTGCTTCATATTAGTATGCACATCTGTGGCGAGGTGCCCACTGGGAGCCACTCACCATCACCAAGATCCTGCCATGCTAGATAGCATTTGCAATAACAAAATGGCTTAATCCAGCAGTCTACTTTCAAGGGATAGGGTCTAGGATTCCTCAGTTGCAATTAATTTAACGTCAGAGGTGGCAGACCTATCAGAAGATTGTGAGAGGCTTGGCCAGTCATCTGAAACACGTTACAGCAGACATGGGAAAATAATAAGACAAAAAAAGGCAGCGTGATCACTTCTGAGGCCATCCGCTGTGCACCACGTTCTTTTGCCAAAGGCACCTCTCAGCATGCTCATTGATGTTTCCTCATCATTAGTGAATGCAAAGAGGGTGGATGCTTGTCAAGAGCCTTGAATAACTCATCATCGGGAAGGCCAGGGGAATAGTAAAGAGTTAATAGTTTCTATTTTAGGCCTTGGGGGCTTTGCCCTTAAGCACTTACATTTTAATTCCTTCGTTGTAAGAGAAGAACCCAGTTCAGATGAGGAGAAGCTAAGCTGTGCAGGATGCAGAAAAGTGTTTGTGCAAGAGTGTGTGCAAGAAGTGTATCAATGACTGTCAGAGAAGTCAACCACAACTAATTTGCACATCCATACATAAAATCCGACCATCAAATGCGACACAATTAGCTTAGCAAGTTTCCAGACCTGCCAACCTTGCGAAATTGTTTTCTCGGTGCTTACCAAAAACACACATACACCCACCCACCCGTACTATACATAAAATTCTCTCAGAGCTCCCGGCATCTCCTATTCTAATATAATGGTCATGCCAACACTGCTTGTGAGCAATATTAAAAAAATGGAAATGGCCTATTTCATGATTCATTCAATTTCCGTCCTGGTTTCGCCGAAATATGAATATATAACAGTGGTTCTTAACTTGGGTTCGATCGAACCTAGGGGTTCGGTGAGTCAGTCTCAGGGGTTTGGTCCAGCCTCTGCCGCGGAGGTCAAGACACATCGACTCATCATGTCTATTTAGGATAACATGCCCCACTTGACTATCAGTGGCTGCAGATGATTGCGTGACATTGCTGGCCAATCAGTGCTGCGAGGAATTTATAGATCTTGAATTTGAAAAAAAAAAATCATATATCATTTTACACTAAAGTAAGGTTCGGTGAATGCGCATATGAAACTGCTGGGGTTCGGTGAATGCGCATATGGTGGGGTTTGGTTGCTCCAACAAGGTTAAGAACCACCGATATATATCTGCTTATGCAATTTAACCAAATTCACAACTTGAAAATAATAGCACTAAATCTTGAAGAAGAGGGATGAAGACAGCCTGACGGAGTGATTACAGGGAATGAAAAAGAATGAATACTGTAATCATTGGTGATTGTTAAAGTGAACAATCTGGCATCATGATTGCAGGTCAATTTTTTGTATTTGTTCAACAGAGAGCAACTCACTGCTACCTCCACTTGATTATTTCTTTTTGTCCTTAGTGGATGTATAAATCATCACCTTGTTAAGGTTATTGATTTTTATCGTCAACCTGCACAAGGGACTAAAGATGGAAATGAGTCATATTTACATATTGTTCATTAACAAAAACATGTATATGTTCATTATTAGGGATTGTCCCTATTAAATAAATCAAACTCAAACACAGATCATGAAAAAATGAAGTCTACGCCTAATACGTAACCATAACCCTTTGTAAATAGTTCTTAGTTTTATCCAAAAGATTTATTTGACTAGTTCTGATAAAGGTTTCAAATAAGCATTAAGATGGCCTCCTTTTCTGGTTTAGAGTACAGACAACCATACAGCTAATTTAGATGGTTGAACAGATACAGGTACAGATATTGGTGTATAGGCTCATCCCTATGGAGAACCTTCAGTATTAGCATAAGGTCAAATATCTCTTAGCTATCCCAGAGCTCACTGACATTGAGCTGAAAGAACTAACCTTATTTAACTGCAAAATATCCAAGCGGTTTCTCCAAAGTGAATGACATTTCATAATGTCATGCCCTTTTCTAACTCCATAAAAAATGGGGGAAAAAAATCAAGCTTTTCTGGTGCAGTTTGTCAATAAAAGAAGATTTGGAACACAGCGGGAAAGTCGGTGTATATTCCCCACTTCTAAAGCAGATTATTATTCGAAACTGTCGTCTCTTGTTGGTCTGAGTGAGAGCTTTTTCCTTAGGCTTGACAGTGAATGAAGCTAGTACATTTGAGCATTTAAGAAATGGAAAAAGCTCTCTGTGCTTCTGTGTAGTCCTTTATAAAAAAAATAAACATTGTGAGGCAGCAGTGTTACTCAGAGTAGAGTTCAAAGTTAGTGAGGCAGCAACACAAAACCAAAGACATCTAGTTTGACAAAAGAGGTACATAAGGAAAGGAAGAAAAGACCAAGGAGGACCCTTGAAGGGGAGCACTTAGGGCTGAGTACTCAGCTTTGGTTATTATGAATAAAGATATATAAATAAATAAAATAGGGTTAAAAGATTGATGTGCACAAATACGTATTAATACACTATCTACCAAATTTCATTGTGATTCATACACGAATAATGGAGAAAAAACAATTTTAGTCAGTGTCCTCCCCAAAAACCAACGAAAAACAATAACAAAGTAAATGAGTTTTTGTGACCTCCCTCTCATTTGCCTAAAACCAACAGGTCATATGCCAAATGGGCAGGACTGGTTTTGGCATACGGTACACTTTAGAAAACAAATGATCTTAAAGTACATTGAAGGCATCTTCCTTAGCCTGTGTCATTCAAGATTTAATTAGAAGAGAGATGCTAATTACAGCGCGATTCCCACCCTTTATCACAGTCGACATATATATGCATCCTGTTCCTTCAAGATTCAACAGCATGGGGAAATGAAATGTCATGGGTAGGAAGAATTCCAGAGGTTTAAGCATTATATGGCTGGTAGGCTACAAAAAAATCTTCTACCAGTGGCACACTTGCATAAAAAACAACAATCTACTGGAGAGCAGCTGTCAAATATGAATATATTTGAAAATGCACACCAACATGCCAAGTCCTCACTCTTGGGATACGATCCGATGGAAACCACAGTATATTCAACTAAAACCGGCGTTTGAAATAATCACGTATTTAAAAGTATTAATAATTGGTTCTTACATTGTGGTGTTTCTACATGTTGCATACGTTTATGAATATTGCATTCCTATGTCAGATGACCAACGGTGTCCTCTCTATGTTTTCAAAAGACATCAGACAGAGTTTAAGTTTGCAGTCATAAAATGTTATTTTGAAAACACTTCTGCACTTTAATGAAGACCATTATTTATTGATCATGTTTATACTGACAACGAAGACTGTAAAATCCATGCATGGAAATAGAGCGATGGTGACGAAAAATTATTTGAAGCATGATTAGAAAGTGAAGTGCCCATGAATTTGGGTTACCAAGCAAGTCCAAAGGTGTTTGCCACGGCATTTTAGTGATCACAGTTAAAATGTGATACCTGCGTTGTCAAGAGGGGCTGAAGAGGACAGCAAAAACCTCACTTCCATTACCACTGAGTGTTGACTCTCTTCTCGTAAAATTACTCCCATTTAACTTTGCCCAAGAGTGCTCCCACCATGCAAGAGCGAGAGAGAGAGAGGAGAGAGAGAGAAAGAGAACAATGGTGATGTTAACTGCACAGCGTGAGACCATAACTATCAACAGAATTGGACAAAAAAACTCATCTTTTGTGATTTACTGCAGCCCTTACTGTAAGTGTGGCAGTTTCTTCAATCATGCTCCTTAATGCACAAACCATTAGACTCTGTCCAGAAAAAGAATATACCCTGGTGTCTCAATTATAGACAAAGACCAAATCTCTACAGCAGCCTTCTGTGGCCATAAAAGGAAATGGCTATCCATTTTCTGCTTCATCTCTCACACAACTGAGTTCTGTCTGCGTGTGGACCACATTTGGGAGCACCAAATTCCTTTTTCCGACTGAATTGTTTCATTAATAACCACAAGTACTGCAGCCAGAGTGCCAATTAAAGTTGGAAAAAGATTTGACTTAAAAAAGATGTATTTCTTTGTCCTGTGTGACTCTGTGGTCTTTACTGATTTGAAAAACTTCCAGTGTTTTTGTATAAGAATACAAAAACAAAAAGTGCAATCAAAATCAAGAAAAAAATTCACAACAAAGAGTTGGTGGATGTGCCTTAAACTTCTAGTCAGAGATGAATATGTGTGATCTGCAAGAGCCAATTAAAAGGTTCTACTGTATTTAAATTAGGTCCATTAACATTTGTTTTAGTCGCCCACTGGTGTATTTTTAAAATCTACAGTATATTTTCTCTCCTCAGGTTAAGCAAGCAAGTTTGGCAATTAGTGAAACTGTCAATCAAGAAACACATTTGTAGGCTGTGAAGTATTATAGTCTATAAAAACTACAGGCTGCAATCAAGAGTTACCAAACAGGTTTAAAAGCATTTGTAAATATCATATGAAGGACATAAAGAATTGTATATTTGTACATACCAGGGGTGGCCAAGTCCGGTCCTCGAGAGCCCCTATCCAGTCTGTTATCCATATCTCCCTCCTCTAGCACACCTGAATCAAATGATCAACTCATCAGCAAGCTGTCCAGAAGCTTCATACCGATCCCGATTATTTGATTCAGTTATGTTGGTGGAGGGAGACATGGGAAACAGACTGGATAGAGGCTCTCGAGGACCGGACTTGGCCACCCCTGGTATATACATAAAATGAGAACATTTTAAATGGTTTCCACACTAATCATAATTTGGAAAACATTTACTTCACTTGCCTAAACTAATGTTACCTTCTGGATGAATATTAAAACTATAATATTCCCTTTAAATAAATCTGCCGGCTTAGCTCAGGATATGGCCTGAGTTTTTACTATTTCATCAGTTCGGCTTCTTGGCTTTAGTTGCCTTTGTAGCTCTGTATTCACCCCAGTGCCTTTAAATTAAATCACACTTCACAACTGTAGGGTAACGCAAAAAAAAGTTCCTGACTGCTACTTTAAAGGCATTGCATGCTGGCATGATCTTCCTGTATGCTAATGCATTGCAGTTTTGAGACAAGGCGAGTGATGTTCAATGATGTCGACTTGAATCGCTAGCCTGCTTTGATGTTTTAGACGATCATCATGCAACACTCATGAGCACTAGAATGACTAGAAAGGAGAGGATACATTTAAAATAAAGGATGTATTCCTGAGGGACATAATAAAGTCTTTGAAGTCATCTTTGCTAACAACAAGTCTTAAACTTTGTATTTACCGCATCCATTCAACCTGATGTCGAGTAGGCCATAAGTCATGCACACATCTGGTTATCAGGCACTTGATTTTTACCAAGCGGTAGTGCTTGGCAAAAATGAAGGTCAGCACATCACGTCGAAACAAACCATAGGACTGGAGGGAGGTTGGAGAAGGGCTTGCACTGCTCTTGATCTCACTACCATAGACTGATAAGGCTGCTGGAAAATGCACTTCCAAAAAGGATTATCTGTGTGGGTAGCTCAGTGGGTTTGACAGCCGGCACACAGTGTTAAGTGAGGCAGGCGAGCTCTTTAATGCTGAATTTTCTAGCCTCCTAGGACTCATACGATAATTCTGCTCAGAAAATAGAACCTTATCAGTGGGATACGGTCCTTCCTGATGAATGTTTCATAAGTGCAGTGAATTCATACTGCCATGGGGTGACTTACGAAACCAAGGACACAGTTGTCCAAGCCGACCATGTTGTAATTGCCACTTGACACACTTCCAGACTTTTGTTCTTCTTACTTCTATAGTACAACAGTCACAGTTTCCTAAAGAGCCTTACATTTATCACATCAATCTATATGACAGACAAAAAGCTGTATTTGTCTTTTGTTCTATCAGCAGGTATTTCTTTTTTTAAAATTATAAACCATCGGGCAGTGGCCATATTCATGTAACAACATTAAGAAGGAGGGTTGTACTAAAATAAGACAGGTTTAAAATAAAACAATCATTGTCCAATCCTGTACTATCAAAACATTGTAGTTAGTAGAAAGGGTTTTAGAATGATCCAGTAATAGGAATATATGTAAATTCATTTTTGGATTGGCTTGACTTATCTCAACCTTATAGTCCATCCATCATTTACACAATACTTTTGATTAACGAGGGTTTAAATACTGGCTCAGGTCATTTGTCTTATACAAGACCTGCCAAGCCTCAGAGATCCCATGAAGCGAGTGATCCTGGAATGCAGCAGGACATAAAAGAATATTAAACATCCTTTTTTCTCTCTGAACTTTGTCTATGGATCTTGAATTAAGACATAAATGTAACCACTTAATGACATGCTGTGTAGTTCAACCATTGCCAAACTCGGACTTCCAAATAGGTAAGTGAAAGTGACCAACAGGGAAAGCAGGAAAACCACAGTCCATATAAACCACTACAGCTAAAAATAAATCTGGGACTCTGGTCACCATAACAATACAGCCATTAAAATTGGTAATGGCATAATTGGATGGTGTTATGTATTAGATATGTGATCCCACTGTATCTGCAGTGTTCCAATGAATTTGGGACTATTCTCATACCATACATTTCTCATGCCGCAAAAAATAAAACTTGAATTAATAATTCATTCATTTTCCATAATACTTATTCTCACAAGGGCCCCAGGGGGTGCTGGAGCCTCTCCCAGCCATTTATGGGCATCAGGCACTGAATTGGTTGCCAGCCAATTGCAACGATCATAATGTCACTGAGCGGTAATCAATACCATGCTGGATGCACTGAGGTCAAGCGAAAGAACCACTCACACCACTACCAGCTAACAATGAGGCACATCCAATTAATCATAGATAAAAATGAATAAATGATGAATGCAAGGGAAATATTGAGGGAAACATTGTCACCCCTGCGGTATTTATTTCGTAACTAACAATAATAATTATTATTGGTTCAAAAACATAAGAGACGACAACAACGATTCTCGTTGGACTACTTTCAGGTGTCTTGCTGATTTTACCTTTGCTCATTTGACAACCTTGAAGCCCAACGACACTAGTTCAGATGAGCCTCTACATTCAGAGTAGAGTACACAAAGGTGATGCTACAGAGTATTGTTATTTCTATGACTGACAGGTAACAACATTTATTCGATGGGGCTTTCCTTATCATTTCATTTATCTCTAGGGGCAAAGGTTTGAATCACATCTTGCCTATACGCTAGAAAAAGCATGTGCATTTTTTTTTTGAGTAGGAAACATTCAAGAATTGGACTTACGCACATGTGTATTTACTGTTCCTTGAACTGTATGTATAGTTGACTTAAATGTGTCTTAGTACAGTGCTAATAATATAGTTTTTCTACTGTCAAGTGATTTGCAGAAATAAAGACAAGTTACAGCCTCTGGGACTAGATGCTATTACCACACATCTACATTTTATTGGGATGACAGGGTAGCAGCAAGCCAGCTGCTTTGGGCCACTGTGTATTATGTTGAGCTGAATGCAGGGAAAAACATGTGCTGAAGATGAAACAAGCTTAAGAACATTATTGCCTACAAAGGTGCTATGGATATAGATGTCTACACAACCCATTATAAGTGCCACACTTTGTGATATAACTGAATGAGACCAAGATTGAAGAAAAATAAAATCCCTGCCACTCTTTTATGTTCTATTACTAAAATGATATTTGAAATATTTAAGAGAGGGGAAGTAAAAAGTGTAGTAAAAAAAATGGGGTCACACAGCTAACCACACCCTCGTAAAAAGGGATTTGTCGCTTCCTCAGGGTAAACAAATCCCATTCCCACTTATGTACTATTGCACGCCTACCCCTACTTGTACTGCTTTTGATGGTCCACAGAGAGCTTTCACCACGTAATATCATAGTAATTTTTTTTTTAAAAAACATTATAACAATAATCAATTTAAACAAATGCTCACTATTTTTGCAATTGCCATTTCAAATAAATTATTTTTAACATAAAACTGGGATGAAACTGCCTCGTGGTGAAGAGGTTCCCTCGCCTGACTTAGGTGTGGGCAGGCGTGGTTCCCGCTGGTGGTGGTATGATTGGGAGTGCGGATGGTTGTTTGTCTCTCTGTGTGCCCTACGACCGACTGGTGACCAGTCTAGGGTGTAGTCTGCGTTTCACCTAAAGACAGCTGGGTTAGGATCCAGCAACCCCGCAACCCTTTCGGGGATGGGCGGTATGGAAGATCTCTTGCTCTCTTCTCTCTCTGGCACATGTAAAGCACAGGCCAGAATGGACAGTGCTGATCAAGAATGAATAGTGATATTGAATATGGGGATAGAGGAATGATGTCCCATACCCCCACCATGCTACATTTTGGGCAAATGGGGCCACTGTAGTCACCAAGAGTGTTAATGTAGCAAAATATGGAAAAATACATTATTTATCAGTTATTGTTCGAATGTATGATATCATTTTCACTGGTTTGGTCCAAAACATATAGCACAGCCGCAAGTGCAGTAAGTAGTAGTGAACAAGCATGGATCAAGTAATAACCAGCACTGAATTTTGATGTTGCAGTAGAAGGGAATAGCACAATTAGTTTGACATTGTAGGGAGAGCGGGCGCCTTGGCGGGGGTGGATGGGTCACAGCTGCCTTAGGCTCCGGTCACGCTTGCTGTGGTGCAGTTGTGATGGCCGGTGACACGAGTGGATGCCTGAATCGCTCCCGGCTTGCTGTTTGGTGGAGTGCGCTGGTGGATGAACGTGAACACCATCTGGCACAGTTGGTCACAGTACGGGTGGGAGGGGATCACTGAGGAAGGTGTACATCTTATCTGTCACCCTGTTCTCCGCTACTGCCTCCACACTGCCCACTCCCAGCCCAGACGCAAAGCTTGCCAATGAGAACGTTTGGCTCCAAAAGCTACCATAACAATGCCAAGTCAATTCTCTGCCCACCACAGGCTTTTGTAGAGATTTTCAAAATGTTGTTGCACACAGGGGAAGTTCTCCCTTTCCACGAGGAAACAAAAAAAAGTTTATGCCTTTGTTGTTTCTGTGTGACCAGTACGCTTTATGTTGGGTTTAGCGGGTCCTAAAATTGAATGTTCACCGGGGCGAGGGATTCCAAGGTACATCTACTGTTATTTTAGGTGTTTAGAATGGGAAAATCTCTCAATAGTGCAGTAAGTTAAAACTCAACATTACTCTTGTGTTAATTAATTTTGTTGATATGATAACATATAAAAACCGTTTTTCAAATAAAAAAATTCCACCTGATTATCTTAAAAGTAAGCATTATAAGATTGGACATGTATCTAATCTAATTAAATTGAGTCTTGTCACTTTTGCGATGTTTCTTGAACACAAACTATGAATCATTTTAATTGAAACGCAACTAGAACAATTACTAGATATTTTTAAGGTAAGCCTTAGAAACGTTTTTTAATTTTTTTACATTTGGTAAAATTAAGTTAAAATTGTGTTAAACATCTGAGTTTTCTCTATAGTCAGTGTGCTTTTTAAATTGTGGTAGTTTCAGTTTTGCATCTGCATAAATTGCAGTTTGGACATTGAGAATTGCCCCCCATGGATGTAAAGGCGTTAGTGGTCTGTAAATAAACATTGCCTACTTTGAATTAATTCACCCATTTTTGGAAGACCACGCGGAGCACAAGTCAAATGTTTTCTCTGCACAGTGCTTTTTTCGTGATATGTTGGTCTAATATTCTAAGCAGTCCAGTCCGCGCATGGAGGTTGTCAATAGAAATCCAGTCCTAATATCATCCGTGTCATTCAATCTTTCCTGAATGATTGTCTTTAGGACGGTAATGAAGTAAAATAAGCAGCAAACAGATTACATTATAGAACCTTACATCGATTCGAGACAGAGGAAAGAGGAGCGGACAAAAAGGATTATAGTGGACAACAATATGGGAGAGTACAGTGTCTTGGGCAGTGAAAACAAGGAACAGACAGTACACCACCACCAAAAACACCAAAAAGCAGATAGGGGTGGCCACAACACCACATGGACGTTATATAAAGAAGTGGGATGGAAAGAAACAAGGATGCAGAGGGATGTTAAAGGATTAAGCCTCAGAAAGAGAGGGATGAATGAGAGAGAAATACAAAGGGAAGAGATTCCATCTTCCAAACAACAAACCCAGAGCCTTTGCCATCATCAGCATCCTGCCTTTGATGTGTGCTACACTGAACTAGCGCTAAGAAGTGAGGGGAGTGGTGCTGCTGGTCGTGGGAAAGCCAGAGAGAAGAGGGTGCCATCAGCATTATGAAAAGCATCTGGCCCAGAGGCATATGTAACAGCCACTTTGATGATGCTACCATTTACTTCATGTGGGGAAGTGAGGAGGAGGCGGAGAGAGAGTTGTGATGGAAGGGACACCGTGTGGAGATGGTTCCAGGCTATGGAGCCAGCCTTTCGTAGCCAACCCAAAATAAAAAGGCAAAAACATGAAGAAAAAAAAAGCAAATTAAATTCAGGACGTACAACCAAGCTGTACACCCAGCAGGCATTGGAGCCAGCCAGTTAATATATGGTGGAGCCGATTTTGGTTAGTATGAGTCAGCGGACCTCTTTTCTGGTTTGGTGTACAGCACAGTGACATATACTGACCTGGCCTTGAGACAGCACTAGTGGTGGTGGGTTCAATAATTGCTACAGGAGGGGAAAGGGGGGAGGGAAAGGGGAGGGAAAGAGGACATTCATGAATTATTAACAGAATGGAGACGTAAAATAAGAAAGGGAAAAAAGAAGAGCATGCAAGGACAAAAGGAGCATCTTTCAAAGCATTATGTGGCGAGATGTAACCTCCACATGCTCAAGACCTCCTGTAACACACGTGCCATGTATAATCACAGAAAGAGCTTGGGAACCCCACAATGAGTGAAAATGTCAATCATATTGCACGCCTCATAATTGCTATGTCTTTTTGAGCATTCATAAAGAAGATACATACTAGTTTTCCCTAACCCACAAATTAAACATACTGTGACATGCTTTTGTTAAAATAGCTCAAGGATCAAGAATTAGATGACACTTAACACCTTTTATTTAATGACCTATTAAAATCAGCCTGTTCATGTCTCATGTAAAATAGCTTATGCTTATGCTGACCTAACTGCCTTCTAATATTGTGTGACTTTGCATTACCATGATGATTCAGTGCAGGTTATTGGTTTGCTATTGAGTGCTTGTGCTCGTCCAAAGCAGAACATGAACTCCCATGAAGACAGTGCAGACAATAATTGTATTTTCACTTGTGAAAACAGCACTTCATCACCATTCACTATGTTGCCAATTTACACCGAATTGAATACCTAGATGAGTTTGTGCATTCTGATCGTGCAGCAGCTACATTGCCAAATAAGAACACCATTAGATGTACGACACCACCCGGTGGTTCTTCCGTCTGACTGGTGAGGACAATATCAGAGTTGAGTTGAGAGCAATAAAAATCTATATTTTAGGAATGTTTAGAACTGTGAGGCAAATAACATTTTTGTCGGTGTGTAGGTTTTTAAGTGCCACATGTAAAGACACCAGAAAGTCAGCGGAAATGTAAATGATGCACAGGAAACACTCAATTATGTCTTTCCCATTTTTATGACACATTCGAAAAGATGGACAAGCCACAACCAAGAGTGTTAGTAGAAGAAAATACACTATGGATACTAGATACAGTAGTTCTCAATCATGGAATCAATATTCTTTTGCCTGCCATGTTTGAGGTTGAGAAAATGGTTTCTCCCGCTTATCTGAGGTCTGGTCCTAGGTGCAGCAGCTTTAGCCGGAAGTCCAGACTTTGCTTTACCCAGCCACTTTATGCATGGGAGACATAGTCTTCCCAGTGTGATCCCAAGGCACCGTTCCAGTAGGGCATGCCCAATACACCTCACCAGGGAGGCATCCAGGAGCCACCTGGCTCCTTACGATGCAGAGGAACAGCAGTTCTACTCTGAGCCTCTCCTGGGAGACCAAGCTTCTTACCCTTTTTCTAATGAATAGCCCAGACACCCTGAGTAAGAAACTAATTTTGGCTGCCTAAACCTTGACAAGATGAGGGTTAACATGTTTATGAGTATAGTGAATCTTTGGATGCAGTGGCTGTCATTTACAACTGCAATAACTACAAAATTCAACTATTTATATAGGTAACTGTTTGTGAGGATAGGCAGAAATAAAACAAAGACTGTTTCACTAAATGAGTTGGAATTGTTGACAGCTTGGCCTACGTCAGCTAAAACAGCATTGGTGTTCATTAGCCTCAAGGCAAGATGATGGTTGGCAGGCATCAGCAGAATCTCACTTTTCTGTCATAAATGTGCATTTAATGTAATCTCATGACTACAAATATCCACTGATATTCACAATTCTATTTGTATATTTCATGACATGGTGTCGTAATTTGAGAGCACTAATTTAAAATTTGAAGAATGAAAATGTATATATGCACTTTACATATGCAATATGCATTTTCCAATGTTGGTATGTCCTAAAGCTTACCTTCATCCAAGTGTCAAGAACACAAGTGAAAACAACAAGGTATCTGATCTTATTGGACTGAGATCAGCACTACTCAAAGTAGCCCCATTTCCATCTTTTCCCTAACAAACATTTTGCTATTTCTCCCTCGGACTGCACCCTTGAAAACATGCTTGAAGACTGCAAGCTGTAGCCAAAAGTACAAGTAAATTCAGAATTTGTTTGAAATCAACTATCAAATTATCTTTTCAAACACTAAAAAGCACATTCCAAGTACCGTATTTTCACGACTATATGGCACATCGCATTTAAAGGCGCAGTGTCAGTAACGAGTGCTATTTCTGTATTTGACACACACATACAAGACGCATCGCATTTAAAGGCGCACCCACTAGATGGTGCTGCGCTAAAGGGAATGTCAACAAAACAGTCAGATAGTTCAGCCAAACATTATTAATAGATTACAAATCAGCTTTCTGAACATTATTAATAGATTACAAATCAGCTTTCTGACAACTCCATTCACTCCCAACATGAATAAACAACAGTTTTTTTAACTTTCTCCGAGGTTAAAGTATTAGTATTTTCGTGACACAGCAATAGCATAATAACTCATGTTGAACAGGTGGGCATCTCACCAAAGTCGTCATTATATCGAGTCAGTAATTCCTGCCTCCCTGAAAGCTCGGACCACAGTTGAAACTTCCACTGGGAATGATGACGAACATAGAATTAATGTGCTCGATCAACCGAAATGCAACGCCGTTTTATATATACCAGCAGTCAATGCACACCGGAAATAGAGTTTGGGGCTGCTTGCCGTAGTTGCCAGAGCTGTTGCGGTTCAATATTTATCCATATATTATATATATATATATATATATATATATATATATATATATATATATATATATATATATATATATATATATATATATAGATATAAATAGTTTGCAGTCTAGCTTTGAATGCTCTATTGACGCCAACATCTAGCGGCAGAAGTTCTTTTGTAAATCCAGCCGAAATGACGGAGAGCACCAAATTAGTGTGCTCGCCGTCATACTGGGTGTATTGACAAAAGAACTATATATCCCAGCAGTCACTGCGCAGTACTTTTTCTACGGGGAAAATAGTAGAGTCGGGGGCTGCTTGCCGTAGTTGTGAGAGCTGTAGAGGATGGTGTACCCTATCGACTGATTTATTTTATTTTATCGTGATAACAATTTTAGTATTGGTCCATATATAAAGCACACTGGATTATAAGGCACCCTGTCTATTTTGGAGAAAATTTAAGATTTTGAAGTGCGCCTTATAGTCGTGAAAATACGGTACACCAAACAAGCATCCTTCAGTCGTGTCTTAAGGTATGTAGCATAAACGGAAATATGTTTATAGAATAAGTCACATAAAGGCCCTCTCATTAAAAGCAGTTAGTTACACTCCAGCAGCATCTTCCATATGTTTTGCCACATGTTATTAACTAAAAAATGGCAGATGTTTGACTATTAAACAAACTAACTAATACGCACACAAAAATACCAAATAAATAAATACAGGGTCAACACAAGTTTGTTTTTTTCTTCCAACTTTGCAGTTACCACGTGTCAGCACTTTAAACTTTAGAATTCTATACTTCACAAATGCACAGGCCTATTTAAACAAGTTGCCTGTTCAGACTTCTACGAATCAGATTACAGTGGAGTGTATTAAACTTGTCATGTCAACACAACTGTGGTGTTCTATGTTAAACAGCTATGTACCGACTTTGTTGCCTTATACTATGACAAGCCACCAACAATCACGTCAACTGTGCTTTTTTTTCTTTCATTATCTCTATTTGAAACTGAAACCATGTAGTGATTCACGTGCCTTTTTGACAATGCAAACAGGTGGAGGTCGAAGGCATCTTTACTTCAACGAATGCTTCCACGTCAACCAGACCTCTGGGAGCAGATATGTGAAGACAATTTATTTTTGGTTCCTTCTTCAAACACACAGACACAGGCTATCTGATTAATATTTGAGCACAAGTCACCAGTGAATCCATCCCCCTCTCAGATGCTCAGTTGTTCCATTACTTTATGGTACATGTCTCCCGACAAGCGAACTCTCTCTTGGATTTGCACAAAATGATGAACTTACATCATGTACACTGCTGCTTCTACATCTGCAATTTCATCAAATACTGTTCTAAAATTGGTTTATTTTAAAAAATCAAAAATAAAAAATACAAAAAAACACTTGAAAATATTCTTTTTTATTATCATTTTAGCTAAGAAAGATATAAACTGACACAGAATGAAATGGTCAAAAATATAATTGTTAATATCCTTCCATTATTTGCCAACTATATGTCAAAATGTATGAAAGAATCCTTGGTTATTTACATTCTGAAATCTGTTTGTCCACTCACCCGTCTATCAATGTTTCCATCTGTCTACCCGCCTGCCTATTTTCAGTGTTTAACCAAGAAATGGCCTCTCAATCGCTAAAAAATATATGAGATGATAGAAAGCTGACAAATAAATAGATAGATATTTAAATAAATGTTTCCTCCAACAGGTATCACCATTGCCAGAGGAACAAAATTGTTCTTATTGAAAAGAAATAGAAAAGAAAAACTGTCTGAAAATTGCTTTTATTTAATTTTTGGGTTCGGAGAGTATTGTATAAGATATAAAAAACACACTGTTAATCCTGTCTTAACAATGATGCACCTAATTATGGGTTTATTTGAGTAAATGCTATTTGTTGATCCCACATGGCCCGCACCGAAGTTAGGCGATGGGATGACTTCAGCACTGGGTGGCGTATTCAAAATTATTTCAATTATTGCCAGACTATTGAGTCCTGCTCAATAGTCTGGAAATTACAGCTCTCAACTTGGAAATTGTTATAACAATTAAATAATTGATGGTCTGTTAATTGTATGAAAGTACAGTTTAATTGTTTGCTATTTCATGTTGTTAGACAGTGATATACAAAAAGGAATGTTCTATAATAGTTTGTGGACCAAAATCCAATCTAAAAAATTGAATTTAGCAATTCAACTGTGACCACACATGTATTTATTTATATGATTAACTTATTCAAAGCACATACACAAATTCCATTGTGATGATTGAATATGTATGTGGTGCTTAAGTGTGTATTTGTTTCTCTGTGAACTGTAAAAATTATTCAATATCATTCTTAATTCTGTCCAATGTGTGTATCATCCTGCAAGGCATATACCATGCTCAGTCATCCTGGGATAAACGTTCCTTGCTTCAGGAGATGCTGTAGTGTAGGTGTTAAATCTAAAGCCTGCTGGGCTGCAGCAAGAACACATTGTCACAGTACCAAACGTTTCCACTGGAAAAAATCCTAAATGCAGGCATTTAAATAACTAAATGGAGAAATATTTTACTCTGCTTTTAGAATATATATTTACATGTCCTACATATTCATTCATTCATTTTCTGAACCATTTATCCTCACAAGGGTCTTGGTGGGTACTAGAGCCTATGCTAGCTGAATTCGGGAACGAGGCGAAGGACCCTCTGAATTGGTGGCAAGCCAATTGCAGGGCACGAGCAGACGGACAATCATTTACGCTCACACCATACCTAGGGGCAATTTAGAGTGTTCAACCAGCCTACCATGCACATTTTTGGAATGTGGGAGGAAACTAGAGTACCCGGAGAAAACCCTTGCACCCGGGGAGAACATGCAAACTCCACACAGCAGGACCAACCTGGGTTCGAATCCAGGACCCCAGAACGGTGAGCCCGACGCGCTAACCACTCAAACGCTGGGCTACCCTCACACATATTTAGGTGTTTTAAAATAAAATAAATCGTGTCAAAGATTTAAGAAAAACAAATAATCTTCTTTATGTAATAATTCTTATGTGATGGACATTTTCCGCTAAATGAAAACAAATACGATCACTAGAGTTTTACCCAAAGATGAGTGCAACTTAGCAAAACTGTATTTTTCAATTCCCACTTAGGTTCATCATGATTTGCTATTACAAGTTTTCACCTTTGGCTATCATATCTATGCTCCTTGACTCAGACACAATCACATGGCCTGAGTAAACAACATCTTGTCAGATGAATAGATATGTCTCAAAGACACGTAGTGATTTATAGGTTGGAGAAACAAAGACAATGCTCATTAACCAAGTAGAGAGCAGTGTCTCTCCCGTCTGAGCGAGACAGGGTGTGATGGAGAGAAAGTGAGTTACTACTTTTTTCCTCATCAGTCGCTTCTGATTACTGCTTGGGGGCTTGGGTATGTGAAATTGGGAGGGAGGAGAAAAGGAAGGAGGAATTGAAGTCAAAGGTATAGAAGAAGAGAAATCTCCTCTGGGGCTAAGCCGAGGTGAGCTGAGGGGATAAGAGCTTGACCAATTAAGCTGGAGGACTTCTCAGAAAATTGGAGAGAACAGCTTCCCCCAGCTTCTTCTCATCAAATTTTACTTCTATCCAGCCGCTGAAATGGGAAATCGAACTGTAGTAAATGTGGTTACCCAATGGAAGGATGAAATAACAGAAGCGGTGAAGAAAAGAATAGAAAAAAACTCAATACCTCAATCACTACAATACTGTTCTTTTGACCCCACCCATATTTTTGTGAACACTTTCAGTAGTGTGAAGTCATTTATAAAGGACACACACAAAAAATCCCTCTCTCTCTCTCTCTATATATATATATATAAGTATATATATATATATATATAAGTATATATATATATATATATATATATATATATATATATATATATATATATATATATATATATATATATATATATATATATATATATAAACATTTTATCTAAAATTGGGTAAAGTGTAATATAGTCTTTTTTACATATTGACAGTATGAATTAACAATCTTCTCAACACAACAGCTGTATACTTGTTCCACTTTATATTCAATGCACTTTATGATGCTTGGTCAAATATGCAAGTCTTGTTCCCCTTCCCATCTTGCACATCAATGGTTATCGACTTGTTCTAAATTAGCGATCCAAAGTCACCTGCGCTTTCACCTCTGATTTCTGTTATTTGTGTTGTGTACCTGTAAGAATGCAGTACAGTGATTGCTTGGCATTCATCCTTACAGAAGTGTCCTCTCTTTCATTAGTAGAGATCATGGGAGAAGAGGGGGTAAAATGAGACGCTTTTGTGTATTTGAAAGGAGAAAGTGGAAGAGTGAGATGATGATACGAGATACGAAATAAGACCAAAGTGACACAATAAGGCATGAGAGAGGCTAACAGTCAATGTAAAAAAAGTCATGAAGGTAAAAGGGAACTAGAGTGGTTGAAATAAAGTTGTGGGCAGTTCTAAATGGTTCAATTTCCTCAAACTATGGTGAGGCATAATTTTTCTTTGCCCCTTGAGGCTTTGCTGGCGTCACATTTAGATCATCCATTGGAAGATCTGAGATCTTTTGATGTTCTATGTGCATACACAAAAAGGATGTGGAGCGCTCCTTTGCCAACAGCAAATGCTACAAAAATGTATTTTTGTATTCCCAGTCCCCGTCCTGCGAGAGACTAGTTTATTATCTAAGAGTGTTGTGCAATCTGGTGAATAATTTAATTCACCTGTTCATACATTAAATATATATATTTTTTGCCTCATCTTCTCTTCACACCATTGTTCATCTATCCTTAACTGCACTGCTTCTATCAGCTTGGCGGGTGTATGAGCTTGACAAGAAAACTGGATATGCCTTTCAGGTCATATTCAACAGAGGCTCAAGAACACGTTTCTGGTAAATTACCATTTTTATACACTCAAATACCACACTATTAAACTCAAACCTAATTAATTTTTGGATGAGCCATTAACTTGAAACATATGTACATATATGCACTTGTCACAAAAATAGACAATGGAAAAAAATATAACAAATGGGTTGTAGCTATAAATTTATAGTCACCCGTTGACAATAAAGTCAACCAAATTAAATGACAAATGAAACATTGTACAATGTGCTATATTTGTTTCTGTCTGAATATGTGTGTATAAACCATTTAGTTAACATGTGGACTATGAACACAGGCTATTAGAACCATGGAATGGATTTGGACATTTAAATGTATGCGCTGTGAAAATAAGGGAAATTTATATTTTCTTCTCATACCTTGCAATCTTTTTAATTTTTTAAATTTATTTATTTATTTTGCCCTGGTATAAATGGTTTGGAAAATGAATGAATGAATTTATTTTTCCTATAATTTATCAATCAATGGTAAACATGTAATTTTCTTTACAGTTATATTTAAATACTACGGCAATACGTACTTTGACTATAATGCAGTCACGTGGCACAGAGTACAGCCTTGTTGCCGCAGAGAAATCAATGACTATTAGTTTAAAAATCAGCAAATTATTGTGTCTGATAGAAAAGTGGCCATATTCTCAGATGCTTCTAGTTAATAACCCTAAGATTGAGTTATATAAAAAAGGATAGATGCAATTCTCTTTTTTCAGTTTCAGGGTATTACAAAGTTCTCCTCAATGATACATTATTGCTATTTCGGGAAGGGGATAAAACGATGCCCTGTTTTTTTGCAGTATTTGTGAGATAGTTTTGTACTTTCCTCTGTAATAACCACATTTTTCTATGACTCGTCTTCCGAAAACTTGGGAAAGACTTTGCTCTGCTTACTCTAAAGAAAACTGTCTTGACAAATAACTGAATCTACAGAGGACGGGGATATTTAAAAAAATTCTAGGTGTGGACTCTCAGTACATCCAGGCTGAAAACTACATCTATCAACATATCAAGCTTTCTCTCTTGAAAAAAATTTGGAAGACACTTCGGAAACTTTCTATAGGATGAATCATCACTGTCAGTGAAGGATGGCAAATAATGTTTAAGACCTTTCCAATGGCAACAGCAATTAAAATGTAACACTTTTCACTCATAAGGAGTGACAAACTTGCTCATTATGAACCGTGTAAGATTTTTCATAGTTTATAATTATCTTGCAGAAAACTGAATTCATTCCAACAAAACACTTGCATCTTTTGAAGTCTTTTTGTTGTCTTTTTCATTTCAGACAGCTCTGGTAATTAAAGGTATTCGAAAACCAACCACACATTGCTTAAGTCATCTAAACTTATGTGATAGTCTTGTTGACTCATGCAATATCCAGTCCTCTGACAATTCGTACTTCAGCAGTTCGACTTTTGGCATCATTCACCTTTTGAAATCATTCATTCATTTTCTGAACTGCTTTATCCTCATTAGGGTCGCGTGGGGTCCTGGAACCAGAGGCGGGGGACACCCTGAATCGGTGGCTAGCCGATTGCAGGGCACAAGGAGACGGAGAACCATGCATGCTCACACCCATACCTAGGGGCAATTCAGAGTGTCCAATCAGCCTACCATGCATGTTTTTGGAATGTGGGAGGAAACCGGAGTGCCCGGAGGAAACCCACGTTGCCCCAGGGAGAACATGCAAATTCCACACAGGTGGACCGACCTGGATTTAAACCCACGACCCCAGAGCTGTGTGGCCGACGCGCTAACATCCCGCTCCACCGGGCTGTCCCCTGTGTATTTTAATTGTGCTAAACTTAAACATGACTATAAATATATGTCAATTCTCATGCACATATAGCTTTTCAAAGCAGACACAGCAACACAGATGGCAGATATACAAGCAGTAAGAGTAGTGACTTGAAAAGAATAAAAGCTGGTGGGGTGAACATACACTGAAAGCTTGGTGCTGAAAGGAACTAGAAATAATATAAGAAAATGCTGATGATAACACAGTGTTTGGGTAACACACTAAAATAGTGGCACAACTGTGTTTCTAAGTAATCTGTTTTCAGATGAAATGCTTACAAGGTCACAAACCGCCTTGGGTAGCCACCAGACGCTTCGAGATCCAGCACAAGAAATAACAGAAATCTGGTATCACGGTACTTACGGATGAGAGGCACACTGGCATTAGCGGTCCCAAGCTTATTAGTGGCGACACAAGTGTAGTTTCCATAACGATCCTCTGTCATGTTGGTCACCGTGAGGACTGATCTGGAACTGAGGTTCTTGATGTCGATGCCCTGGCCCTTGATAATCCTGAACATTGAGCACAATGCCAACACATTAAGCCTTTATTTCTCACCCACTCGCACACAAGACATCAAGGGGGAGGACTAAGGTGTCAAGGACAGCACAAATGTTTGTCATCTTGACACTAAGTAGCACTTCAATACTCTCTTCAACAGACGCGGTTATTCCTTGGTGTGTCACATCAGAAGCCTTGAAGTGGAAGGTGGAATGACTCTGAGGTCAACAAGGGTGTTAATTTGCATAAGAATAAATTGCTTTTGTGGTGCTGTGTTGTAAAATTAACATCCATTCATTGCTCATAATAGTGATTATAACTGTCTTATCCTATGTATTGACAAACCTATAGACATTTTCGTTCATTCAGCTCATCACGACATACCATTGATTGCCACTGGAGCATTCTGGCTGTCGAAGAAGACATTTTGCCTCTAATTCAAGGAGGCTTCTTCAGTTTATCCAACAAGTTAGTTGGGACATCACAGCCTAGTATCTTTCCTTCTCACTCACATCTTCAAAACAACCAGAAAAGTCCAGCTGTGATCAATTCAATGCTCTGAGAAGCTACATGTATCATCCTGATGAAAGGAAGGCCGTTTTAAAAAAGGCTCATGTAGTAGCCAAGTGCGCTTGTCTCTTTTTTGAGTCAACATTAAATACGTCCACACTCCTCATTCAACCTGAAAGAAATACCACCTTGACATAAGCACACAAGACTACCTGGCCTTCATTCAAAGCACTGACAGATCATGAAAAGGAGTTTGTCAAAGACAGTTACCACTTTTCTAGTAGTGGCAAACTGGCAATAACACTCAACTGGTGTCAAGGATGTAAAAGACACAGACCAAAAGAACATAGAAAACAAAAGTAGTCTTCAATAAGTCATTCTTTTTGATTTTGTACTGACTCTAAATGTATGTTCTTACTGTATTAAGAACTAAATACTTGTGCCATTTAGTGTAAAAAAAGATTAAATGAAAATATTGCAGACTAGACAAACAATGATGTCAATCCAAACTAGATATCACATACATAGTATGCAGCAATTTTGTTACAATATTGGACCCACAAATGTTATTAAAATATTATTTGAAATATCATATTCATTAAAGTCCTGTGATACTGCCATAAGAAACATTCAAATAAAGCATAACCTAAATTAAAAGATCTTCTGTTCCACCTATCCTCAAGTGTCACAGTGCTGCTGAAGCCTTTCCCAGCTAACAATGGGCAGTATGTGGGGTACGCCCTGAATTGTTTGCCACACAATAGCAGGTAATATAAAATATACATGTATTTATTGTGTGTACCATTGATCCAACTTAATATTCTTGATCTTGGACTAAATCCTACTGGACATGGAGACTACATTTTTGAGGTCACAACCCCAGAAAAAACACTTTTGCTCTGAATTAAAGCCACACGGACAGACCTTGCAACATCGCAAATGGTACAAAGCTAAGTGACCATCAATGTTAGAGCAATCTTTGCTCACCTTTTCTCCCCTTTGTACCACTCAAAAGTTGGTGAAGGCACAGCAGCAGCCTCGCACCTCAGCAGTGCAGTCCGTCCCAAACCAACTCCATGGCTTTTCATCTCATGGATGGATGGAGAAACTGGAAAAAACAAATAAACAAACACATGTTAGCAAAATTATTTCTACTGTCCTCAAAATGTAAATATTAGTGACAACAGAATTGAGTGCTTAAACTGGGTAGTTTGAACAAGGAAATATTACAGCCTTTAATACAGATGTCAATCTACACATTTTCCAACTCTTCCAAAATAAGCAGAGCTGAGGAAGAGAGGGCATTCTTTGCCAATGTTTGGAAAATTACATAGCAAATACTTGGGCAGTAAACACCACAGCACTCGCCAAGAAGGCCCAGCAGACGGTACATTTCCTGAGAGTACTAAGCACCAACCTCCTGGTGACCTTCTACCGGTCAGCCATTGAGAGCATGCTGACCTAAGCTTTGTCAGTGTGGCACTCAAGCTGCACAGAAGCAGACAGGAAAAGACTGTAGAGGATGATAAACACAGCCCAAAAGATCATCATGGGGTTTGAATCCAGCTCCCATTTGTGCACATTGCCATTGTGTCCTTGGGCAAGATGCTTCACCTGACTTGTCTATGTGAAACTAGTGCAAGAATGACTGATTGATAGTAGTCGGAGGCACCGATGGACCAAATTGGCTCCCTCACTTCTGTCAGACTGCTCCACCCTATACTGGCCACCACTCAGTCGTAGACTCAAAGATTTATAGAAAGTGAATTTTTACTGTAGCCAAAGAGTTTGCTCACTGCTAACCTATAAGACAGCTGACCAATGAGGTAGGATGCAAGAAATGTGCAGTATGAAAAGGATCCAAGTGAGCTTTTGTGAACATGGACTATGATTGCGTAGGAGAGGCCGAGGGAGGTGACAGTGTGCTCTGGGATGATGAATTTCCTTCCACCAACATTCTCCCGCAACCTAATGAACACACTCATATGACTGGAGTCTGCTGATTTCCTGTCCTTGCATGTGTGCCAATTATATTACTACCTCCTCTTATCCAAGGCTGGGTTGTCTAATCCGAAAGACCTGAGATAGTGACTCAAGTGATGGGTTCACATGGCATATCCTTTCATTTATCACTTTAGGAGGTTTTATATGCCATGCTGAAGGGTAGTGCATGACTGCCCTTCCAGGCTGGCTATGCATGTATATTGGCGAACAGACTTTAAGTATGCATATACTTATTTAAAAAGTAAAGACCTGATCCAAATTCTCATCCTACTCTATTTTACTCCCTCAAGTTGTAGTATGGATTTTATATATTTTGTACAAGTAACAACCTATGCAGTTCTAATTGCCTAATGTAATTAATTGCCAGAAAAGATTCTCTTGGCATAAATGAAATCTACAGGCCAGTTTGATGGGCTTGGTCTAGCACACCGGCTGGAGGATTAAATCCACTGCTGTACAGCATTCAGAATGGTAAGCATCCTCCACTAATTTTACTGATGCAAGGAATAAATATCACAAATGAAAGATACAATTAGTATTGATCGACTGGAAAGACATAGTACACACATCACATGTAGGACAAAATCGATGGCTTAGTAGGTTCTCATAATCCTCCATTGACAGCTTTGTACAGAACAATTGATTATCTGGTGGAGTCACTCAAAGTAAAAATTGTGATGTTGTGGGCATTATTCTGAACAGATGCTATTAATTATTATTTCATTTTTTTTTTAAAATAATTACACATTATTTTAAGAGGCAGTATACATATTTCTTTTTGATGCAAAGTTGTGGTAAATGGTGTTGCTTTTTTGTAATTTGATCCATTCAGTACCCTGGCATTCTTATGAACAATCTTAATTTGTGCTGCTCCACAAAAAAAGGCCAATGGATGTGATCTACTCCAGCATGAGAAGTGTTGAGTTTCTTACTATCATATGTATCATTTATCCATGTTATTATACATTTGCTACCATATATAAATGCTTTACCAGCGCTGGGCTTGCAAACTATATCTTTTTCATTCCTGTGTGAACAAAAAAAATGTAAATGTTAGCTATCATATAAATAATGAAGTGGATACCATTATCAATCTCCTCCTTCAAATCAAAATGCAGGTGTAAAATGATCACTGAAAGGCCTTTGGCTCTTGAACATTGGCCCTTTCACAGTATTACATAAAGAACCATATTGACATTCCATATTGACTTTATTTTATTCTGAAAATCAACTGAATACTTTTTTCTATAGCTGCCCGCATATAACGTGCTAAACTGCATTGAACTTTTGTGTTGTGTTGAAGCATCCAGCAAAAATAGAAGCCTTATCTGATCAACCCAAACAAATTTACATTTGAATCATAACAACATATGTTGCGATATGCTGGGATAATGAAAATCTCTACTTTTGACCAAAAATATATATTTATACCGCCCACGTTTCACCCATTAATTTTTTTATACTACTCGTTATGATTACACGTCTATTTGAGCAGACTTTAGGCTTGTTATTAACTCAAAAAAAGTCACCATGTGGGTGTTTCTCATGCTATTTGCTTTTGTTATCTGGATTAGTGTCCTTATCAACGTTTTCTTTTTCACACCTGTCTGAGATTTCAAGGTGGGCTGCATCAAAGATCTTAAAAAATAGATGTGCCAGTGGGGTACCCTGTTCAGATTTAGCATTTACTGATCCAGTGAGGGGCTAAGCATATATATTACCTATTATCCTTTCTCTATCAAGGGCACCTTAAATAAAAATTTACCGCAAAATATATCTAATCTATCTATTAGACTATTTTAAAACAGTTCATGTGAGAAAATGTTCACCAATGTTCACCATTTTTGGACTGTTCAAAGTGAATATAAAAAGAAAAAAGAAAAGAAAAATACACACTAGGGTCTTATAGGTTGTCCAGAGTGTAATTTGACTGTATACACATCAATTCAATTACTTTTTCCAAACCTGGTCCTACCACTCAGCTCTGAGAAGGACAATAACATCTATTAAAATCTCTAATTTCTGATAATTCCAACTTCAACTTGATGTCTTATATCATTACATAATGAGAAAAATGCCTGCAGTGATTGAGGAGAAATGCAAAGTAGTCCCTAAAATTCCTAAAACTCCAATAAGTCAGATAATGTAATGGCCTAAATGCTATGGTAGTGCTGTAAATCACATTAATTCATGGCGAAGCTAGAGGGGATCGGGGTGTTTTTTTAAACCCAAGAATAGCAAGCACACCAGATACACACATGCAGCAGAAAAATATGGGCCCAGTGGTAATTCCTGATGACTAATGGCCAGTTGCGTGTCGATTACAAACTAAATTCCCTTGCATGAATATTATGCTGAGCTTGTCAGGAAAACAAATACAAGGTCTCCCTCCAACTGTGCATCCCTGCAAAGTGAACAAACACCTGCATGTTAATGATTAGTAAAATCTTTGACCCTCAATGTAATATTCATGGCCAGGTCGTGTTCAGAATGCATCAAACCTTAATATAAAATCACTCACCTTAAGAAGCCACATGGGACGATTAATGATTAATTGGTGTGTTTCAATAATGAGGGACATAAGTCTGTATGCAGATGTCCAATGTGTTAAGATGAATGTAGCCTCCACAACTGAGTTAACAATTACAAAAACTGTCACTAAATTTGCTATTTTGGAACTGTAAAACCTAAATATTATATAAGTTGTACTACATCCTTTCGAAAAAAATATCAGGTAGAATGTGGCTACAATTTCTCCATTGTCTGCTTTTCGCCCAAAGGCAGCTGGGATAGGCTCCAGCAACCCCCGCAACCTTTGCGAGGCTACTCGGTATGGTTGATGAATGAATAAAAAAAAAAAAAGAATAGTCATTCAAATGTACGTGACCCCCCAGTAAATGGAACAACTCATATATTTTCAAGGGCATATGCTTAGATATTCTTCTTGTCTTGACATCGAGTTGGACAAAAACGTATGCCCAGAAAACTGCTGAGGTTTAATTTTCTAACTATTGGCTGCTAAAAGTACCTAGAGAAGACAGGCCTTTTTAATTAAAAGATCAATTAACATCCCTATCTCCACAGTCAGATTGTAAAATGAGTTCTCACCGTAATTAAGAAATTGACTAATCAGTGCATGACTTTTCAGCTTACACTTTGAGATACTGTTCCCAACTTCCATTTGTAGTGTTCACTGTCCTCTCCTTTTTCACCATCTTTCATGAAATGCTCGGCCGCCAATATTCATACATTCTATAATATTTCTCATCATTAAAAAAGAATAAATATTGTATTACTTCTGTTTTATTTAATGGAAGGCATATTACATGAAGACTAATTAACATTAAAAGTAAGATGTTACTTGTAGCGAGTATGCAGAATACAGACTCCATTAAAATTGAAAAGACAGCCAGGCAAAATACAAGGTAAAACATATTAACTTGTAACTAATTAACTATAAACTTAATAAAATAAAATAAAATTAAAATGTTATTTTACAGCAACTGGCAACAGGATATGTAGATGAAGCTGAAAGTGACTGTGTCAATACTCTGAAGCGGAACTAACAAGACAATTTAGTCTGCAAGAGATCAAGATTTCGCTCATTTAATCATGCCCTGAATGCAGCAAGAAATCCAAATAGCAGTGATGATGAGAGCTCTGGAGAGATGTGGGGAGAAAGATTTACATCCCAACATCTTGGGGGGAGGGACTCTACTTACAATTGGATCAAAATCCATTTCATTTTATTCAATAAAATCCATTCATATATATGAGTTACAAGCCTCTCTATTAATAGATACTGGTACTTCCAATTGGTGTCCAATTAGATTTCCCCAAAATCCTGAGTGTTTTTAAAATGTCGTGCTAAAGTTACATATTCTGGCTGTGTGTTTACGCCTGCAGACACGCTTCCCGCGGTATGAGACTTTAACAGCTGGAGTAGCCTTAAGTGGCTGCATCGGAAGGAATCCAAAAGTAAGCACAAAAAATAAATAAGAGAAGAATGCACTTGGTTACTTTACTGGAAATGTGGTGAAAGCTTGGGCAAATTGTCAAATTCTATTTCGCAACATGTTGCACTTCCAACTTCACAGATGTATTCAATAAGGAGTAAGCCTCCGAAAGGCGGAAATAATGACACAGGACTCCTCTCACCTCTGTCATTCAGTGTTAAACCTGTTGCCATGGGTCAGTTGCAGCCACGACAAACTGTTTCAGGGACAGTTTCTATCCAACAGGTATTTGGGTCCTTTACAAGGGCTGATAATATTACTTAGTTCATCTGTGTATTCTACCTCATAGGTCTGTGCCCCTCTTGTTTAAACAAGCTGTTACATTGTATTTTTGATTGTTTGCTTTTTGTTTATATATTACATTTTATGTTCCATTGTTCTTTATTAATATTTCTTGCACTGACTGGGGCTAGTGACCAATTCAGGGTGTACTCGGCCGAATGCCCACAGTTGGCTGAGATAGGGTCACCCCTGCGACCTTTGTGAGGATGAGTATGGAAAAATAAATGACTGTTCCTGCAAAACAACTCAAAGTAATATGGATAATTGAATATGATATACAATTCTACTATATGCATGAAAAATACATCACACATCTCCTTTAAGCTAAAAGAAAGGTAAAAATAAAATGCTAACCATCAAGAGGACACCATGTTTTATTTATTTATTTTACATTATTTCGACATTAGATGGCAAATAATGGAAATGATCCTTCTGTCATTATGAATTGTGTCTTGGCTACTACTGGGTCTACTTGGCAGACTACTTATCTATGTTGACTATGACTTATTTATTATGCGAACTACTTATTTATTTACTACTTACATATTCTCATTTGATTTCATTTTCTGAACCGCTTTATCCTCACGAGGGTTAAGTGTCCAATCAGCCTACCGTGCATGTCATTGGAATGTGGGAGGAAACCAGAGTATCCAGAGAAAACCCACGCAGGCCCGGGGAGAACATGCAGACTCCACTCAGGTGGACTGACCCAGGTCCCCCACTGTGAGGCCGACGCATTAACCACTCAACCGCCAGGCCGCCTACTTCAAATTGATTATTTATTATTATTATTCAAATGTTTTTTTGATTGTTGTTGTGTTGACTACTTATTCATTGATTATTTATTATAATTTATTGTTATTATTTATTGATTTATTTGTATGTCTGTTGTTGTTATTTGTGCACTTCGAGGTAAAGCTTTAAATCTCATTACACTTGTATCATGACAATAAAAGCATTCAATTCATATCAATTCAATTCAATTCGATCTCCCAGAAAGTTTATATAATGATCACTGACTTTGCTTACATTCAGGCATTTTGTGCCAAGAACATGAGCCAATAATAAGTTGGCGTTGGGATAAAATTAAGTAAATATCAAAAGTGGGTCATATATCACATTTTAGTTGGTTTAGAAACCCCAGTGAAAAATATTTTAGCTAACCATGGCTTTTCAGCAATCTGAAGATTAGTGTGAGTCTCTGGATGACTGCCACCTTTCACGCTTAGCAGATAAAATCATTTAGCCTCAAATCATTCACCAGACAAGTGCATAATGACAAGACCAAAGGCAGCTGGAAATTTAATTAACGTGGCAAGCAGTGTGAACATTTAAGAAATTTAGACAGCTGTTAGACAATGGACTCACTTAAAATATCTCAATTTGTATTATAATGCTTCATGTCATTGAAAACCAAACGACAGGCTTAGTGTTATTAGGTTTCAAAAAGGCTTCATAAAGGGACTTTAATTTGCTTTCCATAACTTGGGTATTTTAATTATTGGCGTTAATCTGTAATTAGCCATGAGATTAACTACATTGTGATCTCCTCCTTAAATACATAAATAAATAAATACACGTATATTGTTTGAAAAAGAACAAAAGCATTTTGCAACAGTTCATTTGCAGTCAATGATATCTTACTTGCTCTCTATATGTCATTTTGGGTTTTAGAAGAAGCAGCGAGAGATTCACTTGCTTGAAAATATATCCATGCTCTTGCATTTTCTTTCCATGAGTTACAAGGATTGGAAATAGTCCAAATGCGTTCTCACAGAATAACAGTTGGAAGAGAATGAAGAGCAGGAGGCAGTGATGATTGTTTACCATCTGGACTGACACATCAACTGTCCAACTCATTCCCCCTGTTCCTGTCTCATGCAATTATGTAACCAAAAAAACAAACAAACAAAGAAATCAGGGCAACCATCATTTGAAAAAAAAATCATATGGGTTTGGAAAAATCTGAAATAGGAGTGGGAAGGCCTTTGCTTGTCATAAATCAACCAACCTTTCATGTACTTTTGAAAAAAGGAAAGGTAGATTCATGTTAACCATTACTCAAACATGATGTCAGAATCATAAATATTAATGTCAAAAGAGTCTGAGCCTGAAAAATACTACATATATGGGAAAACTTTTTTCAAATCAGCTAATCAAAACTGTATATTGCCACAGAGCACCCACTGGGCGGTGTGGGGAATATTTGTGATGTTTTATTCAGTAAATATACTCTCTCCATGAGAATACTTTGTGTTTTTAGGGTTATGGGCAACGCCATCTCATGCTATTAACAAACAAATACTGTATTTATGTATTCTTACATCAACATAGAAATGAGTATCACATTTTTTTAACGCTCATCAAGGTGCAATGATTGAATTCTTCCTCTATCTCCCCTCTCCAGGTGGGCAGATGGTGCAATCGTCGAAAACGAAAAATATAGCAATAAGACTTACTGGAAGAACCAAGAGTCTGACCAGGACTGTGTCCATTCATCCTTTATCATGAGCCCTACCTGGCAGGTATAATGGGTGCTGGCGCCTATCATAGCTGACTTTGGGAAAGGGGGACTACACGCTAAACTGATGACCAGTCAGTCAAAGAGCACATAAAGAGACAGACAGCCATTCATATTACATTCACAACATTACAGATCCCACAAAGAGCTGCAAAGAGCAATTCTCTTTTCCAATAACCACAAAACAATAAGAACTGGTATCCAATGTGCCAATTCATAAATCAGCAAAAAGAAAAAAAATCCAGAGAGTCTAACCATTGTGTAGTAAATCAATAAAAAAAAAGAATGAGTAATTGGTCTGTGGCAGCAACATTTTGACATTTGTCAGCATTTGATAACTCGGGCTAGGAAACACTGTCTTAACAGTTGGGGACGGACAGTTTACCTGCACTCAAAGTATGAGCCTGGTCCTAAATGATTGTTGGTTTGTCTGACAGTGGAGATTTCCTCATCAGCTCACTCAATTTGAATGGAGAAGTCACGCCTAAATGTTTCATCAGCCAGCAATGTGCCTTATTAAAAACTGTGAACATAATTTCTTGTGGATTAGTGAAATGGTGCTTGACAAAATGTCATCCTTGAACCAGTCTCTCAGCAGGTGTACCTAACTGTGATATAAAATCCAAAGATTCAGAGCCAAAGCATAATTTGTACCATTTATCTAACTAATAACATTAAGTATTCTTATTCCAATCCATTTATTAGGTATAAATCACCAGTGAGCAGTCGTGGCTAAAATTGACTTTTAATTGCATGTTATGTACATCGTGACAAGTGAAGCTATGTTCAGATCTTGCTAGGAGTTTTAAAATTGCAAACTTTTCTATTAATTTGGGCAAAAGTAAGACTGTGCACCGGCTATGTATGCGAAAACCCCAAAGAATAAAACTAGGAGCACTTTTAAAAAGTAAGACAATGGTATCATTTCTTCTCACGATTCTGAGTTGTGCTTTTTCTGTGACCACAGCAGCTAAAGCCCAGTATCATTCATTAATGTCAAGGCTCCTCATTACTGTCTCCTCACACTTTTGGAAGACTCATTAACTGCATAATGGAATAGCGCTTGGAACAGTCAGACCGTCCCTTAGTGTGAATTAATCACCTATATGCACAGACAAAAAGGGACTCCTCACATTAAATATTAAGAAATGTTAAGCATTCCACTTCTTCGGCAACTTTTGGAAGTTGCAGTTTCTGGAGGTGTATCATCAGGGACATGACACTGTGATCATTGAAACCTCCATGCGTGTCTTATGAGGCAGGGAGGCTGGTGTGAAGAATGCAGCAAATAAAGATGTATACTTACAGTTGACTGTGACTTTCACTGTTTTGGTGTCAGGAGAGGCGATGTCATTTAGAGCACTGCATTCGTAGTCTCCAGCCTGGTCCCTTGTGATCCCAGTGATGTTAAGATATTCTCCGCTGTCATACTTCCTAGCTGCAGAAAGAGAAGTGAAGGTGCTTACTGGATGTCTTTAAAGACACACAGTACAAATGCACTGCAAACTCAATATAAAGTATAGCTATCATCTTACAGTTATCCACGGTTTATGTGAATAAGTCTTCAGAAGCAATTCAATAAAGTGTTGTAATAAACTCTTGGTGACCTTCCTTTCGTCATAAAATAGTACCAGATGAGCAGTGCACTCATGCACTTGCATTGATGTTGTGCTTGGAAATTAAATGTTGACATCTCCTCTAATTTACTCATGATTAACTCAATGTCAGAAAATGCATTTACAGCTTCCTCCTGCACCAAGGGAAAGGGTGAGCCCATCATGCTATTAGTCAACAATGTTACATCCACAAAACACCATGACAAACATTTAGCAGAATCATGGGGTAACAAAAATATGGGGATGCACACTAACCATAATATGTTTATACACCTAAATTGTAGGTAAAGTAAAAAAAAAAGATCCCTCTTTTAATCTGTGATCCTTCAGAGGCTGGATGAAACCTGAAGTGAAAGTAGACTGCACCCTTGACAGGTTACCAGTCACTTAGTTCTAAGGTCATTAACATCATTAGTTTTCACTGATAGAGCCAATTGCACTGTCTACGTAAAGGAGGCGCCTGTGCTTGGACAACTTGTTACACCAGATCAACTAACATTCGACTTTATTTGGCGTTTTTATATCATATAGTGTTATTTTTTTGTCATGGTAACATGTTTTGAAATATTTACAGTGATTTATTTACCTGTGACATTTTTAAAAATAAAGACTAGTATAAGCCAGGGGTGGGCAAACTACAAAAACCACAAAGGGCAATGGGTTTTCGTTCCAACCCATCAAGAAGATACATTTTCCACCAATCTGATGTCCTACAAGTGCAATCACTGGATTGCAGTCAGCTGCTTCTTGTTTCCACAGAAACCACAATGGTTAAACTGCATGTGCTAGATCGGTTGGAACAAAAACCTGCACTCACAGCGGCCCTTGAGGACCGGTTTGCCCACCGCTGCATAAAAGCGCCTGTTTTTTGTTATTGTAGATCTGTAGCACCTATAAATTGATATATGTATAATATATATAGGGGAGATAAGGATGTAGATATATTACTATACTTGTGGTTTTTGTTGAAGTGCTCTAAAACACTGCTGAATAGAGAGTAGACTAGAGAGAATTTAAAACTGAAAAAAAAAACAACCATAAAAAATAAACAATTAAAGTTGGCAAACAATTTTGATGCTGCAGTTAATCAACAGAAAATTGTGCAATTGAAAATTGATCTACAATTACTTGGGACAACAATTTTGCAGTCAATAATAACAGGGATCTGCACAGCAAAAATGGAACAATCTGTCTCAAACAATATCTGTAAATACTATTCACAGACAATGCAAATGGGCTTGGAGTGAGTATTTGGGGAATAATATTAGCATATCATTTATTTGGTTAACATCTTAAGCCATTCCAAATCTTTCAAATATTTTTTTCATATACGTATTTCTCCCTTATTTTACATTGTCATCACCCTACATACTGTAGCAGTAGCATTTATCAATAAGTTAGCAGTTGCACAATATTACGCTGAGAGAATTTTTCATTAAAAAACAGCTCAAATGCTGGTAAAAGTTAGTAGTCATCAGCGTGTAGTTTTATATACTGTAATGTGTCTATTGAAATGGGATGGTTAGCCCTGAAATTAGTCAATCCCAGGCACTAACATTCAGTAGACAGTTAGAGCATCTTGCATTGAGCATTGATTTACGGCTTTCTCTCTAGTTTATGATGCTTTGCCTCCAACTGTGATGAGCTACTTGGTTTTGTTTATTACAAGTTGTGTTTTGTTTCCTATTCAATTATATCCATGTAAAACACAGTTTTAGCTGCAGTTATTTTTTTAAATATATTTGAGATGAGGAAAGATAAAATAAGTCATTTTTAGCATGAAGGCCTGGAAGAACAGAAAACTTGAGTGAGGTCACTTCTGTGCATTAAGGGCCATAGAAGGTTATACATGTTAGACTAGGATTTGACAAAGGGCATTTTTCATCTATTGTTTACTGATTTGTTGAGTGTGCTAATGACTTTCATTGTAAAAGGTGTCAGAAGTGGGAGGGTTAGAAAAGAGGCTATGCATTTGTGCTTTGTTTCTTGTAGAGAAGTCAATGGCACTATTTATTGTGTTTTCCTACTGCAACATTAAGGGTGTAGTCACATCAGAAAAGTCCATAGTTTGGTCCCTTTGCATGGTGCAGTTCCTTTTCACATCACAATCTTTGCAAGCAGCCCACGACTTGACAACAAACCTACGCATTTGCAAACATCATCCATTGAACAAAATGGTCTGGGTGGGGCAACGCGGTAAAATACAGAAGTAAACAATTATGGAGCTCTGGTCTTCAACCAGTCTACCCTGCATGTTTATGGGATGCCGGGGGAAACCAGAGTACGCCAAGAAAAGCCAAAGAAACATGGAGAAGATGCAAACTCCACACAGTGAGGACGGACCTGGGATCAAACCCTCTTTGAGTTGACTTGGCAATCTTGCCAAAGTTCAGTTGCTAGAATTTAAGTACAATATCCATCACCCCACCCCCACCACCGGCGTGAGGATGCATAGATGTGTCGCGCACCACGTTGCTGCGACTGCCTTAATTTCTCGGGATGGATCCCCTCGTCCAAACCTTATATGATTTCAGCATCCTTACTTGTGTTGTTGAGTGTACTGATTTTAATTAATTCTTATCTTGCCCATTGTTTTCATTTTTACAGTGATTCCAGAATGCCATCAATGGCGAGTTGGCAGGCAGCTCGGTCTATATTGTAGATGTAAGTATGTATGTTGGACCAAAGTTTTCAATTCAAATCAAAGTAAAAAAAACAACTCTTCAGAGTAATATGTTAGAAGACTTAAAATTGACCGTTTTCTGATGCGATGGATATACTAGATTTTCAAGAGACACTCACCTGAAAAAAAAGTCACTACGAGCTAAATTCAAGAAATCATAGCAAAGAAAAGCTTGAATTCAGTGGTTAACCAGTAACCATTTAAGCAGTAAACAATTTCTCACAATGTGAAGTGGAGCTGTACACTTCTTGCAGGGCTGCACCTCACAGATAGTACAGACATTGGTGAAGAATCCTTTTCACCACTGATGAGCTTCCCTTCCCCCCCAAAAAACACCCATTAATCATTTTAACTCTTAAAATAGTTGAGCTGCCCACACAGCTACACTGGCTTGAGGCGCCTTTTGCCCAGGACATATGGTGTGGGCCAGAAGACAATTTACAGAAACTGTATACATACAACTTTCCTGTAGAGTTACCTGGTTGCCCAGGAATCTCGGGTGGGAGTGTGTCAAAAGAGAAATGAAAAATGTCTGATTACATGTTCTGTCAGTCTGACAACCTGTAAAAAACACAGTCTATGAGCTCAACAAGAATGGACAGTGCGCTATGCTGGGAGGCACTGTTTGCAGTGTTGACGAAATGCTGGAGCCAATCTTTGCTGAATTTGGGTCAAAGTTTGATGTATGCCATGCCATTTTCAATAATTGGTTGCCGAGCACTTAGAGACAACAATGTTCTACCCAAACATTAAACAAACATTATTTTCCTAGCAGTTTTAAGTGGTGATAGAATGTGATGTTTTCCTGAATTTCACAAATCAGTTATACTAATCACAGAAATAGAAGATACAAAAACATCACCACACATCCACAATGCTCTATAATTGTAATTTCTGCCCGGGATTTGGGTAAAAATTGGGCAGATGTACGAGAGTACGGACACTGTACACCCAGTACCTCTATTATTTTGTGTCCAAGACACAATACTGATCAGGCCTGAGCATACAACATTCAGACAAGACAAAAGCCTTTATGATATTATTTAATTAATATCCTGAACTGATAATACTCACAAGGGTTGCAATGGGGTGCTGGAGCCTATCCCTGTCAACTATGGGCACCAGGCCAAGAACATCCTAGATCAGTGGCCAGCCAAATGGCACAAGGAGACGGACAACCATTCATGCACACACCCACACCTAGGAGCATTTTAGAGTGCTCAATCCCTCAAAGTCAATATTTAACGCTCTTTGGGCCGGACCAAAATAAAAGATATCTTTTTTGGTTTTAGGTGGGTTCTTTTCACATTGCAAGTTATATAAGTGTCCCAGGATTTGACAACAAACCGACATATGTGCAAACATATTTCAATCATTGCACAAAATGTTCGAAGTCAGGTAACACAGTAAAATACTAAAATAAAAAAAATAATCGAGCTCCAGCATGCTGTACTTATGCTCAAAAGCCTTTCTCCGTCATTCTAATGCCAAACATCTTAAATACATTGGCATCTATGTGTATTTCCCAGCATATGTTGGTGTAGGTCCAAATATCAAGAAGACATTGCTCCACGTGGACCCCGAACTTGTGTTATCCGATGTACTGCTAACCACAGACTGAGATGATAACTTCAATTTATTAGGATTTTGCAACATGTTAGTAATGTTCATCACTTTTACTTTGAGGTCTCAGTGTTTTATTTCTTTATTTTTTATTATTTATTGAATTCAAAATCTCAATGCACTTTTGTTTGGCAATACCACCACACCAAAAATGTGTCAGTTAGGTATGCTGAGTGGAGCCAATAACTAGTTTATTCAGCTCTTTTAGCTTTCAGCAAATTGTAAGCAGGTATGTCAAGTGCTAGATTTATCATGCAAGAGTGGCTTCTGGGAATCTTACCAAGGTACTTCTGCTAATGGTGTTTCCCATTGATATTCCAGTTTATTTCAACACTGTTGATCCATTTTAAAATCAGAAACGTTTAAAAAAATGATTTCCGTATTAGCAAACTACTTTTTTTAAGAGGGATTGGCAGCTGAGCAAAAAAAAGCACAAAATACATAGGAGCTCAATAATTAAGCAATCAAATTGTCAAGGATAGTTAATGAAACCCGGATTCTTCCAGACACATTGCGGCATTCTTTTTTCCCTGTACAGAAACTAACGGCAGATATTGCATTTATTCATTCAAATCCCGTGTCGCTTCGTACAACGGTCACAGGTATTCTGAAGCCTATTCCAACCCACTATTTCAAGTAGGCCTGGTTACCAGCCAATCCCAGGGCATAACAAAATAAACATTCTTGCTCACACACATACCCAAGGACAACTCGGAGGGTACAACCAGCCAACCATATGTGTTTAAACCATAAATCAATTCCGCCACCACCACTCCCCAAAAAATTTAATTAAGTTATTTATTTATATTTTTTGTTTGTCAATGCACCTTTACTTCTGTTGGGATGACAAATTATTTATCTGCTAAACCATCATGTTCCACTTGTGGTATAATTCTGATACTTTTTTGGTTGACTGCTGTATCTGAGACGAATATTTCCTTTACATTTAAGTCTCTTACAGGAACTAGCCAAATAAAACTGCTATGCAGATCCAACGGATTTTATGACATTCCAGTAAAACGACATTAGCCGATTACAACCTTTCAGCGGTCCCACATTCTCTGGACAAATCGACCCAGCTACAATAGTCAACTCAAAGATCCAATGGCTAATGGCTTCGTTTGTGATATGCTTGGAGACAGCCTGTGATTACATTAAGGCTGAACCCTTTCATTCGACCAGCATATCATTTTCTTCTCAAGCAGACTTCAAAGTGTGGATACTTCAAAGCAGGATGAGTGACTGCCACTCGGACTCCAAGGATGGCTCTTTTGATCATATTCCGAAATATCTGCTAACACAATCAGCCAAGTGCACCACAGAGGATTTGACAGCCAAAAGATAAATGCAGCAATCCTCACAGCTATCAGATACGCACGCCAGCTACAGTCCATTAATATGAATATTTAAGAAGATTAGGTGAGTCGGAGGTCTACTGGGGAAATTATAAATTACAAGTCCACAATGTTATTTCCAAATTAAAGGACAGGATGTGATACTAAATTATCTTAATGGTAAAAATATTCAATAGCAAAGACGGAGCATTGTGTTTTCAGATTCTTAAACTTTTTGCACTTTTCAAAATGTAAAACCACATCTTTTCAAAACTAAATTTGCTTTTCCTCTTCATGGCCTCTTATAAACACACAAATGTTCTCCATATTTGATGCAATCGAACTTTAAATATTAACACACATTTCAACACGTCTCTAGTCATCTCTCGCCATGTCACAATTTCAAACTAAGCCCTTGGCGATATATGTCCTTTTTCAGAGGAAGAGAGGCATTAAAACTTCTAATGACTTCTCTTCCCTTCTCTTGTTTTTTTGGTTAACTTGGCAGCCCACAATTAAGCTGCTGAGTCTTTCAAAATGAACATCAAACTCTCATGCTACTTTAGGATTTAAGTTTTTCCCTCTTCAGTTACACAATTGGTTGTTGTTTCTTTTGTATTTTTTAACAATTAGTCAACCTAATCATAATCATATTTAAACAAATGTATTATTTCTTCCCATCTGTTTGTTGTAGTTGAAACAGAGTTGTAACATAAAATCACAAATAACATTTTGTCAAAATAACTACAGCTTTTGTCACACAGAATACTCAATAACACTCTTACTATCTATGTAATGCAATGTAAAAGGTATACAATGCTGCTGGACGGTGGTGTCTATACACAAGTAGATAGATGGTATGTTGTATTTTTTTATTTAATGTTTTCATTTTAAAATGTTATAGAGTGTTAAGAATAAGATCAGAGTGTGAGTAACAGTACAGCTATTGTAATATGATAAATGAAGTTATTGATTTCAGCTATTTGTAAATTTGTTGGAACTTGCCAAATGAAATAACTAATTATTGTAATATTATGGGGCTAATAAAGGGCTTATATTTCTATTATACACTTCCTCACCTATTTAAAAGGACATACATGTCATTGTAGAATATACCTTTTCCAATTATGCATTCTGGACAATTATTTTCATATCCACTCCCATCCCCCATCTTTCCTTCGAACATGGATCCCGCAACCATATAAGCCCCATTATTTATCTAAGCCACCTTCCCTCTTCTATGTCTCAACACTGAACCCAAAATACAGCCATCTCACCTTAGACTTTCACCTAGTAATCCTAACCAAGCTTCCTCATTTCTTGTGTCGGTGCATCCATCCAAATAGGCACACATCCACTCATTCATTAGCATGAGGATGTGTAAGGTGATGTGAACTCACCTAATGGGGTTATGTGTCTCCAGGAAATGGCTGGTTCAGGTTTCCCACTGGCTGTGCAGATGAGTGACACATTGCTGCCTTCGTTTACCGTGATGTCAGATGAAATGTCATATATCTTGGGAGGAACTGAAAAAAAAGTAACCTACATGTTCAAATTCATATATAGTACTTATATATTATTATACAATAATACATTTGTGTAGATAAAAGTTTAAAGTACTAATTGTTCTGGGTTAATTGAAGGAGGTGGATAGACAACATTAGCTATTTAATTAGTGTTAACTTCCTGTGAGCATTTAACGAACAATTTACAAATGTTAACATTGTGAAAAAGTGTTGACACATTTTGCTATGACAAACCACAGTTAGCATTGTCAAATTTACTCCTTTGTGTGTGAGGTGTTAAAATGCATTATGCAATAGGTAGTCAACAAAGAAGTAAAAAAAACAAAAAAAAACAAAGGAAAAACACTGATTCCATTATCTCAGACTTTTGGGTGTGAGGAAGAAGATTCTCTTTGAGATATTTCCAGTACTTGCAAGTCATTCCCAAAGGCATCTCATTAGAGCATACTAATTTTTAGATGGTACTTGTGTTCTAGAGACATTTATTTTTGTATAATATAAGGAGTTCTTCTAAACATCACGTTACAGACATTTGATTTTTTTCTTCTTCTTTTTGTTAGAGAATAGAGAGCCCAGCAACCATGTTTAATATTATTTTCAGGCCTCCAGTGTGTGTGAACTGTGAGTTCCCACTCATTCCGTAAGTGTTTGGTGGGCTCAGTGGTTTGTCAAAGAGACATTTACAAGAACAAAATCAGATTTATTATACAATTTAGTGCGTTGTAAAAAACTAAATGTAGGCAGAGACTCAAAATTCTTAACAAAACACTTAAATGATAGAAAAAAGACGAAAGAACCCAAGTGAAATATTTTCTTTTGAGGCGACACAATTGTGAGTTCTTGGTGGGCATCAAATTGTAATTGTCAAGATTCTCAACACATTGTGCTTTAATGTGGTGATGGAAGTCATGAGAGCAGTTGGTTTTAAAAAAGATGATGCAGAAAGGCTGAGATGAAAAGGAATTACATGCTGAGGTAACTGCTAATGGGACAAGATGAAATAAAAAAGTTAAGGCATCCTAAGATAAATTGGGTTAGGGTTAAGATAAATTACCTGTGTGTGGATGAACAGTCACCCAGGAGAATCTCTATTTATTAAAATATTATACATTATTATTTCATGCATTATTTTAATCAGTATGACTTGAATCACATCAAAGTGTCTGAGAGGTTAGCATGTCTATTTGACAATTCTGAAATCAAGCTGCTAATTGAGCGGTTCAAATTTTCCCCATCTACATGTGCATCAATAGTTGTTTGTCTCCTAATGCCCTGTCTGGCAACCAGATCAGAGTGTACGCCGCTTGCTGCCAGCACCCATGCAACCGTCGTACAGATTTGAGTATTATTATTATTGTTAAAGGATTATTCATTGAAAATAAACACCTCGAAGCCTAAAAAGATTGCCCAATGTGCAGTGCAGGTGCTCAGCAGATTTCACAGAATTCTCCTTTAATAAACACAACATATATTCAGAGCTTTGGGATCTCCTTTTGGACAAGTTATATGAATGAATCATCATTAAAATAATCAAAATGTGGTGCCATCACGGTTCATGGACTGTGGGCAAAAACAACAGCAATGATTCCTCACAGGATTATCAGCAGTGGAATATTCTTTTGTTGGCATTAGTGCTGTAGAGCGTAAGCACCATTGTACAGAAACAAATCCACATCAAACTAAGGTAAAATTAATGGTGAATATATGGTGGTAGTGGAGCTGTTTTTAATCTAGGTTATTACTTGCCAGAATCTAGTGTTTACTTGATGTAGGACCCCACTGTTGACACATCTCCGCTGTGTCTCAGAGAATAAAATTGGAAATGTTGTAGTTATCTACTGATGTTATCCTTGCCTACGATATTGATGATAAGCTATTTGCTGATATTTCAAAGCCTTGCACAATGCAATTAGATTTACGTCCCTTTGATTGACTTATATTACACTACTTTCTATTTACTTGCTAATTAATTAACAATGATTTGTTGTTCATGTTTTCCCATTCTCCTCTAATTTTCCCTCTTCCTGCTCTGTGGGAGGTGCATAAAGTGAGCTGCATAAGCTCACCCAAGCAGCATTGTATATCCCCTGTCGGAAACAGCAGGCCAAAAATAATGAGCTTCTTTGCAAGGATACTTTTCGGGAGCGGGAGCTAGACATCTGCCCAGCCTATTGCTGCGAAATGCAACACCCCATTACTGACTAAACGCACTTCCATCCAGTTCTCCAATTAAAGTGCAGAGGAGAGAACTGGCCGCTGTCTAATTTACCTTGGTTTAAGTGCAAGAAGGACATGAGTTGATATTAAGAATCTAAACTCGAACAATGAAAAGTGCTGCTATAAGTGTCCTAGGTATGTATCCAAGCTAAGCATGACGGAGTGTGAAGATTTGCTAAAAATATCAGAAAATCAGATCGGAGTGTAGTTCATTTATGAATCAATAATATACTGCTCTGACATTCTCGATTGGGGAGAAATTGGAGTTTTATGTTTCGACCCAGCTCATTAGATATTGCTGCAAGGCTTTGTTTAATAAGGCAGTGATGTATACGTATTATAACATAACAATAAACTACCACTGTGTGTAGGTTGTAAAATACACATCGGTAATGAGACAGCTATTCCTAAAGGTTTTCAAACCCTACAACACAAAAGGCCAATTTCTAATTTGTTAATTAGGTGTCACATCCTTAAAGTAAACATTCGCAAGGACAGGATCTGGTACACCCAGGGATTAGATATATTTGAAGGTAAGGCTCAGTGAGAGTTCTCTCAACTTTCAGATAAATGTTCATACAGGGTGGCACAAATGCACAAATACACACACACACACACACACACACACAATAAAAACAAGAGAGATGACAGAAAAATCTTTTATTCATAGTAATTCAAGCGTGGGCGGCCTGGGGGCCGAGTGGTTAGCGCATCAACCTCACAATTCTGGGGTCATGGGTTCAATTAAAGATAGGTCCTCGCTGTAGTTAGCAGGGATAGCCGCCGTTTATTCTGTTTGAACTAATATTGTGACTGTGAAGGAGAACAACTCTGCGCGCCAGATTGGACCAGGTGGTGGTACAGTATAATCCTTGACACATTTCTGGTGACCCCAATGCAACTTGCACCCACGTGTGACTGAGTGAGTCACAACAAGATGTGAGGCTCTCTTATAATCAAGACAATTTTTATTCCATTAAATAAGAGTTGTGTTTGGTCACTGATCTCTAAACTCTGAAGAGGGACAGAGCTGTATTTAATATGTATAGCAAATAACTCATTAAAATATATCTGCTAATTAATGATGGGCCTGACAGACCTTTTATATGTTATGAACCGGCTATGATTAGCAAAGCTTTTTCATGTTGTGTTATTTAATTATATGCTTCTTCTATTTGACATAGTGAATGGATTGACAATATTCACCCTTTCAACTCTGTAAACGCTCTTTTGACTGACTGTTCAGAAGAAGTGATCCTACCGGGTGGGCAATGAGTTCTTTATAGAGCTGTTCTGATCTATATTAGTAATATTCACAGCCTGTTCATCACATGCTGTATTAAGTTTTGACATTTGTAAAATAATTACCCAATACAGCACCACAATATTTAGGATGATCTTGTCTCATCACGATTTTGGGAAAACTACATTAAATAATGCATTATTTCAATGTTGTCTTGGTCTGCATGTTTTGCATAAATTGTATATTTTTGATTAGACTCAACATAAACATGTTTGTGAAATGTGTGATTACATTTAAACAGCTCCGCCCAAAGGCACGGGGTGTGATTATAACATGGCCAAGGGTTATTAGATTGAAACAGCTCAAACTCTCCCCATCACTGTGACAAGATATTCTTAGACAGGCCGCATATTTAATGCATTAACACATCTACAATCATAATTAGCAGAGAGGGATGATGGTCGTGTGATATAAATGGGAATGATAACAATTTCTCGTTGCTCTGTACAATATGAGAAAATGGTCCCGAGTTCTCTAGAACTAGGTCAGAATTGGTACATTCTTGCTAAAAATATTATATTTCATATGGATTAGGCAAATTATTTATATTTCAGAGTCACTTGTGTCCATAAAATGTACAGTTCAAAAATAGATAAATACCTTTTTTGTGCAAAAATACAGTGCCCCAAGAGGAAAATTCAAAACCAGAAAAAATGTATTTTGTGAATTTTGCAACATACTCATGGGTTCTGTTTAATAAGAATGGAGCTTTGGGTAGAGAACACGTCATTTGATTTAGTGAGGTGACAAGACCTACAGTATGAGGAGGATAAATGTCACACAGAGATTAAAAGATTAGAAGACATGCGGCAGCAGCCATATTCAACCCTCCTTTCTTGCATGTAATGCACAGCATGGGATTTGTATTTTAGAAAGTGTAATAATAACTCATGATTGCATTAGCTCTAAATTTGGGTACAATGTGCATAATTATGAATTTGAATGGCTAATGAATTGTTAAAAATTTGGTTGATTGTGTAGAATTTGTACTTGGTTGCAATTAGCAGATACAGTATTTATTCTGACTGAGTGCTCTAAAGAAGAACATGACACCAGTTACATAAAATTAAGCTATGCAGACCATTTTTGAGAACGCATAACTGGTCTCAATTTAATGCTGGCAGTGATACAGGAGCATTAAAATGGGGAGGCACAAAAAACAAAAAATAGATTTTTTTTTAAAACTCTCTAGTACAGGGTGGCGAACAAGGTAGACACAAAGAGCAAAAAACAATATTTTGCATTTCTTACAGTGTGCTTGAGTGTTCTGAAGGTGAGTTGAAATAATAAACTGGTTTAGAATTTGTTACACGTGTGTCTTTCAACCGACAGGCAACCAATAAGATCATCCATGTTATACAGGAAGCAAACAAGCAAAATATGGTACTAAAAAGAAATTTTACTGCTCACAGCCGCCACCACTCTATCACAGCGTCTTCCCAGAATGGCCAATCTGGCCTTGCACTAGCAAAATGGAAAAATGTTGTTGGCCACATTAAACACAGTCCAACTAACGCCTGAGAACTGGGACAGAAACAACAAGGGCCACAAGGGGAGTCGCTAAACCAAAGTGTCCCAATAAGGTGGACATAAGCCTGTTGCGAAAACAAATTTTAGTGGGCGATATCTTGTTTCATAAATGATTGCCGATACACTATTATATTGTATTTTTTAACCAATTTAACCACTAATAGGACATAATGTCACCTTGTACTACACGGCCATCAGAGGAAAATATACCTCCTACTAGTACTGTTTACTTAGGTCAAAGTAAATAACAAAACATATGGTGGCAGAACAAACAGAGCTGTGCTTGACTGTAATAAATTGGTGACTTCAAAAGGCTCTCGGTTTGAACACATCAAAACGTCTTAATGATATTGATAGTCCAATGGAGAGGAATTAGTCTTTCAGAGCCTGAAAGCTGTTGGATTAAACAGGTGTTATCAACCACTTCTGAAATGTATGCTTTAATTAATGTTGTTTACTGGAAGAATGAAAGGCTTTCTGTGTGGTCTCTGTCACACGATCAGTGGCAAATGCCATGCATAAACTTGAGTCATCAGGCCAGATCGAAGAACCTCAAACTACCAAAAGATAAACTGTAAGAAAGGACAAAAAAATGTGTACGTACCTTTTACAACGAGGTTGAGAAGTTTAGTTCGTGGGTTATGCTCGCTTTGAATTGAGCAAGTGTATTGACCATCATCTGTTATATCCACTTTCTGTATCTGAAGGCTGTATTCATGCTTGTCTCCAACACTGGAGACAATGGACACACGTGGGTCTGCAGACCACTGATCATTCCCTGCAAAAATTATGCTTGAGCGGTTCAGCCAGGCTCCTTTTGAGATTCCATCCAGCAGGTAGCACCTAAAGGATCAAAATATAATTTCGTCAGATAGGTGGACATGCGGCTAAGAACTACTTAAGAATATTACATGTGTTATGTGTGTATTGTATGCTTATTTCATTCTAAAATGTATATATTTTACCATTCAAGAAAAGGTGAAGGAATCTCGATGTAACAAACAAATATGAAAATATACCGTTTATGTCATATGAAATGCTTGAGGGTGAATAGCCATTATGTCTGGAGTAAAATTAGAGAACAATTTAATGACCGTACAACAGTGCATCCTGTTTATGGAAGTAAACATTCTCAGGACGGAAGGAATACTCCATTGAATTTAATCATACGAAACTATATACAGTAGTTGTGTAGTTATAACAAAATTAATGATACAAATACTAAACGCTACTCAATTAATTTCAACCAGCCTACCCTGCATGTTTTTTGGAATGTGGGAAGGAACTGGAGTACCTGGATATAACCCACACAAGTCCAGGGAGAACATGCAAAGTCCACATAGTGAGGTATGACCTCGGAACCCCTAACTCTTGAACTGTGAGGCCGGCATGCTACCCACTCGCCCGCCGGGCTGCCAGTTTTGATTTATTTAAAAAATACATAGATAAAGACAATTGTAGTCTTTTTTGGCTACTTTCATTTTGGTGCAACACTATGTGACACTGTCTATGTTTGTATTCTGAAACATAGAATGCTTTTTGGGTTGTACATTTCCCACAAAAGCTGTTCAAGTTCCAAATAGTAACCAAAACTGAACTAAATGTGGACTGTTTACAACATTGCAATACGTATTGTAATGTTCCCAGTGACAATTCTAAACGTGTTTTAAAGAATCTGCTTGCCCAAATCGTGCCACCCTTCTGAGGTAGCTTTTTTTTCTCTGCATATTATACTTACTGTTTTGGATTTGGCAGGGACCACATTTAAAAGCTCAACTAATACATCTGCTTCCCGCAGCCATATTGGCACCCGTCCAAAAAATACCCTTCTTGCTTTCAACCTTTCACACTTTCCTTTTTTGGTATTCTCTTTCTAGTGTGTATTTTACACATCCACTATATTAAGCCGGTTAGTAATGTAAGATATGTGGCTCCTTACCGACATTTCCCTAGCGCTATTACTTAAAGTACAATATATTTGGGACAATAAAGTGCAGTAGATGATAACGCTTGATTTATTTCCATGCATAACATGCACCTCATTGTAACGCACAGTATTGAATCAATGTATTAAATTCATTGCTTTTAACATTGTAATTTTTGTTGTTGTTTTAATGTATTTATCAATTGTTTCATAATGGATTTGATGAAATGATGATGAAAATCTGTTTTGAGTACTTTACTAGAGCAGTATAATACGGTTGTTATGCTACAGCACCAAACCATGTGAGGATAAGCAGTATGGAAAATGAATGAATACAATTCATTTATTCACTTACGGAACCGCTTATCACAGGGGGTGCTGGAGCCTATCCCAGCCAACTACAGACGCCAGGCAGGGGACACCCTGAATCCGTGTGTGCTAACTACTCTGATACCGTACCACTTAGTTTGTAAAAATGATGAATAAAAACAAAAAGAACATTTACAATTGCTGTTTTTTTTTTTTTAAATGTCTAGTGCCTTTCTTTTGCAATTGTATTCCCCTTTCCTCTATATGTAGTGACAGTATTCATGACCACCTTTTCAGTTTTCTCTTTGAATGCCCATTTACAGGTAAAATGTAAACCGCAGAGTATAACTTTGAATTTAACTTACTCAATAACACAATTAATAAACAAGTCCGATAGGCCAACAAGTTCAATAAAAGTTGAATGCAGTATGATCTTAATTAACTTTATAGAGTACATGTTCCTCAAACACCTCAGGCTAGAAGGTAATGATGGTTATATAAGAGCCGCTGTATGCTGGCTCAGTACATAGTTTTATATTTGAGCCGATCAATCGAATAAAAAAGTGGTTAGTAAAACTGAGCAAATTACTGGAAATGATGTTAAAGTTTTTAAAAATGTAATTAGTATTATTTTACCACTCTCTCAACTAAAGCACAATATAAAGAAAGATATTCAACCATTCACGCTAACAACATTCATTCCTAATTTAGAGTGTCCAACCTATCCAACCCAGTCTATTTTATTCTTTGTTGTGTGGGGTAACTGAAGTGTAGGGTCAAGGCTGGGTTGGTGTTCCAGATTGGTTTGTTGTCTGTCATAAGAGTTTCAATCTGAAGTAAGGATTGTTATATATTGGTTACAGAGGACTCTTGCAAATTGTGTCAGTTGTTGTATTTTTTTTATTTTTTGCAGGGGGCTACACCTATTGTTGCAAGATATTACAGTGCACTGTTAGTGAACAAAATTGAGGTGAAATGATAGGTTGTGTGGCAATAGTTTTTATGCAATGCAATGTCAGCAACAAAGACGTTATTTGTATTGCTTTCCCATAGGGCTTATCAGCCCAGTTGATGTGACCTGTTCATAGAACAAATGGACAATCATTCATTGTCAAAGGACATTGGAACCCCGGCCTGTTCTGATAGGTATGACTACATTCATCATTCTGACACAGGAAGTAAGCAATTGCCAAAATAATTAACTAGCTTTAGTCATCTACAAATATTGGAATAAATAGATCCCACAGAGGAGAAAGAGGCTCCTTTGGGTGGCGTCATATTTTACATGTCCTATTTATGCCTTTGTATTTGCTTCAGGGACAATCCTGTTTATCAATCCTTCAATGCAGTTCAGTGAAAAACAAGACATTCCATAACATATTTATTTTTCCATGGTTAAACTTCCATTATGTATTTAAATTAGACTAAAAAAACATTTGTGATGTTGACAGTTCGAGTCTGGATTAAATAAAAACATTTTTGATGGAACATTTAGTATTGGGTACAGTTCCACTGTGATAGAAAACAAGAGATGTTTGCAAGACTGACTCTTTGAGATAATTATGACGTAGAGTGGGCCCCATTAAAATGAATGCAAAATGCTATTTTAGATGTCAACCTTATTCAGTGCAATTATTATTTAGATGCATTCTCAATATTTCTTGATGTTATGACCCATAATTGCTTGTATGGAATGAAGTGATAGAAGGCTGGATGAATACAGACATTCATTTTATACTGCTCTGTTTAAAATGCAGAGCCTGTGTACTGGCAGGGACCGAAAAGTCTTTAGATGAGGTAATTGCCAGTTCATTTGACAGGGATTATCTTCAGTTTGGGCTTGGTTTTACACACATTTTTTTTCTGATTCATAACAGTGACTTGGAAATGAGGTGGGTGAGGAATAGGCGGTATTTTCAGGATCGCACCTCATTCTATTCAAACAAGTAATAAATCTGTGATTCTGTAAATTCAAGGTGAGCTGAACTGAGATCAAATGGTAGTCAGCAAGTCATACATTCATGATGATAGTAAAAGGTTTGGGGCGACACTTATTTACCTCAATTCTACCGAGCAAAGAATGTAGTGCCTGAGATCTACTCTGGAGGTTTCCGGAGATTTAAAAACAAATAAATCAATCAAAAACACAATTTCTTCAGAATTGTCAAGAAAGTTATACAAGAGGGCCAAGAGTCTAAAACACCTCAGATGACATAATTGTAGTCTGATTTTGGCCTTAACTGACATGTCGGGAAGAAAAGTCCGCTGCGCAACATCTCGAGGTTAGAGGTGGCGATTTCCTTGTGACATATTCATTGACTGCCAGTCTGGGGACTGAGAAAGTGTGACTTCTGCTTGCCATGTGGAGTTTGCATGTTGGTCCTAGGCTTGCGTGGGGTTCGTTCGGGTATTTCAGTTTCCTCCCAAATCCCCAAAATATGCGTGGTAAGCTGGTTTGACACTCTAAATTGCCCCTAGTTATGGGAGTAAGCGTGTATGGTTGTCCCTCTCCTTCTATTCTGCAATTGGCTGGCCACTGATTCAGTGTCTCCTGCTAGGTGCCTGGAGTTAGCTGGGATAGACTCCAGCACCCCCGTGATCCTTTTAAGAATAAGCGGTTCAGAAAATGAATGAATTAATTGTATTCATTGTATTTTCTGCAGCGCGTATCCTCACAAGGATTGGTGCTGGCCGGGGAAGAACACGCAAACTCCACACAGGAAGGTAAGGAAGGTCCAAACCTGGGATTGAACCCTCAATCTCAAAACTGTGAGGCCGATGCCCTCACCACTCCCCCACTGGGCTGCCGTGCATTATGGTATAAAAGAAAAATTTCTGTTATGATGAGGTAATAGAGACTGGGAAATCCAAGGCATGTTTTTCCTAACTGCTTAAATGCAAATTTTATAAGCATATAGACAGACATTCAAGAGAATAAATGCAATTGATGTTGTCTGATAAGTGAAGCAAGCTCAGCTTCTCAATTTTTTGACGATTCGTTTGCAAGAGTATATAGGCGGTAACATGTATTATTTTGTCTTTATGAATTTATAAATAAAAAAGAAAATGCAATTAGATGAAGATGGCTGTAAGGTTTGCCGAATAACCCCATTAGAAGAGAACAGTGTTAAATTGGAAAGTGCCCTGAAGGCAAACATAATGGGATTTTTTCTATTGACATGCTCTTTATGTGATATCAGAGAATGGGTTTCTTGGCCCTATTTCATACCTGGAGCTTGTTGAGATGGATCATGTGCATTAACTCCACACGGGATTAGTACAATCACAATTTTAAGGGAAAAAAACAGAAAACATTATAGATTTAACGATTAAAATGTGTTTCGTTACAGAAAATATTACACAGAATAGTTTTAAAAGCTTATTTACCACTAAGATTATTTCAAACATTGGAGACGTTCATTCATTCATTCATTCGTTCATTTTTTGAACCGCTTTATCCTCATCCTCAGTCGAAGGGGGTGCTGGAGCCTATTCCAGCTGACTCCGGGCCAGAGGCGGGGTACACCCTGAATTGGTGGCCAGCCAATCGCAGAGTACAAGAAGACAGACGACCATTCACACTCACACTAATACCTAGAGGCATTTTAGAGTGTCCAATCAGCCTACCATGCACGTATTTTCAAATGTGGGAGTAAACACGGAAAAAACCCACACAGGCCCAGGGAAAATGTGCAAACTCCACACAGGTGGAGTGAGCTGGATTTGAACCCAGAGCCGTGAGGCTGACGTGCTAACCATTCGGCCGACGCGCTAACCACTCAGCCGCCGGGTCGCCACATTGGAGACGCTCAGACAAGATTTGAGCTTGATGGAATCTATTTTTAACCATGCTACAGTACGGATCTGAAGTTTTTTTTTCCTCTATCAACTTGGTTTTCTTTTACAGAGCCAAGTAGCCAAATCCATTTCACTAATGTCATCAGCTTCCTCTTGTCCCAGTGATAGGCAATATCAGATGTACTGCACTCAAACGCACACTGTCTGCTTAACCATGGGGGGCATAAAACAATTGTAGGCAGATAGAATAGGTCCTAGACATATCTTGCTAGACAGCTCAATAAAAGAAGCAATAGAAGCTATTCAATTGTGAGTTTTACCTTCTTGCCACAGATTAGACAGTAGTACTTAAAGGCAGAAACAAAGATGTTGCATTTTATTCCACAAATTATGAATTAATTCATTTTCTGAACCGCTTTTTCTTACAAGGGTCACGGGGGGTGCTGGAGCCTATCCTAGCTGACTTTGGGCATCAGGCGGGGGACACCCAGAATTGGTGCCAAGCCAATTGCAAGTCACAAGTAGTCGGACAACCATTCACATTACACGCAATTTAGAGTGTTCAACCAGCCTACCACACGTTTTTAGAGAAAACCCACGCAAGCCCGGGAGAACATGCAAACTCCACACAGGAGCACTGACCTGGGATCGAACTCAGGACCTCAAAACTGTGAGGTCGACGCCCTAACCACTCATTCGCTAGGCTGCCCCTTTACCAATTATGATTATTTTTATCATTTATTATTAAATATTTCACACAAATATCTCTCTTGAAGGGGCATTTTCTCTCAAAAATAAAAATAAAGATACTAACTTCTTATCGTCCCAGATGTTACCCCCAGCATGCATTCCTAAAATTGATCACATGATGACTGGCACTACATTACCTTAGCAGTCTTTTTTTTTTACCTCGAGGCAGGCGTGGATGATACTAATGTCAAAAGAGAGGTATGGAATGTATGAACTGACATTAATTATACATCCAGTGGTGTTGAAAAAAGACCCCGTCCGACAAGTACTGGAATTCATACGTCGTATCAAATGTCAGCTTTGATGCTCTATGATGATCTATTTATCAGTTTGCATTAAAATGAATGTTGTTGTGCAAAGTGCAACTTGGCTTAGTGTCATACTTATTGTAACGGCACTTATGCAACTTTTTGGCTGTATAAAAAAGGATAACATTTTTCTTTGATGGCCATGACCAGGTCAACTATTAATGTTGTTAAAGACATCGATTACAGGGAGATTTAATATGATAGGTGATGGCTAAAATGTACCTTAAGGTATGTTTTAGCAAATTCAAAAGGTAGCCACTCTTTTAAAGCCTCATAACCACTGACCTTGACAAGATGATAGGACACCCTAGATTCAAGAAGCTGAGCTCTATAACCACATCATACATCATAGCAGCACTGAAGCAAAGCCCCATCTAAGACCTCAAGCCGCAAAAGGAGCCTTACCGACAAATGTGTAGACTGGACACACACATACGAGCATAGTAGCTGAATCCTTTAGCCTTTAAAGGATATAGTGGATGTTCATTTTTGTCCGCGATTAATGGTCTTTGATGCTCCATAGTGTTGTGGGAATTAAGGCTGTCAGTCAAGCACCTTTCTTCCACCTGGCCATAGCCTCACATCCATGTCACCAACCCACAAGCACATTACACAAGCAGTGTGGGTTGACAGACGTGAGCCGAATAATGCTTGCCCCACACTCTAACAGCTTGCTCTTTCAGTAGCTTTCTTTTTTTCTTAGCTTTGCTGAAATAGTCTGCGGCTTCAACGGATCACCTCCAAACAGAAAAGGCCTCAATTCCCCACCAGTACACATTTACAATAGAGAGAGCGAGTCCCTCTTACAGCATGTAGGTCAGCCTTCCCTTCCATGTCTACTGTTATAAGAGGTCACAAGGGAAGTGTTTTGATCTCAGTTGCCTGTAAGGACCCTAACTGTTTTTTGTTGGCCTTGATGAACATTCAATTCATCTCATCTAATTTTCTGAACCGCTTTATCCTCATTAGGGTTGCGGGCGGTGCTGGAGCCAATCTCAGCTGTCTCCGGGCCAGAGGCGGGGGACACCCGGAATCGGTGGCCAGCCGATCGCAGCGCACAAGGAGACGGACAACCATTCACACCCACACCCATACCTAGGGGCAATTTAAGGTGTCCAAACAGCCTACAATGCATATTTTTGGAATATGGGAGGAAACCGGAGTACCCGGAGGAAACCCAGGCAGGCTCAGGGAGAACATGCAAACTCCACACAGGTGGAGCGACCTGGACTTGAACCCAGGACTCCAGAGCTGTGAGGCCAACACGCTAATTACTCGCTCCACCGGGCTGCCCCATTCAATTCATTTTAAATTTTATTTTGAGATCAAAGATAAGAACAATACTATATCAAGGCTTGATTTCCTAATAATAAATAAGCCCAGCCAACAAGCATTTGTCATCAATATACAACAATTCATGAGATTAATGTCAGATGCAACAATTATATCTACGAGCAATGGCAGTTGGAGTTTTGTCACAAGCAAGCCAGCTGTGTGTTCACTTTAGATCGTTTTAATGGGTGTTTTTAAGTTGTACTTTCAGCAAAGTGTAGGGTGCACGTTGACTTCAACAATTGAAATATCTAAATAGCTTTGGATCAACTGCCATTGGTCTGCTCACATTTCAGACTGGTTGAGTTAAGTCATACTGCAAGCAGACAGATATTTAGCGGCTGATATAAGCACTGAAATAGAAAGGAACAAAAGTGAATTGTCCCTTCATATACCACACCGCCTATCCTCACGAAGGTCACAGCGGTGATGGGCCCTTATCCCATCGAAACCGACTAATCGAAGAAAATTATGATCTTCAAAAACCTTGAAAGCCCGATCTGTCAAATGCTGATGGTCTCATGTCTTTCCCAATGATACCTCAAAAGATACAAGTAAATGATTAAATGGGAAGTGACTTTTAGGGGATTATGTACATTCTTGACACCTATTACTTTTACCATAAACAGGGATTATAGGATGGGGTTGGTATGGTTAGACTCCAACTCAGTTCATGGTAAATCTGAGTTCTATCATTTAAGACATGGAAAATGTCCCCATTAGGACAGAACCAATAACACGTTATACCTCCACTGGTGACCAATTCAGCAAAAATGCCATACGGACATTACCATGCAGATAATGATGTTGAAAATGATTTGTGAGTGATACAATATATTCTAATGGAGGGGGGAATAAAAACCTAATGACACTATTCAGCGAATGCTGATGACTTTTTTAATATTGGGTTGATGTTGAGTAGTTGGACAGTGAATCAAGATTCATAGTGTTTGCATACCTGGTCTTGACATTACTGCTCATGCATGTGTCATTAAGGTCATATTAAGAAATAACTGCAGTGAAAAAACATAATCACCAGACTAAATTCTTGCTGGAAGAGCTTGTGTCCCATTGTGGGAGCAGCTTCTGTGACCGGTCCTTATTATACTAATGTATGACTCCAGAGGGAGATATTACCTTAAACTATGTTACACATGAACATATCAAGCTGTTAAGCATGCCTCCAATATTGAAACAAAGAACTCTTACTAAGAGATTAAATCATGGCTCTTGGATTTAAAAAAAAGACAAAAGAAGATCCTGCATTTGATATGTAGATGGACTACTTACTCATGCAGGAAAAGGACCCAGATTCAGAAAATTATGTATCTCTGAAGAGCCATGCAAAACATTGACGAGACAGTTGCCTTTTTATCATGCTCCATGAAATATGTATATAAGAAATTACATCAGAATAAATATAACCACCATGTACAGATAACTACAATATTTTGAATTGAATTGAATGTTTTTATTGTCATTATACAAGTATAATGAGATTTTCCTCACTTTCAATGAATGACGATCACACCGGATTATAAAACGCAGCAGTAATAGTGGTGGTGGTGAAGGTAGGTAGTGGTAGTAGTAGTATTAGTGTAGGTTTGTGTTATACATTCAATAAATAGAGCTGTGATAGGAGTGTTGGCTAGGAGTTGTGTTATACATGAACTAGATGGAGCTGTGCTAAAAGGAATTTCATACAATGGTTAACCAGAACTGATTCATATATAACGTGCATCGAATTGTAAGGTGCACGCAGGCATTTTCAGAAAACTTTTAGTTGCGCTAGGGCGGAAAATATGGTACATTGATTAAAAAAACGATTTAGTAGGAAACTGTAATGTAACTGTCAAATGGCATCTTCCGGCACTAGCGTTTTAGTTTTTTTTTTCTACCAAAGTACAATCTATCAAATTCATTAAAACACATTACATTTGACTTCTTTTATTAAACCGTAATTGGTCAACTGGTGTTTCCATTTCAAGATGTGTTCATTAAAATATAAAATAAATAATGATATCTCTACTAAACAAAATGTACATTGCACTTGGTAAAATACTTTTTAAGAATACCTACTTTTCCATTGACAATCTACAAGAAATATGCCATTTATGAGCAATAGCATCACTGAAAAAATAAATCAATCAGAGATATTAAATGGGAGCATTGATAGATGATCAGTTAAACATCGTCCATATCCTCTTTTACCTCCTTTTGGAAGGAATTGGTTGGTAATAGTTGGCACCTGGCGTTATGATTGATGACACGTCTCCTCTGGTGCACTTGTCACTGCTCTGATGTACTTTACACCGCATCTTTTTCAGCACTAATTGGGCAACCCCACAAATTCCCTTGCCTGCGTATAGCATGTGAGGTCCAGCTCCAAGCAAACCACCCACGCAGATGTGTGTGAGCTCCACTCTTCTGATTAAGCACTACTCACAAGTCTGCTAACATCTCAGCAACACAGGGGGTTTCTATTCACCATGTAGTGCACAGTAGGTGAGAAAAAAGGTGGGCAGTTCCGGCTACAAATATCTTTGTAATACCAGGACTATTCAATTTTATTACTGAGATTATAAACAACAACACATTTCAGACAAAAACCTTTTAACATTCCATAGGACTCTGAATTGATTTCAGAGCTAACAGTGGATTACTTTGCTAGATTCTCCTGCCTTAATTGAAGGTGACTTCAAGCAATATACAGTATATAACCTGTGATATGTGTACGATCCTTATAACGACTGATAGTATCAGGCACAATTTTGATTTAATGTTTCGCTCAAGGACACATAAATGATCGCTGCTGTTCCTGTATTTGAACTGACAACCTTGGGAACTTTAATCCATTTAGGACTATGCATCTTGCTGCAGACCTAACAAGGCCTACATCCTTTCAAACTATTTCATGAGCAATACACCATTTCTACATTGTGCGCAAATGAACACAAAGGATTGTTTTGACAATGGACCAGCCACAAATTATTTATGCCATTAGACGACAAATTGTCAGATGAAAAAATTGTTATGTATCGTTATAATATACTGTATCAAGACATCTGAAAATAAAACTAGATGTCTACAAATGTTTTATTCGGATTCATTACAAAATTAAGAGTCAGTTTTCATTGAGAACAACAAAAATCTGAGCGTATATAATGTTTAGACCTGACATGCACGATACTGCAAGGTGACAAATAAAAAAACGCCATAATGCAAGACGATGGATACAGTTTATACGCGGAGGCGGTCAATTTGCGAGATAATCCTGTAATTCACATAAGGGTGTACTGCATTTGACAGCACTTCATAAGGTTGCAGGTACTTTGGTTTCCTCCCACATCCCAGTTTGAAAACTCTTAATTGTCCCTCAATATGAGTGTCAACATGAATGGTTGTTTGTCTCAGTGTACCCTGTGATTGGCTGGCAACCAGTTCAGGATGTCCCCCGCCTGGTGTCTGAAGTTAGCTGGGATAGGCTCCAGCCCCCCGCAATCCTTGTGAGGAGAAGTGGTACCGATAATGAATGAATGATTTCGCATATTCGGTTGTTAGTTCTGTTTCGGAGTTGCTGGAGTCCATCCCAACTGACTTTGGGCAAAAGATTATCCGCTAGATTGGTCGCCAGTCAGCCGTAGGGCAGACAGAGAGGCAGAGAACTATTCACACTCGAATCATACTACCACTGAATGGAATTGACTTCACGCTTGCCCACACCGAAGTCAGGCGAGTGAACCACTAAACTAAACCATCAGTTGGGCATTATTAAAAATTAAGTAGTAAATAAATGCTTATCAAATCAATATTTGTGTAATTCCGAAGGAGGGCAGATTGCTGCCCCCACCCACTCAGCACAGCGAAGAACTCTGACCACCACCTGGGTCCAAGCAGGATCCCAGGAAAGAGGAGAAGACAAACACAGGGCAGAGAGAACAAGAGGAGGCTGCCACAACTTCACAGCCACCCACACTGGACTAGGAGGCCCCTATCAAGGAGCCACGCCAAAAGAAACTCACCTACCACCCAATTGTTATAGTTGCCAAGTTCTAGAAAGGAAACCATTAACCCAACACCATGGGTGTCCAGCCCCTTGCATCCCCCCACCCCGAAAACACAGAATGAATATGTAAGAGGTGTGCGGACGACTGAGTACCTTGCAAAACAATGCTTACGGTTATCTCACCTTTTGCCAATACAACAATTATCGATACATGGATCATAAAATCAAGCTATGATATTCTATGGGACAACTATCAAAGAAAAATACAAGTTACTTCTAAATGGACGAATGCACATTCTCTTGATCCCAGTCAAAATATATTGCACTTCTCGCGCCGTCAGCAGCAGCCAAAGAGTTAAAATAAACATGATTGTAGTAGAAAAACTAGACGGCAACATGTCTATAACCTCTTGGGAAACAAAGTGTTGCGATATAACCACCATATGGATATTGTCACCCATCCCAACATTTACTGAGGATAAATATTTACAGATAGATATGAAGCGTGTGGGAGTTAAGAGGCAAGAACTTGTAGGCCAGGCCCCTCCTGTCCAGAGAAAACGCCCCTACCGAAGAAAAGGAGCAGCCTGAGATTGTCCCATCCCCTATATTATACCCGCCCAGGATCTGTCCCAGCAACATTACAGGGGTGACAGTGGTACAGCACAGGCAAAATAAATACATAAAAGGCCCTTGGCAGAAGCCCCCACATCCATACCCACACTAAATTTGTTTAGCGGTCATATCAACAAGATTACTATGTGGAACAGTTACGAGATTCAATTGGTTTGACCACTTAGCAAAAACCAGCAGAGGGTAAAATTAATTCTGGCCCACCTTGTTTGACTCAAGTGTTGGTCTATTTACTAAAATAATTTCAGTAAATTGCCAATATTTATTGTGCAGCTATTTCAAAAGAAAAAAAAGTGATAGTATTAAATGTTTATATAATATCCAATACACAAACTATTGAAAGTAAATGGCTACAAATACAAACAGGCTGTTCTTCTTGGATCAACTAGTTCAAACACGTTTTGATGCCCAGGGATTTCCCAGAAAGAAAGAAAAAAGACCAATATTGCCCCCAGTAATTTGGTTAGTGCTTATTGGGCATATAATGTGTCACAGGAATGTTGTTGAAACAACACAAAGCTAATCTACCATCGAAGGAAAAGAAAGTCAGGCAGTGACATCCTCAGATGGAAGTACTCTATGGCTAATTGTTAAATAATAAAAGTCCAAGTGAAAATACAAATACAAATGTGTGGAGTCTTAAACATGATTAATACTCCAGGAAGCCGTTTCACCAACATTAGAAGACCAATACATTTTGATTTTTTAAAAGCTTTTTCACAAATCTAGAAATTAAGGTCAATTATATTCACCCAATAAATGTAGGTTTTGAAGAAGGCAACACACATTTGGACAGCAGAACAAAGGAACATTGTTCACTCAGCAACACTGGTAACAATATACTAAATACAAAGCAGAAAAAGGGCACATTAAGATTGTGTTAAATGAAATAAACCAATTGCTTCAATTAGTATGTGATACAACAACACTAATTAATAAAAAAAATTCCCCACTTCTTAAATATAACCGTTAATCACACAAGGATGATGTAGTCTAATTTAAAAAAAACGAGCTAATGAACTATGGTATTTTTATGAAAAGTGCTAAGTGCAGTTCAACCCAAAGGCACATTCACACACTCACACATTGTAATTATTCTATGTTAAGAAGATAGAGGAACTGTCTATAAATTTGATTGCATTGGGGAAAAACATCCAAATAAATACCTATCAAAATAGAATTTGCTTGCATGTACACCTTCAGGGTAAATACCGACAATGCACACAAAATGATAAATGGCAGGTTTTTATTGGTAGATATATAGAATTTTGAATCTTAAGCTGTCAATCAATACACTTCAGTCATGCAGGAAATTAGATTTTTGATTAACTGCCTGATGGCATGAAAAGTGATTTGTGTGTTACATGTGATGAACTATGTGTGGAAAATGTATCAACTACATGAAGGGCCAGAAACATATGGCTTGCTGGGTGACACCAGAGTGGAATAGTGTCCAACCACACTTCAGAGGAGTGGTACCAGGGCCCGAGCTGTGCATAGAGGTGAGAATGACTACGTTAACCCGGAACTTCTACAACTCACGTACTAGCTCAGACTCTTTCCCAACCAGAGAGGTGACGTTCCACGTCCCAAGAGCCAGTTTCTGCAGCTGGGGATCGGGCCACCAAGGACCCCTCCTTTGGATGCCATCTGACATCTTTGGCTCCACCAACAGGTGAGGAGCCCATGGGAAGGGGAATCCACATAGCCTCTTCGGACTGCGCCATGGGTGCAGGCACTCGACATCGTGCCTCACCTCCAGGCCTGGCACCAGAGTGGGGCCCCAGTAACCCGTGTCCGGGCGAGGAAAAACATGGTTTATGTAAGTCGTCATAAGAGGTCTTCTCAGTCATTCTTTGTCTGGTCCCTCACCTCGGACCAGTTTGTCATGGGTAACCCTACCAGGGGCACAGGGCCTAGACAAAATAGCTCCTAGAATCATCGGGGCGCACAAACCCCACCATGATAAGGCGATGACTCATCGGGAGTGCTTCCACTTGTGCATGTTGAAATATTGTGTAATCGTGGCAATCCATTAAGAGCAACAAGGGCTTTTGTTGGAGGCTGAGCTTTTGGATAATTAAACATGATTAAAAGCAGGTAATGATACTCGTGTGGACTATTCCTTATCTTCAAGAAGCCCAAAACAATTTAATTGGGTGTGGTAAAACATGATTTAAGGCATCAGTAATTTTTTGGTTGGAATTGAATAAGTTGGGGAAAATGAATATGTGACAGAGCTTGCACCTCATGGGATTGACTTCATAATCCAGTGGCAGTGACTAATTGCATGCTCCAGGCGTTGACAGTTTGTACAAGATCTCACATTTTCTTCAGCCAGCAATCAGCTTCCATGCACCTTCATAATGGCCAAAGAGTTATTTGGGCAATAATGACAAGTACACTAAACTCCCGTAAGTAAAGAGAAAAAAAGAAAACACATTTTTACAGTGAATGCTTTGGAGCAATGAAAAGATGTGAGGGATAAAAAGCTAGAAGCACAAGTGGTAAAAGGAAACACCAGCATTTTATTGTTACACTGGTGAAAAAAAGAACAAGAAGCAGGCCATGGAGGAAAGCAATTTAGATGGTACATTGTATTTCTCCAACAGGTGCAAGCAAAGAATCCATTCATATGAAGAGTAAGCAACGGTGACAAAGGTTATTAATCGGAAATCACGCTGCGAATAAATAAAAATCACAATTACCATAGTTTTCGGACTATAAATTGCACCTGAGTATAAGTTGCACTAGCCAAAAAATACACAATGAAAGAAAAAAACACTCACTAGGGTTGCACGGGTGCTGGAGCCTATCCCAGCTAACTACAGGCACCAGGTGGGGGCACAAGGAGACAAACAACTACTCAAGCTCACACTCATACCTAGGGGGAAATTCAGAGTGTTCAACCAGCCCTCCATGCATGTTTTTGGGAAGTTGGGAAGCGGAATACCCGTACAAAGCCCACACAAGCCCAGGAAGAAAACTCCACACAGTGAGGGCCAACCTGGGATCGAACCTTCGACCTCAGTATCGTGAGGCCAACCTGCTAATCACTCAACCGCCAGGCCACCACATGCAAAATTAAAATACTTTAATACCTCCACATGAACCATTACACCCCTAATGAATACGTTTAAAATAGCCTGTGAATAAATACCAACATCAGATAAGCAAATTAACTAACTATCCAATTTAAGATAATTTCCGCATTCCCTATTATTTATGGCTTCTATTATTTAGGTAGTCTTTGGTACAGGGATTTAAATTTGCGATTTGCTCAGAAGGTAGGTAGCATACAACCTGAGCTGATTCGCAAAACACTATCAGGATTCAAGCAAGGCTTTTGCCTCCCCAGATTGACACTGGGGAGTTTGAATGTTTCTCCAAAGACACAGCTCAGGGAATAGATCTCTTTGAAGGGATGATGTTTGGCTGCTGAAGTAAGAAAGCAAAAATGAAGAAAAGAAACCAAATAAATTATGAAATTAGAAAGCATCAACACAGACTACTGATTCCATTCCATGCATTGCCACACACTAATGATAACTTCACAACAATAACAATTAAATTCTTCTACTCAGTGAAAGGGTGAAACTTTCAATAGTTCACCTGCTATGTATTCAGGTCCACACATAGCATCTCATGTCAACATTGAGAGAATTCATTGAAATAGGGCAGGCTTACCCTCCACATCCTTCACATCCTCAGAGCCATCACAGGAGATGTTTGATATTGATACAACAATATATCATTGAGCTTCTCATGAGATTGCGCATATTTGTGTGTGTACAATGTGTGAATTAAACAATTTAGAATGTGCTATGACAAGTACCGTCTAAACGAGCTTGTAGGAATCTATGACTGCAAGTGTAAATAATTTCCATGTATCCACTTTCAGTGCATGAAGTGGAGTAAACCAATGACTTATCATGTGTCGGTTACAGGTTGGCCACGTAAAGAAACAAATAATAAACTACTGTCATGTATACATAAGCAAAGAATTGTTTCGCTGCTAGTCATCTAGGACCCACATTTTCATAAACTGACATTACGTTAAGACCCACTTATACAGAAGTGAAGCCAAGAAGAACATACACAACACAGAAAGGCACCCAAACAGATAAAAAATTAGATTAACACTCCCACTGTGGTGCAATCCCTTGATCGAAATTTCCGCTTTATTTGAATATTATGAATTTTTGGTAAAGTGGACTCTCAAAACCAATTTGGCCCATCAATTAAATTTCGCAGCTGCTGGAATTCTGTTAATGTCCAAATGTAGAAAGTATGTCTTAAAAAGGACCGAAGTAGAATTTTAAGACCAGAAAACATACATCTTTAAGAGTATGAAAATATTCATAAGGGTATATATAGTCCTTAAGAACAACCGCACCCATAGCATAATCTCATCTCATTTTCTGAAACTGAAACGCTTTATCCTCATTGGGGTCGCGTAGGGTGCTGGAGCCTATCACAGCTGACTCTGGGTCAGTGGCGGGGGACACCCTGAATCGGTGGTCAGCTGACCGCAGGGCACAAGGAGACAGAAAATCATGCACACTCACCCATACCAAGGGGCAATTACAGTGTCCAATCAGCCTACCATGCATGTTTTTGGAATGTGGGAGGAAACCGGAGTACCCGGACAAAACCCACGCAGGCCCAGGGGGGACATTCAAACTCCACACAGGTGGACCAACCTGGATTTGAACCCAGAACCCCAGGGCTGCGAGGCCGACATGCTAATCACTCCCCCCACCGGGCCGCCCCCCCCATAGCATAATGTAAAGGCAGGCATAAGACAGCAACGTAAGGTGTCCAGATGGCATCTCGCCAAAGTGATGGAGGGGGCGAACTCGGGATGATGGAGGTGAACTCACGATGAAGGAGGGGAGAGAGCGAGTCATGACCACCCAACCATTCATGATCTTCCAATTTAAAACTGCGACATCACATCCTATCATAACCTAAATTGGCACAATAACATAGTTTGCATTGCATTCTACTGTAATCCATCCACCCAATAACAAATCAGTCTTAGGAGACACCTACATTAAACGTGTTAAAAACACTGCGATCGATTTATCGAACAGGTCAACCCATGCAGCGAGAAGCGATAGGAACTAATAGATTAACTAAGCATCTCCGTAGGAAAGTCAACCTTAGACCAAACTTCAGTAAAGCTAACGAGCCGAGCTAACAAGCACTTGGTGCGGGAACAAGCGTCTTGTTAGCGGGCAGCACATTCGGCATTCGGCGCCCTCCCTTCAAAATCTACTTGGAGGGAAAATAAAACAACACACCATTGTGTCCCGATTTGGGGTTGACAAAAGCCCACATACGGATGTTTACAGGCCCCGATCTGAAGTTCAAGTCTGCGTCGAAGCTTCGCGAAACTCGAGCGAGCAGCAAAAGTGAAGTTTTTTTCTGTTTCTGTTTTGTTTTTTACCTGAGTAGAGCCGTGTCGCCTTGCCTGCTGACCACACTTTCCACGGAGGAATAGTCCACAGTTTGTCCCGCAGGCAAGCACGGCGGTAGGAAGAAGCTCAGGCTGAGGAGGATCGCATTTAGCCACTGACCAGAAACGCAAGCATCCGACAGCGCAATCATTATGTCCGTCACAACAGGACGTGGCCGTCGCTCTTCTCCCAAGTCTGCCTAAAAAAAGGGGACGAAAATGAGGAGTAAAAATGTATTTCCACACTCCACGCAGCCGGCTATATGCACGAACGTTGAGTTGTCCCGGCTTCGTTGGATGCTCTGAGCCGACTGTGCGGAGAAGTGCACTCTCCAGTGGCTTGCACACCATCTAGCGAGGAAAGGAGGTTTAAAATGGGAGCAGAGCTAGAAGCAGACAACCCCCAGGCTCTGATCCTGTTGCCATGCGGCCGTTTCCCGGGCAACCCCGTTCCCAGTGGCTGCTGATGGAGCAGCAAGACCGCCTGGTATTGATACAACCCAGGAGCAATTAAAGATATCGACTGGAGAACCACCCTTATAATTTATTGCAATCAAAGAAACGAGGTGAGTCTTTTGTGCAAATGCACTTGATATTAATACAAACTATAAGTACAACTGAAATGATTTTATAGAGGAGCACTATACGTACTGTAATTCTAACTGATTAGCTGGTATTGATTCCATTTGTTAAAAAAACACGGAAAATGAACCATGAACTAAGAAAATAAATGTACCCGACAGGGGAAAAAACAACACATGCAGGACTATTAATTATCTTAATGAGACGATGCAAATATGGAACTTCAGGAAGGTTTATCAGTCTTTTCCATTAAAAGGGCCAGTTAGAGATCTCTTATTATTCATATTTGTAATAATGTGCTTCCATAGTAAAGAAATTGACATAAAAATGTATACGATGCAAATATAGAACTTCAGGAAGGTTTATCACAGTCTTTTCCATTAAAAGGGCCTGTTACAGATTTCTTCTTATTCATATTTATAATAATGTGCTTCCTTAGTAAAGAAATTGACATAAAAATGTATACTTGACTCTCTTAGGACATTTAGGAGAGTTTCATTTAAATATGCTTGCGCACGTGTCCTTGATTCTTTTCTTTTTTTCATTTGACGCTCACACGAACATACTTAGTGAACGACCCCCAACATATGTTAAGTTGTTGCAACAGAAAAAATGCTATGCTTCATGTTTTTTATAAGGAGAAAAAATAGTTTCAGTCGCTGTATTATTTTTTATTTTATTAAAGCACACACACATCTTTCAAATGAATAGTAGATTGCCTGGGTCAACATTGCAATATTATAATAATACAGCTTGGAGAATAAAAAGGAATGTGTATGGTATTTGAGTCTATTGGGCAATGACCACTTCAATTTTTTTTTGCTGGGAAGATCCGCCATGCATATAAAAAACTATAAATATACAGTATGTTTGATATTATTCCAGAAAAGTAATTTATATACCAACTCAATCATCATTCAGGACTGACACCTGGGTTTCTTGTTTTGAAAGCTCATGTCAGACTTCATTGATATTTTAATTGGTCTTTGCATCTGTGACACCTCTCTGTTGCGATTAAAATTCAGTATTTACTAGTTGTTGTTGGTTGTCCACTTGCTGGAGTACTTCATTTACTGGGAAGTCCAGTCACGTTTAACCATATCACTTGGTGTGTAGTTGTTAAAAAAGACAAAAATACAGTGGTACCTCGAGATACGAGCTTAATTTGTTGACTTTATGCACCGGTGAATCGTAATATAACATAAACAAATTTAAATGAACTTGGATTACGATGCAGACACACTCAAAAATAAATTGAATCTAACCTTACACTAAACTTAATTCTAATTTTTGCATTTTAAAAAAATACAACGCTCCGCCCAGTGCTCGCAGAGACATTACAAAGAGGGAGTTGCGACCAGAAATATTACACGAGGAGTTGCGGAGCCAGTGCCCCTGATGTTCTTATGAGCAGCCAACCAGAAGTAATATAAACTCCTCGTAGCGATCGCTCCGCCATTTGCGCTGAGTGAAGGAAAAAAACACTGAAAAATGCAACGCTCCACCCAGTACTCGTAGATTACTGTTATACACGAAAGACAGTGCGCTACAATGATAAACAGCCTCTCATGTTTTGGCCACCTGGCTTTCTCGCATCTCAAAATTTTTCTTGTATCTAGAGATAATTATTTGCTCGAAATTTTACTCTTATCTCGAAATGCTCGTATGTAGGGGTGCTCGTACGTCGAGGTACCACTGTAGAGCCAAATTTATTAACACACATCCATTGAGCCATACAAGACATTTAACCTGTGATACACAGTATATCACACTTCTCACTCACAGTACTTTGTCCAAAAGTCAAGTGGGTAAGGGTCAAGCACACCTGTGAACCCACAACATAAAATGGATGGGTGGGCGGTGGATAGCACATTATAATTAATCATGCAAATGTAAAAGCAGTTGACAAAATAACACAACACTGTGTCTGAACCTGATACTGAACAAATAACTGATGGCACATACACAATGTAAACACTACACAGTATTATGAAATACACACTTTCAAACATTCTATCCGGTGTTGGATTGATTTATGAAGGTATTTATGTGTGCCCAAGTGAAATCCCCCCCTACGCACATATGCATACGCACATGTGCATACAGACACACATGCGCACTCACACACACACACACACACACACATGCACACACACACACAGACACACACACACACACACACACACACACATACACACACGCACACTCCAGGGACTTAGAAAAGTTTGTTTTAGAGCAGTACTCCATGCATTATGCTCCTGTAAGCCTTTCGACTTAGTTAACATAATTCCTTACAGGCTGAACAAGCGTAACCATGGGAATGACATACATTTCTCAGATATGACATGTTGGAGTCAAGCCCAAGAGTTATCACAGACAAAACACTATTTTGTGCGCAACAAGATGTGCCAAAATGAAATTACTATGATGTGTAAAGCTGAACAATCAATCAAGTTACAGTCAAGAAATTGTAGTTATTTTCTCATGACATAATTTCACACCTTAATACTATTCTAATATAATTTCTTCGTTTGTTCATTCTTGAGTAAACCCATTTCTTCTTTCACACTCAAATGCATATTTTATTTGTTTTATTGATTGAATAAATGTTCCCTAGCCATTTCCCTGGTTTAGAATTCTCCCCATTTTCATATTATTATAACTAATATTTTAATTACTATATTAGTGTTACCATCATATTATCGAAATTGGATTTCACTGACCACATAACCAAAGTTACTACTTTTAAGCGACACTATTATGAGCAGTTGCAATGAAAGTGGAGTTGGTGTACTTTGCCTCAATTTTCATGGTACTAACTACATTTGGCTTCAAATCAAGGAATGAGTTTCTATCTCTGAATATTTGGCTGGGAAGAGTCCTTTTCCCATTTTTGGTATTTATTTATCATGGGACAACCATTGTTTATCTTAGTAAGTATTTGCAGGACTACAGTGACACACTCTTATTTGAAAACCGTTTCCCAGAGGTTAAAAAGGACAGTCACCAGTGGAGTCAACAAATAGTGTCGAGCAAACACTTCTGAAAAGAGATGAAAAGTTCAGGCTTTCAAAACATCATTCAAATTTGCTCGATTGAGGCTCCTTAAACGGTTCGACAACCAAAATAAGGGATTAAACAAAATATTTCCGTGTTTTTAGAAGTGTTTTTTTCCATTGGTTTGCTCTTAATAAAAATGTATTTTTTGTTTGTTTGTTCTGCTTTTCATTTAGCCTTTTCAAATCATCCCAACGCTTCTCATCATGCCTGAAAGCTACAGTGTAATTATGGGGACTCTTGTAGTAGTACTCAAGTGTTCCGTTGAGACTACTGGGGTAATCAGTCAGTCTATAATTAACTGGCTCCCAATGACAGCAATAAACGTCCAATTTATTTCACATGGGAAGGCTGGTAGCGAATGTGTCCCCCCCTAGTTCAAATTGATTCAACGTCTACTAGATATAGAATAATTTCAACTTTGCCCAAAAGCTGGTTCTGTGGTCTGCATTACAGATTCAAATTCTTCTAATATCCTTGGGTTTTGTAAACATGTTTACGTTTTGTATGCTCATGGCTTTGAAGAAGAGTTTAATGATGAAGAAACAGTCTACGCTTTTAGTAATGGTGATGATCTATACGCGCAATATCTAAACAAGATGCTTTTTATTGTGTTGTGCAAAGATATTTTTAAATGACTTGATTAATCTATCCGTTTTCTGTGGTGATTAGTCTGTTGAAAATTTTGGGCATTGAAATTGATCCAATCTGAATTCCAGCATAACGCTGACAACACCCTTGAGTTGTTGCCAGTCAGTCACAGAACATATTTTGACTCTCACCCTCATATGATTATCAAGAGGGCCCTGAACCCATGGCGATTGCACTCAGTCATACCATCAGCAATGGCATTGTAATCCATTGTATGTTTAGCACAGCTAATTAAGCATTGCCCTGTAAAAGCCATTGTTTTTTTTTCCAAGTACTTAAATGAATGAGCATTTTCCCTCTAATAGTGATTGAGCCTTCTATTATGTTAATGGATGACATCCAGCAGAGAAATGTGCCAGTTGATCATAACAAACAACACAGCTTGGTTAAATGGATCCCCGCAGCCCCATCTGTGGTGGGATTATTGGAATATATGTAAAGAGCATTGATATCTCTTTCAAACGGTCAATTATTACCATACATGCACCTGGATGTTTCATCTATAACCCCGTAAGCACTGAATTTGATTCGAGATAATATTGCGTTAAATATAGCTTTCTCACCTTTTATCTTGTTGTTATTCCTCAAAAAGTAGGATATAAACAAAAGAAAAAATATAATGGAGGATTGATCATAACCGGTGAATATTATGAATATTGGTCCATTACCTTCGTAACACTGAGACTGGACCATGTGGGGTAGAGGGGTGCTTGAGCCAATCCCAGCTAACTATGGGCAGTAGGTGGGGGACTCCCTGAATTGGTAGCCAGCCAATCGCAGGGCACAAGTAGACAAATAACTATTCATGCTCACACTCATACCTAGGGGCAATTCAGAGAGTCTAATCAGCCTTACCATGCATGTCTTTTGATTGTGGTAGGAAACCGGAGTACCAGGAGAAAACCCATGCAGGCCCAGGGAGAACATGCAACCTCCACACAGGTGGACCAATCTGGATTTGAACCCAGGACCCCCACTGTGAGGCCGACGCACTAGCCACTCAGGCGCCGGTACGCCCTTATATCATATACTAAACATTAAAAGTATGAAAGTGCTGATGCAAGAGACAGACCCATTGCAAATCAATTACAAGAAAAAAAAACGTAGCTATTTGTCTCTGCATAGCAGAAACCAATGATATATCAAAAGAGAAGGATTCCAGCAGGAAGCATATGAGTCAATGGAAAAGAGTAGTCGAGACTCCTTGACTTTATCGTGTAATTCGGAATACAAAATTGAAACTGAGACAGAGGAGAGTCTCAAGTACAATTTTACCATACAGGTTTGAACCTGAGGCAGAACTACCATCAAACATAGCAACACGGAAGTATTAGCACCTGTTAATACCTTGTTGTTTCGGTTCCAATTTGATTGGAAATATTTCATTTGTCAATTTGTATAAACAGAAAATATTTGGATCAGATAGCAGAATACATAGCTCTTCAACTCTACTATTCTTAATGTGCTCAATCTATTCGGCTCTCAGTTTGGCCAGACAGAAATTTATAGAGACTTCGCAGTGTTCGTGTTGTAGCAATTTCATTTGAATCTTATTCCCCAAAAAGTATTTAATAATATTTTGATAACATTTATCAATATAAAAAAGAATAATGTTAATAACTAACAAAATATAGAAATACCATTAGTACTAAAATGTTTTAAATTAAGCATTTATAAAACAGACATCTTACCACCTATATGCTTGAGTGAAAGCTTATCAATTATTTCTGCATTTGCATCACACATATTTCACTACTATAACTTCTTATTTCCAGGGACGTATCATAAACAATTGTGATATCAAATTATTTAACGTGTCACCCTTTATAACTGTGTGGAGGCAGGGGAATTTAGAGGAAACGTATGACTCACACAGCGGTATGCAAGGCAATAGTCTGACAGCAACTGACTGTGACAAGAGTCCTTAAATACTGAGAGCTCCTAATGCACAGCAGGTGCATCGCCTGAGCCCGCACATTCAGCTAACCCAAGTGCAGGAACACAAAAAGAAAAAAAGAAAAAAAAAACTGAGAGCAAGACACGCATTGACATGTTACACAATACACAAAAAGACCACACTCAAAAATCATTACAGTGACAAAACTACCATGCATGGAATGTAAACTGATCACAGTTGACTTAACAGCAATGTCTTTGGTTGAGCTCATTTGTATTTGTCACCTTGCATCAAGTCAATATTGGTCACTATGTTTTGAAAAAGATATGTGATAGGTGTATCTTTTCCACATACAAACAAAAATCCTGGTTTGACAGTGGACTGAGTCATTTGCTCGATCAAGCTTGCTATATTTTTCTGATAATCAAAGCTTTACACTAGCGGCAGCAAGGTGTGAAAGGTTTCTGGAGCCATGAAAAGGGCTTTACTAATGGACCGTTTACATGCGGACGCTGCGTCTTTGCATATTTGGCTTCGTGCTCTGACGGCAACAGTGAAATCTGAGTGGTTTCCGATTGCGGATCTTGCTTTGCAATCATATAAACAAAACGACAGCAATATTGGGCATGCACAGTCGTCACTAATGATGCCCCCTAATCCTGAGTGTCATCCATAATTTGGTCAAATATTCTCAGATGAATTTAAATTTTTGATGGGACATATTCTGTTGATTCGGCTGGAGCATTTCCGTGTAAATTGACCTGAATTTTGTAGAGAACATGGAGAATTTATTGTCATTCCTTAACTACAGTTTCACCCAAAGCACAAAGAAATGTAATTTAGACTTAGCATGAAGAACTTTGTAAGCCCCTTCGTTTGGAACAAATTTAGTTTCTTGACAACTATGAACTGTGTTGAAAAAGGACAGATGGCATTCTCGATGAAAGAGAACCTTTAAGAGCCTTTTTTGGGGCTCATTTTAAAACAAGCAGTTGCAGACTTCCATAACATTTCGACTTCACAAAGAAATACTCCCACACAGACTCACATAGACACGGGGCTGAAATACGTAGACAGGGTTTGAGAAGACAATTGGGAACATCTGGGTCACATAAGGGAAGGATCACCGGAAAGAAACAGCAGGTGAAACACATTCTCAATCACGCAGACAGGACACACAAGGGAAAACACGCCCAACCACCAAACCCCAACAAACCATGACAATGGTAGGCTGGTTGCACCCTTTAAATTGTCTCTTGGTGTGAGCGTGAATGGTTGTCTGTCTCCTTGTCCCCTACGACAGGGTGACAACCAATTTAGTGTCCCCTGTTTACTGCCCACAGCAGGCTGGGAAATGGTCCAGCACCCCTGCAACCCTTGTTAGGATAAGCGGTACTGAAAATGAATTATGAAAATCTGAAGTAGTTTATGTCAATAATCTTGTCATACAGTGTATATGTGATTTTTTAAAACAATTTGAACCAAAACAGTCAAAGTACAATTTACATAAATAAAACATACCAAAGGTCCCCATCACCGAGCAAGAAAGGTCACCATTTCAAAATTAATCCTGCTTTTCAAGGGATGCTGACCTGACTTCTTCGGAAATACGAAACAAGAAAACATAATACCTTTGCCTTTCATGAGAAATTCCATTATGTTCCAATTCCACAACCCCCGCTCGTCCGAGTTAGACTAATGTATTACATTTCTCAACCTTTACTAGCTGTCGAGGCCTAGATACACATTTATATCATAGATGCAGTGAACAAAACGCAGTTTGAATGAACTTGATGTATGTAGCCCTACGGCAGTGATTTAAAGCCTTTTCTTCTTCGTCTCAACTGCACAGCCCATGTGGGACCAAACCTACAGCGTGCATAAGTTATTATAGATTTGTACTTCCAAAGAGGACCTACCACATTGTATCCACAGAGGAGGGTTCAAAAAGCTCACATGAGTCATTAACTATATCAAGCAAAATCTTGGGGTCCCAAGAGGAGCTGTGAGCACAGCTCTTCTACGAAGTGAAATGAAAAAGTGAAGAAACAAGGTCAAAACTTCAGGTTATCTATCACAAATCCAAAATCATGATGGAGAGTGCCAAGATATAACTGTCCACTATTAGATATTGTTTAGTTCCTTTTTCTTTTTAATTGCTTAAATGTGGAGCAGCTGTCTCGAACAGTTGAGTGGCCAGTTGGCAGAAGGCTGAGTGTTCGGCCGTGCAGCGAGTTTGCTTCAGGCTACATGATAATGAGGCTCTGGGAGATGACACTGGATGATATTGTTGATGAAACCTTCATAAAAGAAAACATCTCGTTAAGAACTTTTGTCAGAAATGTTACAAAAGGCTAGAACAGTGTTCATATCAGATTGTTTGAATATAATTAGAAGATAACTACCGTATTTTCTTGCATATACGCCGTATCTGTGACAAAAAAAATGATGACTGAATCAAGGGTACAGCTTATACGCGCACAAATTAAACTTGACATGCACGAAACTGCAAGGTGAAAAAGACAAAATGCCATAACAACAATGCAGCCAATACGGTCATTTATTTCAAAATAGAGAAAGGACAAACAGATAAAACGTTAAACAAAATTTTTTTTCTACGTGAATGAAACTCAAAAAAAGCTTATATTGCATAAAACGTGAAAAACTCACTTACTTGTGCGTGCCATTGCTCGCTCAGGGCGCTGCCATCTTATTGTAGTTAAACGTGCTCTGACTGGCTAGACGCGAGTAGCCTTGATACGTGTGTTCGTAGAGTTTACCATGTCAACACATCCCAATAGTTGTTAAGGCTGATCGAAGGTCTTTCATCCCAATGTATAATCATCAAGCATACACAGTTTTTCCTTGTTTTGATATTCTATTTTGGCCTCCACCGCACTTCAAGAGTAACATCTGGGTCTTTATATGCCTATTTTACAAAATAATGGTCTGTCTCCCCTGAGGTGATAGAGGGAGATTGTTGTGAAAGCCGGCAAACTTCAAACGATTAGATCAATCAGGGCGCTGCAAAGTTAAAGCCATCAGTCATGCGATCGCAAATATGCACACATTCAAAACAAGACAACAATGACGGATGAGGCAGAAGATTCATTTGCTATGGGGACACAATTTTGAAGTTACTTTAGACAATTTAGAACGTGATGACACATTCAAACCGCAATCTATAACAGTAGCTAATAATATCACTTCAAATTGGGCCAATTTATGAGTCTAATTTCGAGCTATTAACTCAAAACATACACATACACAGCATATTTGCAGCAGACCAAATTACTCGAGTATTTAAAACTTCCCAATTCGTACTTGCAATGAATGATCGGTAAGGCGACCAACTGTACTCCTATCCCGAGACATGTCCACGTCTTATGTAATGTCTGGGCTTTTTTGAAGATAATGTACAGTTTTCCATTGTTGTGTGTGCAAGGTTCTCCACTCACGCAATTCAGGGCATTCTCATGCCCTAGAGCCGATGTCCTCAAAATGGTCTTCAAGGGCCAATTTCGGTCCTGGCTTTTATTTAAACCAAAAGAACACAAAGAGTTTAACCAATGAGGTTTCTGCTAAAACAAGCAGTACCTGGCTACGATCAACTGATTGAAAATTGTAAGATACTAGATTGCTGAAAAGAAGCTCTCCTGTTCAGTTGGAATGAAATACTGCACCCTCTTTGTGGAATACTTGGGAGACCACTGCCCCATGGCATACAAAAAAGGGACCATTGTCATAGCCACAATACAAAATCAAGTTGATTGCACAAACCAAATTTAAAAAACGGACATTTAAATAATCTATAAGTATAAACAACAAATAGTATATTAATTATATTATATAATTATGACAATTTAATTAGATGCAGCATTAGAAAGCTAGAAGACACAAACAGTGCATGGCTGTCTGTCTCAGCTTGGCTGGCCACCACTTCAGGGTGTCCTCTGCCTGGTGCCTATAGTTGGCTGGGATATGGTCCAGAAGCCCTCGTGACCCTTGAGAGAGTAAGTGGTATGGAAAATGAATGAATTACAGGGCATAGAAACTGGGTGTGCTATTTTTCTTTGTTATGACATTTCAATCAGATTCATCTAAGCATAGTTCATAGGTTTGATCTGTCTGAAGTAAACTGACAGGGGAACTTTGGAATAGGATTTATGCTGTGGATGGGAAAAAAATGACTTTAACCACAATTATTTTCATGGATGCAGTGAACAAGACTGAAAGGCTTTTACTACCATATGCTCTTCCTCTCTGTGGGGGTTCTGGGTCTTCTGAGTCTACATTGATGGAAATGTCTCTTCTCTGAACATCTGAATGTAATACAGCCATGCTCAATATTTGAGTTAGTTTATTTATTTCTTAATAGGAGTCAGCACTCTGAGCTTTTCTATTATTAATTTTGTGTTCTAGTACATTACAATCCACATCCCTTCTATACTTCAACTGCCATAGTTCCTTTTGAGGCGTTGTTCCCTTTTGTTTACTGTAATGAACAAGAGATACCTTTTTGCATAAATTGTCTGAATTCCTTTTGTATGTAAAGTGTAGAGTGCTCCATTGTACACTCCAGGTTGTTGTTGTTTTTCTAACAATAACCCTGCCACAGGCAATGCAACAGTGCCAGTTTGATTTCTTTGATTGCTTGAGCTCCCATTTCAACCCTGTGTCAGACAAACAGTGTTTGTTGCATCTAGTAAATGTTTGCCAACATTTTCTGTTGTTTTTGCAACGAAACCACTCTGCCATGTCCAACTCATTGTGAAGTGAGTCAAGTTGTATTTTGGGTTAAACACAATATTCATATTTTCATGCTTTTGTTCAGACTTATGGTAGGGGGTTTTCAATGGTGAAACAAACTGTTATGTGGTTGCAACATTAATCATTCTTGCAGAATCACATAGTTGTCTTGTCCATATTTTCTTCTTTCCTTACGTGGAAAACTCACATTAGTTAAGAAACAGTCCGACAAGCAAGCCTGGGGAGAAACTCTATAAATGTTTTTGCTTTTATTTCTGCTGTGGCCATCATCATTTTAGTCATTGTTTTTGAAGTATGGTCATTACAATCTCTCTCATTTAAAGGGCACCTAGACAAGACATGTTGGACTACAGCTTCCCCTCTGTTGATGATTTTCACAGTCCATTATGTAAATGCAAGTTTTCCATCATGGTATCCACCTTGAGGCCAATCTCTACTCTTCTGTGTCTTATTGCAAAACTGTTCCAAATTCATGAGTGACCCATAAGGGGCCAACACAATGAATCAAAAGTGCAAAATGTAGTTTGAGTCGTGTTCACCCTTTGTGTATTTCGAACTACATTTTGAACTTTTTATTGATTTCTTTAAAGACAGTAATAAAAAAGCACTCTGTCAATGTAGCTATTTTCAGCCAAAAGTGTGGTTTAGTAAAAAGGAAGAAATTGGTCAAGCCTTCATCAGACACCCTGAAGAAAGACTTATGCAATAACCCATGTCTTATTGATTTCTGGTCTACATAGTTTTCAAATGCATGTCAATGAACAATACAGGACTCTTTCCATGGAAAAGTTGCCACCAGTTATATTCAATAGGGGGAATAGGTTTTGGTGGTATAACATTAAAACATATTATGTTCAATCTTGTAGGTTGGCTTTCTTTGTGAGAGAATCTTTTGTGTTGAACCTGGAGAAAGGATAAATACTGCAAACATTTGCAGCATTATAGTTGTTTTGGTGTTTATTATTTTTGTAAGTGATGTTGGCCAGAAGTCATCTCCTTGTATATGTTCCTTGACAATTTCCTTTAAAAAATATCTTTTTTTAAAGTTGATCTCCACACGGTTCCGATGGAAATTGGACAACTGTTGGTCAGAAAAGAAGAGGAGGACGGTGTGTTCATAGGAAGTGGGAGAAGAGGCAGCTGAAAGTAAGGATTTTTTATATTGGAACATTATGTGGAGGAGGAAAGTAGATCTACTCTGTGTCCAGGAGACATTGTAGAAAAGCTGGAAGGTTAGGAGCATATGTATATATGTATGTATATATATATATATATATATATATATATATATATATATATATATATATATATATATATATATATATATATATGTGTATATATACACATATATATATGTATATATATATGTATATATATATATATATATATATATATATATATATATATATATATATATATATATATATATATATAAATAAATAAAAATATGTCATTGTGTGCTGGATTATCATTGTCACTCTACAAAAAAGAAAGAATAAAGATCCCTGGTATGGCTTCCGCCTTTTCTGTCTTTCACAATGCAGAATGTCGACTTTAACAAATGGCATTCATGGGAATGAAAAAGCGTTTCTCGGTTAGCAAAATATGACCTTCACAGCAAATACTGGAAGTTAATTTTACATCTCATTGAGAGTTGATTTCGAGCTGTGCGGCTCCCCTGCAGCTGTCCTGGAAAAGTGAAATCTGCATAGCGGAGTTTAATCTGGTTGACCTTTTGCCACGAAAAATAGATTACCTACTGCACTCCAGGAACACTTACCTGCTTTACCAAATGTGTTACCATTAGCATACCAAAAAGGACATCAGACTACTTGTCAATCATCAGAGTGTTTGCTATTTTTGTACCTTGTCAAACTTGAAAAATATTTGATTATTGGTCAAAAAGTTTACAAATGCCAAATATAAAAACTCAAATGCTTTATTGGGGGTTGGACAATCATCACACACTAATACCAGCATGTGATGAGAAACTTCAGTAGATGTTAATATTAACTGTGAGTGGATTTTGTTTTTCTTTTAAATGTTGCAATACTCATTCTTAGAGGACAATGTTGGGAAAAGAAGGAAAGAAGTACTCAGTTAGAAAAAAAACAAAAACACTGTTTGGTAATGTGGGGTAGCTCACATATGTTTCCATTTATTTGAAAATAAATTGTTGATTCAAAATACAAAAGGGTCAGAGTCAAATATCTTATGGTGACAGTTTGACCCTGGAATAGATTTTTTTTTAAATAAAATAATACCCAAGAGCTGCATTGATTAGAAATTCCAACAAATCAGTGGTCAGCTGAATTGTTTTTGACTGCAATTTGCTTTATTGGCAGTCTGACCTTCAGTTGGCCAAAAGCTAACAGAGATACTACATCAAGAGAATATATTGTCCAGGCAATTGCCTTTAAATGCATAGGTCAACAAGATCAGTCGTTCCAGTTTTATATCTCCTATACCTGCAAAATAGGTCTTAGAGAAACTGTGTTGAACCATTTGGGTTCATATGAGTCTCTAGCAATGTTCCCTCTAAGCTGCGCGCGTGCGCAATTGTGCACTACTCTCGTCTTCTCTGCGCACAACAAATCATATGGAGCGCACAAAATAAAATCCCTTTTTTTTTTTAGCTGAGGACGACGCGCGAACCACTCACACGCCGGGCTGCCCATTCATAGATATTAATCATTACATTTTATTATTACTAAATCATTTATGTGTAGTAGACATACACCTGCTTATGGCAGGTGTGATACTGGTGTGTGCCCATAGCGAGCAATGATGATGTTGCTCACACCAGTACTCAGTGTGCTCAGGGAGGTTGTCTTTCTGCCCAGACAAACAAAAAATTAGAGGGAACATTGGTCTCTAGGCTATTTTATTGAAAACCTGAAATGATAAAAGCACCAGCTAATATAACAACCAACTCAAAAGAGTCATACGGTTTTAGTACTCTAGCACTCAGTCCTGTGGCTACAAATGTACTTTTCTTGTTGGTTTGACTCCGTCAAAGCTCAAGTTATAATTATTATTTATTTATTTTCCTCTTAGTTGACAGTTCCAGCAAGCCTTGGCAGGATGATGAGGGTAGAGGTGAACATGTCAGTGAGGAATGAAATGCTTTCTATCTCCAGAGGGAGATCCCTCCGCTAAGGCTCACCACTCAAGGAGAAATAACACAGCAGTGTACATGGATTTGTGAAGCAAACTGTGTGAAACACTAATATATTTGACTGGGTGGTAAGCTGGAGGCAGCAAGTTGGAGAAGACTGACAAAATGTGTTTCAGTGTTAAATAATGCTGTTAGCTTTTGACAGTGATTGAGAAGGAACACTAAAGTGTGGTCACTGATTGTGGACGTGGATTAATCCACCACAAATGTGATTGAAGTGTCATGTGTGATGATAGTTTTGTACACTGCTTACCAAGGTCTGAAAATGAATGTCAAGCTCCATTAGGGAATACAATGAGATCTAATGAGCTTGGAAACCGTTTGGAATCATGGAGCCTGTTGAGGGGTCCATCAGGTGCTGTTTTAATCATATACAAGAGTGATGTCTTCCTCTCTCTAGAAGTGGAAGGTCCAGAATTTCTAAGTTGTAGTTATAGTATAAAGATGTTCCAATGCATTTCTACTGTTATTTTGTTTGGACACATGCATTTGTAGATGAGAAGTCAAATTAAAATTGCTCACACATCAACTCAATCAATCGGGGGACGTGTCCAAACCTTTGACTGAGGTCGTTATGGCCCATGACAATTAATAATTAGACCAACATGTTTTTATTCACTTCATCTATTGTCATGAAAAAAAATCAATGAAAAGTTGAAGTTAATATTTCAAAAACTGGGCCAACATAAATAATCAGTCAATCAATAATAATAAACAGCTCACTCTGCCAGGGAATGGTCCCAGTCGTACCTCATGCAAAGCTGGAGCCTCGTAACAGATCTTTTAATCACCTGCTTTGTTAAGTCATTATTGGAAATCTGATTCTGGATGAAATCCTTTAATCTCCGTTTCCTCTTGAGACCTGTTGCTTGAGGTCAATAAAGAATTGGCTCAGGTCACTTATAGTAAAATGCACCTTTGTGTAATAAAGCTATCTGTGAAATGTCCAATGTTTGACTCATTTTGTAAATTTTAATGAAAAAAAAAACAAATCCCAAGTGGCAGTAAGCGTGGTATTTTTTATTTAATGACTAATGCCTGCCATTAATATTCACAGGTTGCGGCTTTTCTACAGATACTCCAGTTTCCTCCCACATTCCAAAATCAAGTGAGTAAGGCTGTTTCAACACTCCAAATTGTCCATAGATTTGAGTGTGTACGTGGCTGTTAGTCTCCATGTCCCCTGCGATTGGCTGGCGACCAGTTCAGAGTGTACCCTCCAAGCGCACAATCCGTTAAAACTGAAATGATCTCGAGCACTCTCGTGACCCTTGTGAGGATAACTGGCTGAGGTAATGAATAAATGCAGGTTTAAAACAGATAATTCTAATGGCTTGTGAGCATGTTAAGTCCTTTTCTGTTAATCTACCCTTTTGGTAAAACAAACACACTTTCTAGTATAATAACGTAGAGGCAATTCATTATTGGCCAACTGCTTGGTCTTAAACAACTACTGTTAATTAGGGTGCTAAAATAGTATTTGACTTGTAAATTGTAAAGTAGTAAAGTAGGTAAGATTTTATATTACAACATGGCTATCTATTATAAGGAAGTTTTGTTTAGTGTTCTGTCTAGATTTTACGGTCTGAGATCACATGTAAAGACAAGGCACTTCCTAACATCACTTGCTTTGAAACAATCTATACTGCATCAGCAGCATTTTTCATTCAACCTCTTCAATGTTTAATTGGACACGTTTTTCCTAAACATACAATTCTACACTGTTTGTAAATCAATATCTTTTACACTATCTTAGTTAAATCACATAGGGTGTCGTTACATTACAAGAGAATTGGGATATTTAACATCTCTCCCGACAATCGCAGGGGCAGGATTCTTTTCTTGTATAAGCATTCATAGAATCAATCCTACATGCTGAGATAGATTTGGCCTGTAATAAGGAACACAAAGTATTTGGAGAAAGTGAACCGTGATTTCCATTGAAAAATACAAAGGTCGAGGAAAAAGTACCTCTTTTTTTTTCAAATTCGGTTTGGGAACATTTCATATGATTTATGAGCAAGATACAATATGTGCAATTAACTTTATCTCTATTATTCACTATGTTCTTATCTAGAGCTCCAAAAGCTGCAGTTGAGTAAAAAAAATATGGGATTGGGGTTGTGTGCTAATTCAGAATCTTCCTGCCAGTCACCACAAACATATTGCACAGCTGTGTCCCCCTACCTAGAGTGACCTAGATCTTGGTTCTCACCAACTGCTGTGCTAACCTCAATGTCCCATATTAATGCATTTAAGGCATTAAATACAATTGTTTTGTATATCTAACATTGATATAAATGCATTTATAGAATTAGATTGCATGTATATTTTCTCCAGTAGTGCACATCCAGAAATGCTATTTCTATAATACTAATATAATAATATAATATATAATATAATATAATAATATATAAATAAATATAATATAATAATAATCAAAAGCATGAGCTGGAAAGGAAAATTATATTGCTATTATATTTCCACCAAACAGTATATCAGATATTAAAGAGTTGAAAATGAGAGTGCAAAGCTAACAATACCCATGGTAATAATTGGCACAGAACTCAGTCACAATTTTTATCAGCAGGTTAATTTGAATATACATTTAGTCTCAAAATTACTTTGAATAGATAATTATTTTAATCAGCTGCGGAACCAACACTAAGCACTGTGCTGAATTACATTTGTTGCAGAATGTTTCCTTTTATTTTTCTTTCATTTCTTCTTGGTATTTTGTATTCTTGGTGCTTTTGTTAGATACTTTTGCTTTCAATTACACAGCATAATAACTTGAAAGTAGAAAGTACTCATGCACAAGAAAGTATTTTTTGATTGTATTGGTAAGTACATATACAATATTTTCAAATGCATACTCCTACTCATTACATGTGCAGATTCCCTTAAAACGTCAAATAAATAAATAATAAGTCCAATGATATAGTAGTGAAATGCATGAAGACAGAGGGAGGCTGGGGAATCAATAAAAAGTCAAGGCACAATGATGGATTTCCTAAAAAGTGGAACACTTCACTGCTGACTCTCCTGAGAGAAAGAAAGACTGACATGTGAAATCAAACACTCCATTTGTATCGCACAGAGGCTCTGAACAAAAGCTTTACACTTCGCCCCTTTTTCTAAATCAGTAGACCCTTATGATTAATTTCACACGTGACCGCAATTTACTTACTTGCTGCAAAATGAAAAATTGTAGCTATTTCCTGGTTGAGGTGTGTGTATGTGTGTTCTTTCACAAGCTTTCATCATGGGTTATGTATTCGGGGCAGCTCAGACCAATGTTGTCGTGTAAACCTCCAAGTGGGTATAATCTATCCTCACAGTATGATCCAAAGCATTGGTATTTTTTTACTGTGCTGTGATTTGACAGCAGAGAGAAAAGTGACTGTGTGGAGGCACAAATGGGGACTAGAACACAGTCGTGTAGCATTTGAACTCTTCGCATCACTCACATTTTGAGATATATATATATATATATATATATATATATATATATATATATATATATATATATATATATATATGTATACATATACATACACCTAAATCAATATACATAGGGATTTTCAAATAGTGGATGATGTGATTCACTGATCTGAAAAGTATATTTCAAACACCAGTGGGACAAATCTTAGATTAAAAGCTGCCTGACTGTCTGTAAAAACCATTTTTTAGACTAAATTCCCTTCGATCAGATGGCCACCGATTTAGGGTGTACCCTGCCTCTGCTGGGAGTCAGCTGGGATAGGCTCCAGCACTCCCCACAACCCTAATGAGGATAAAGCGGTTCAGAAAATGAGATGAGATGATATATCAATGAAAAGTTTTATATATGTCAATTTGGTCCCTTTTGCAATATCTGCAGGGTACAAATGGTGTCATTTAACTCATTATACCCGAACTATGCATTTTATTAGAAATAAATGCCTGTCACAACACTAGCTCCAAACCTGCCAGCCGCATATCCAATCATTTTTCAAAAATGTAAGCCCACACTTTAACTGATCTAGATTTAGAGAGCGTATGAAAATAGGGCCCTTACCCTTAGACTTGACTGTTGTGTTTTCTCTATGAAACTGTATTTATGTTATGTACTGGTGGTCATTTTTAATGTCAAAGTTGTGTCCTAATTCTAAAACCCAATTCATTTTAACATGTCTTATAGGTATGACATTTGTCATAAAAAGAAAAAAATATTTCAAAAGTTGACTCAATATCATTTTTAAAGTTTTATAGTTTGAGTCAGTGCATTTTGAGTAAAATCCATGAATGTGAAACTCAGAGGGAACGGAATGAGACAGAAATTGTACATTAATCTACATTAAATAACAGGGCGAGATAAATCACACCTAATGAATAGATGTCTTGAGGAATGAAATATAATAGCAGGTCTCAGGAAGCCTAGTTGCATTAGAGGTGGGAGACATTTGTCATGTTCAATGACAATACAGAAACCGTAACTGGATTTTGCATTATCTCCTCCATTGTTCCCCATATTTGCTACCTTGTTGTGATGAAACAGTGCATTCACAGTCTCTGCTAATGATATGTGCCCACCTAGCGGCCTTACCGACCATCGAATGCTGTTATTTGTCACACACACACCAAACCAGTCAACCAACTGAGGCGAACGTTCGGTCAGGGAGGAGAAGATGGAGTATGTGACTCCACCCTCTCTGTCTCAGGGTGACAAGGCTTCTCCCACCAAACCTTCACATTCTCCTAATGAGGTGATAAAGTGAAGGAATGAAGCATGAAAGGAGTCGTGCTGCCAAGGCCAGTGTGTTCCCCCGACACCACTCGCCACCCCACAACCTTTTTGCAGCTCTATATTTTCAGAGCGAGAACAGTAGAGAGAAATCTCAGGAGAATGGGGCAATTTCAGCTATGTTTCTGCAACACATTTATCAGTCATGGGTGGCGTGCACGCGGCCCAGGTGCTTGTTACGATTAAAGGCTGAGGAACAGGAGTTAGAGAAGATTTGTGAAATCATTACCTCCATCCTACACTTCTGTCATTGTTAACTCCGTTTAGTGCTAAAATTGACAAATTCTTAAGCTTCACACTCTCCACAAAAAGGGTATTGTTCTTCCAACCTGATGAGTCTGTTTAAAAAGACAAAATAGAAATATGAAGCAAAAGCCTCTTTCATTTCAACTGTCTAACCAAGTAAATGGCCCAGTTTTGGAATGTTCTTTGTCATCTGTAGAAACCCATTTAAGCCAAAGAATTGAGTAATCATGTAATACAATAAAGGCAGAGAAGGAGAAAAGCTGATTTATGAAGCGAAATTAAATTCAGATGGGTTATTTAAGGAAATTTGCAATCCCAAAATACCTTCCACCATTATATTCTACTGATTGGCTCGACAGCCCAATAAGTAATTAGTTTCATAAAATGTATCTTACCGAGAGGGACCATTTTATAATGAATACATTTTGTAGTATGCATATTCAAGTTTAAATTGCAGTACTTCAGAATGAAACAATTTACAAAAGCAGAATTTTAATGCAGCTAATGCCCAGTACAAAAATGTTTTTTATTTTTAATATCAAAAGTTACATCTTTATATGTGACAGACTCCAAAAGTAAAGACAGTTGTTCTAGCATTCAACTGTATACACGTATTGTGTGAATGGAGAAAGGCAGAAACTTATTTGTAGATGCCAAGCCTTGCTAAGTATTTCCAATTGGCATGGAGATCGGACAACTGACGTGAAACATTTGATGAATGGATGATTAGATATTATTTTTCTAGAAGTTTTTCTTGTTGATGTTTGTTCGATTCCAGAAACACAGAATGAGATGCTATTATCTTTGTGCAAGCACATTTATAGTCTTGGTGGTTTTGCCCTTAGCAAATGATATGATGAGAGAAAAATAATAAGGGTTAAACACTGATGGCTGCGGTCTGCCCAAATTATAGAGTCCTAACAAGGTTCAATCTTAAATATTCAATTTTTCAACATTTAGAGAATTTGGTTAGAGGGAAACCAACATTCCATGATCCACAGTTTGCTGTGATGACAAATAGTAGTCAAACAATCGTCGTGATTGACAAACAGGAAAGCGGTCCAACATAAAAACAAAAATGAAAACTGTGTTTTGAATTAAAAAGGGGTTGCCCAGAGAGTCAGACATAGCCCGGATGTGTAGTATGTGCTTGTTCTACTCGTCAGACGAAGCACCAATGCATGCTATTTCATGCCATTGTATCATTCTTCCTCCTGCTATGCTGGCACAATTTCAGAAAAAAACGACATTCATTATAAGCACACAGTGAGTGATTTGATCTATGGAGCACAGTGGTTAAACTGCTTACACGTTGAGGCTCCACATACTGTACGGTATCATTTTTATTGAACCATAAAAAGATAAGAGTGATAGTCAAGGTATAAGCAGGTTTGTAAGAGTGAGATGTGCTCGAAAATGAGAGCAAGAGTGGGGATATTTTGAGAGGCTCATCTTCCCTCCAATCACTTGAAAGTATCCAGTGCACAACTTCCATTGATCATTTTGATGATGGTGACTCATAGCTTTGCTACCCGCCATATATGCGGAAAGTCATGCTAAGCAAACTTCCGCTGTATGCTCCAAACACAATAATATGAATACAGATTGAAAGAGAGGATGGTTTGAAGACCAAATGGTTTAAATGGCTTTTTTATGGCTTGTGACCCCAAACAAAGGTTGCAGGTAGAGGGGTTTTGCAAATATGATACAATGTATGAAAACAGGAAGAAAGCTGAAAGATTGGATGTCATTGTTGTGTTATCATTTGTGTTGAAATTCACTTATCGAGGACCTTTTTCTTTTTTTTTTACCCTGAACTGATGGTCGTGAATCTATGGCTTGCGAGCCAGACATGTCTATTGTGTTCGCGACATTATCTCGTACACGTTCCATTGACTAATGGGAGTTTCGTACAAATTAAATGGCGTTAATACTAACGTGAGCAATGCTTTAATCATATTTTTTCTTTTCATGAAAGTCCCTTGTATGTGCTGCATATACAGATTGTCACAATGTTATTAAAATAGTTAAGATACTTATTGTACTTTAAAACTGTTGAAATTATAGGTGCACTTGTTTTAGTCCATTGTGAAGAAAAAGGCTGTTATGTGACACTGCAGGAAAAAAAATGAATCTTGAAATGGTGTTACATAAGACAAGGTGAAAGGCCAAGTGGCAACATGTCAGACTCCAATGCGGCATCACAATCCGATCATAAATTGATGGATATTTTGGATCTTTCCAGGAAAGTGAAGATAAGAGAGGTGCTGTAGAGGAGGAAGCTTTTCAGCAAGAGTTTGGGGTCGAAGCGTATCGATTTGAAGCGCCGTATGACTGATGATGAGGAAAACCGATCATTTTACTTGGAAGGAGATGAGGAGCAAAATGCACTACGCCTACAAGAGGACTGCTGGTAGGTGTTACGAATACGATATAGAAAACGGTACCTCTTTTTTTAGACCTGATTAAAAGGATTGAAATGCATTATGTCGATGTATGACTGTCAAGTGAAGTACGTGATAACAATAATAGACGCCAATAGCCAGAGCTGAGTGTGGAGGCAGTCATCACCTCCGCACTCGGCAGTACACACGATGAGGCTATAATTTGAGTGAATGTGAAGTACTACAAGCCATTGTACTGATATATTTATATCTGACTCTAGTTTTTTTGCTTACCTGACATTTCTTGGCGGCAGTTCAGAGTTGTTTTTGGTGAAGGGTATGGGTCACTTTTTGTAAAACTGCACATGCTGCAAAATGGTGTAGATGTGACAAATGCTGCCTTTACAACCGGCACCCCAAAAAAGGTCCAGCAGTAGTTTCAGTTGTAGTAGTAGCGGACAAAATTTTAAAAGGGTTTGCAAATATAGCTAGTGTCCCCCCCCCCCCCCCCAAAAAAAAAAAAAAAAAAAAAAAATATATATATATATATATATATATATATATATATATATATATATATATGTATATAATCAAATTGGAAGAATCTAAACTATACGAACATAGAATTTAAAGTCAAGTGGGTTCCTTGTTCGCGAATCGGGCAACAACTATGCCTTCTATACTTTCTTTTGCCATCACCTTGCCATAAAACTAAAGTGTAATAAAATTATGTCATGACCTGTAAAAATAGGATGCCTTCAAGGCATCTGCAGGGTGTGTTTGAATAGGGAATAAATAAGCTTCAAATGGAAGATGACATTCAGACCGCAATGGAAGTGCTTAGGCCAAACAGCAGGCCCTGAAGCAGGACGGCCGGCACCAGAACTCAATTGGTATTCCTGCCTGAGAAGCATCTCAGATGGCCAGACCTCATAAATAATATTATAATGTCATATTTCCATTGTGCTGCTGAGGTTAGCTGTATGGCAGGGGGAAACAAAGCACCAAGCTATGAGTGTGACCTAAAGTGAGCAGAGGGGATTGGGCCGAACCAGGAGGCAGGGTATGTGTGCTCGCCACTAGTCAAAAGCTTGGCGAGCTGAGGAGTGTTGACTCGTTAAATCAAACTGTGTTAGGCTTGACAAGCTCAACATTGGCATTATACGCCTGGCTCAAGGGGAACAGGGCCAGGCAGGAAATGCACAGTTTTAAGGATCTCTGGGAGAATGGGCCTCATTTATGCAGAACGAAAATGTAGCTTTGGTTGGGGGAAATAAATGGCAAATGCAGGCAATATCCTCATTTCAGCATCTGTTCTGGGACACTGATCTAATTTGTCATAATTTGAAACAATTCTTACTTAAGGATGTAATGGAATCAGACATTGGACCAACACGTCACCATTGTAAAACCTCCATTAACTGTGTGGGGAATAATGATTACATGTGATATTATAATGGGCCAATGCCATTCAATGCATTTCAATTCAAATAACAATAAAGGGTACATTAACTTTATGGGCGCTCAGACAGGTTTTGAGGGAACTGGCATTCATTGGCTCCCATGTAATTTGAATCCTGCTGATGTGTAACATCAAGACACATTTTTATCTCCCCTGGAACACCTCAATGCTTTGAAAATAAATATTCAATTCGCTCTGAAAGTTATTTATTAATCTAAAAAAAATATTTGAGACAAAACAAAAGTAAAAGAAAAGTAATTACAAGTAAATGCATGATAGAGACTCCCAATTCATCACTTTATAATCGAATCACTAGTTGCTTTTGTGTAAGACTTTACAAATGAACCACAAATGATTTGAAAAAGAGCTCTGAATATTGTTTTTCTTAAATTCCTAATGATATATTGTTTTACAGGAAGCAGAGCAAATGTGAATTGGGCTACATTTAAGTTCATTTAAGCCTGTGTGGGTGACCAGTCTGCCTTTCGCCCGAAGACAGCTGGTTTAGGCTCCAGCAACCCCCGCAACCCTTACGAGGATATGCGGTATGGAAGATGAATGAATGAATGACTGGCTCAGTATTGATGCCTTAGAAATAATGCTCAGCACTGTCCTTGCTGCTTCCTTCCTACATAACCAGAATTATCATAATCAAAGGCTGACTTATTGCACGGGTGTTCATCACAGCCACCAAGCTTTAAAAGCTTCATTCATTTACACTCATTTATAGATTAATCATCCAGTACCACATTAAAGGAAGCAGCACGACAAGAAAAGCACAAAGAACACTGCTGGTGTTTAGTCATTTATTAAGCTTTATTAACATATGCAAGCTGCCAAAGTAAATAATGGCAGTAATAGCCATGTGAACTATATAGCTTCTGATGTTGAAAAAAATAAAATGTTTTTTCAATCAACCTGATGACGTGTGTCACCTTAAGTGTCACTGTAATTAAAAGAAAGGTATCCATAATAACATGCATTTACATAACCCTTGCATTTATCCTCTGTATGCCCACACATTAGCCTGGATGTTTATTGAAAGGCATCTATGAATGCACTCCTAAGTGCGCCCCTAATTAAGGCTTGATTTACAATGCATTTGAAATCACCATATTTCAATTTAGTGTATATTTGAGCCCGGATAACATCTGTATTTATTTCAGTTATTCTATTTTTCTTTTGGTTTTTCTTGTACATAACCATGACATCAATGCAAATTAAGCCAAATGCAAGCATATACTAATTGTATTAAACTTAAATTGTAGTGCGAACACAGTCTAAAAAGGTTGTCCATCACATTGTCCCCTGCGGTTGGCTTGCCAACAATTGACGGTAGTACCCCCCGCCTGGTGTCTATAGTTGGCTGAGATAGGCTCCAGCACTCACACAGGCCTGGGGAGAACATACAAACTTCCAATTGGAACCCTTGTCAAAAGGCAAGACCTGCCCTATTTGAATGATTGAAAATAGCAGTACATAAAATGTGTAATGAGTTATATGGTATTTCCATATCTTGTTCCACGTGTCCATTTTACCTTTGAGCACCTGCCACAGTTGCAAAATCCTGTCATACAGCAATTACCAATACAAATGAATCTCTTTGGCAAAATCCTCACAGGAGTCATATATTTAACGTCTTTAATGTCCCCACTTTGTGACACTGTAGAGGGAACCGTAATGATTGGCAAAGTACCTGAGAGAATTTGATGTGGCTGTGGAGCATGACAAGGCTTTGCTGTGCTGAATTCACTCAACATTGGTCACGTCGCTGGGCGCTATACTCTCAATCCAGGTCAGTGCCGGGTGCACTTGACTTGAACGGACTGCAACATCCTCACTGGAGTAAGACGGAAGAAAAGCCTTGTAAAACCGGGGAAGAATTGGTACAGGAGAACACACAAAGAAAAAAAAAACTGTGTGACTGACAAACCTAAGAAAGCAGGACATTGGACTGAAACAGACTTTTACCCTCTGGTTGAGAGCCAAAGTTACATCAAGTCCTTCTATGCTTACACACATGGTTGGTCACCCATACACAAAAGTCAATGGTATAGTGGAAAATTGGCAGTTTTTCTTTATTTGTAAATCATATTGGGATGTGTAATTTCCAATTTCGGAACAAGTAGTATCACACATTGCATTCGCTATAAGTAGTGTTGCTTCACAGAGACTTGGTATTCATTTCATTTCACTTTTGATTCATTCATGAAAAACATTTTTGAGATTTTAGTGTATGCAAAGTATATTGCCATCATCCATGTATACCCTAACATTTGTAATGTCAGTGGTCTATGGGCAAGCCATGAGGGACTCACATTATTTCTGTATGGCAAACACATAACTACACTAATGAGAGAAACTAACAAAAAGAGTTGTGTAAAAATACTTGAGTAGAGCATGGTACAATGCGTTATGATATACTTTTAGTGTAAAAAAAAGTATATCGTAACTCATTGTACCATGCTCTACTCAACTAAACAATTGCACAGATTTCCTAAGCTTCCAACACTCTTGAGGCAGGTGTTGCATATTTGCAACAACTTCATGCTAATCACCTAATTCAACTACTTTTAGGATTTCTTGTTATTCAGAAGTACTTTTTTCTTGTTATTATGTCTTTAAAGTTTAAAGTCAGATTGTTAGACAATCATAGGGAAGATCGATTATTTCAGAGATGACCAGAAGACATTAATAGATACACTTTACAATGAGGGGAAGCGACAAATATCTTTGCTAAAGAAGCTGGTTGTTCACCAGGAGCTATATCCTAGTGTACTTGGCTGGATTAGAGGAAATATTGTTGAAACTATCTTCTAAACATTGAAAAAGAATCAGGTAGGTTTTGTAGCTTCTGACATTTACACTACATGACATGAGATGTAGTTTTTCTCATCTTTGGTGAGGTGTATAATCTAAGTCATGAAAGTAATGCATATTGAAATAAACCCTTCACCCTTCATTGTGATTACTTGGGTATCACTGCATAATAAGTTGACCTTAAAATGACATCTTTAACAAGTTTTGATAGTGCATTGCCATTAAGTAACACCATGACCTCCGACTCCTCTTTAGGGTCTGTAATAAAAGAACACTAGCCAGAAGACACTCTCATGTTGTGTTACAGCTAGTGTTTCTGGTGACATTTACACTTTACAATTACCTGCAGAACTTCACAATGACAAGATGACTCGGATCCAGTTTTAACACATTCACTTGTTTTCCCACAGTGCAGTAAACATAATAGAGCAATGTGAAGGCCAAACAATCCTCAATGGCCTTTATGAAAATTGTAGCACAATTGTTCTGCTGAAGCAATATTCCACTCCAACTGTGGTGAAGCTGCATCCGATGATTCTCCATGGAGACCCCATCACTTGACCCCCAAAACAAGTCGACTTTAAACGACAAAAAGAGGAGATAGATTCTGCAAGGGCAAAATAGCACCTATACGCGTTGCCATCGTTATACTTTGGAAATGTAACAATACAAACACCAAATTGCCAAACCCTTATGTTAAATTGAATTTATTCATCAGTATTTCACAATGATTTGGATCTTACTATATATTTAGAACAACATTGTTAAATACTAACTACGGTGAACGACTCGTTCCATACCGTTTTTACGGTCTGTCATTCTATGTAAACCCACAAACAGTTCTCGATGCCTGGCAGTGAAACTCTGAAATGGGGTGAAATAATCAAATTTCTCCAGCCCCTTTAAGCAATTCACATTATGAAATCAGCTCATATCTTATTCGTTGGACAGAAAAATGTCCATGTTGCATCATAAAGGAAAAGAATCAGATCAAAGCAAGGGACTCTTTGATATCAGCCTGAGGTCTGTAGTTTAGAACTCACATTTTGAATAGTTGTCGATTTGCACAGTCTGAAAAGAAAGTGTAAAATGATTTTTATTTAGATTTTATTTTTTTTACATCGCCCCCATCCATTGAAGACAGGCGAGTTGAACAGGAGTGCAAAGGTTATGGCAACCCAAGATGCCCTTGGTTTAAAATGCGCATTTTTCGAACCAAACGTGTGATCTAAATGGAATTTCTCCTTTGGCTTAAGCGCTTTATCTTTTTCCAGCCTGACAAATTAATATTTAAACAAATTGTGAAGTCTCTCTTTATCAAGCAGCTTCCAGAAAGAGGTCAGCTCTTTAAGAAAACACGTTTCAAATTCACATCAAAGTTATTTTACTCTGAGGATTTTTTTCTATATTAGAGGATACAAATATGATCAAAATCTCTTTAGAAGCCCCAGTGAATTCATATAGTTCATCAAATGTATTTAGAATATTTTCAGCCTTATTTTTCCTTTGTGCAGTCAATAATAAGTCATTAAAGAATAAAACTTGCATACAGCTACTCATTAGACGTGAGACACAGCTGGGCTAGCCTTTGAACTGTTTCAAGCAAAAGATTTCATTTGTGGCTGAGAAACCTATTTCAAAATTAATTGTATTTGCTTAGTTCCTTACGAAAATCTTGTAGAATTCCATACAAAATTAATGAGCGGAACGAGTTCATTGCATCATGTCAGCCATGTCAGTAAATTGTGGCTCTACAGGGTTCACCAATAAAGTGTTCCCTCATTTATCTGGGAAAATACCAGAATAATATAATTTTGTTCCTTCTGTCACTTTGTTTTGTAGGATATCTGACTAATTTTAGTATATCACATTTTTTGGCTTACTTCATTTTGTCAGACAAGTTGTATTTAAGATATTTCTTGATTGAATAGGTCTGAAAATAACCAGCCTTGGGTGTCTTCAGTAAACATAAATTAATTCCTCTCCTATGTAAGAAAAAAAATCAATATTTAAAAACAATGGCTGATGATTCATTTGAGTAAATTCAAAATCATAAAATCTGGGAAAACCTCCCCCAAATATATCTAAGATACAAAGACATTCTTGCCTTTCAAACCTTTCTTAGCAACTTTGTTTAAAAAGATAGACTTCTTGACAATCATTTGACAAAACAATTTTGCCACACAGGGTATTGCATTCAGCCTGTGCAATTGGTTTCAGTATAATTTTTATTTCATCAGTCATAATCACTTGTCATTTCAGTATTTTTGGCAACACAATTCATAGCTAACTAGAAATTTAAGTAGAATAACAGTGGCATTTTGATTGACTGTCTAGGATGTATGATAATTCTGAGTCAAAATCTGCATTTCACCTGTGATTCAAATATGGCCAAGTCATAGATACGTGTGTGAGTCAATGTATGGTGCAATTCCTTTATTTGGTTGTGAAATGGTTAATATTGCGGGATCACATTATTTGCTTAGTAAGTTCAAATTTATCATATATGCTACACCGATGAATACATAATATTTCTATAAGAAGCCAAGACAAAGCTCCCCCGGGCTTTCTCAGATTACCCAGCAGGTGGTTCACAGACTCTTTTGAAAACCACCATTTGTTCGGTCTTTAGTTCCATTGAGACAAGGTCAGCAACAGTACAGACTTGAAGCTTCAAGGTAAATTGGTGGTTAGATGAAATGAAATGAAATATAGGAATTTATTCCAACATTGAATATAAGTTCAACTAATACCTAATTTCTTGATTCAAAGACATGCATAGGTCTTTTGTTCATTTCCAGCTGTAGGATGTGATTGAATGTGAAAGGCTTATCAGAAAAGTGGATGGATAAGGTTTCCGTGACACTCATAGTCCAACAATAACTCATGATTCACCAACTTTATGAGGTCTGTGACATTACATAATTGACATTTGTTATCCGTCTATCGTGTACTGGTCCAAGTTCGCCAAGTAGGATGAGAAAGTGTCTAAAAATCTTTGACCACAGGTCTATACTCACACTTGCCTGAGGCAACTTTTCAGATCTTTACCCACAAACAAAGAGCACGTCTGTGCCACAAGCATTCGGCTTCGCGCATGAGCTCAAGTGGAGATCTTTTAAACTTTCCCTTTTAATTTCCTTTGTGTTTGATCTATTGTTGTGTCATTTACATTTAATCAAGAGACTGAGTTCCAGAGCCACACTTTTTTTTAATTGCCATGTGCCAGGGAGAACACTTACATACATTTCTGGCCTTTCAATCACGCAATTCTTCCTACCTACACATGTCCCGCTCTCGCTTAGAGCTCATATAATGACAGACACAGAGTTTTAAAGTGACCCAGGGAGACGGCTCAAATTTGACTCATTGCGGTTGGAAAGGTAAACTGGATCTTGGCCCGAATGAAGCCTCATGAACTACTACTGGTTTAATGCTTCAGGTAGAGCAGGGTCCATTTAAGACATGCTAAGTATCAAATGAACCATAAATTGGGTTTTCAAAAGAAATGTCTGTGTCAGGCTGTATTTGAAGAGTGCCAGCCACAGCAGGCATGTCACAGAATTGCTTCTTTTCTGCAACTTTAATCATGCTGCGTCACTTGGAAGAGACCTGACAGCAAATATGCCAAGAAATATGTCAAAATCTGCCAAGCCGGTCTAAAAATGTTTGGCATGCATGTTCTTAATTAGTGAACGTGAAGGTGTTGACTTGTGTTAATTAAGGATGTCATATTCTCTTTATACAGTTTCCAAAGATGTTGGCTCATTGTCATGTTACATAAAGCACTTTGAAAAAGTTGGGAAACAAAGATACAAACAGTAATATTTCTGTAATTTTTAAAATGACAATTTACTTCTTTTCTAATGCAGAAAGACAAAGCAAATACATGATTCTTATAATCCTACCTAACCAGGGCCAAGTTGACTGTAAGTACAGTAGTGACTCTCAGCAATTTGTGAATAAAATAGCCAAACTTCCATTAGCCTTTGTGTATTCTAAGAGATACCAGTTCTTCCCTCTCATGAGAGCAGAGTAGCACTCCCATCCTTTGAGGTGGTAAGACTGCTGAGATAAGACCCCGGCTTTCCACGATGCTTCATCAGGGAGGTTCACCCTGTGAGGTGGGGTTGGTTGCCAAGCAACGGGCAACAGATTTAGGCTCATAAAATCACTTGCGATAGGAAAGTTTCCTTGTCTCTCCCTAGCAGCAAACATTGGAAGTAACAAAGACTGTGTTCATTATGAACCAGTTGTCTGTTAACAATCAATGTTCTAACAGGGGTCGTTAGAAGTAATACAATCTTAGCGCAAAGGGATGGTATAGCAAGGCTCCAGTCGAACTTATTTGGCTGGGAGTGCAGTATCGTCTGATCTCGTGACCGGGCGTTTGGTCGCCGGACTTTTGGTCGCCGGACGTTTGGTCGCCCGGACCCAAACAACCGGCGACCAAAAGTCCGGCGACAAAACAAGGTAAAACAACACGGTCTACGCATCAATAAAAGCCAACAAAGACCCTGAGCAGTTTCACTGAGCGGACATGTGAGTGTATAGGAGTTTGTATTTACATGAGTTGTCCCCTTAGGAAGGGACGTCAGTCAGTGTCTTAACCAGTTCTCCAACAAAACACAATAAAAGTACGGGAAATTTGGAGCTTTTCTTTAGCCTAGTAATTAATAGGGCATTAAGTATGACAAAATAATAATTCGCAGTTTGTATTTAGGGAATTTGAGCAACAATTTTAAATGGTAATTATCAATAACCTTCCGGGCGACCAAACGTCCGGCGACCAAAAGTCCGGCGACCAAACGGCCGAGTACCGTCTGATCTTGAGTGGTGTACACCTTGAATCAACTTGTAAAGTAAATATTTATATTATATATTTTTTAATTTAATACTAATAATATGAAGTTATTAATCCCAAAACCTGCCTGATCCTGCAAATGTTACAAAGTTGAACAGGTATATTCCCTTTGGAGTAAGAACAAAACAGAACATTCACAAAGAAAAGCTACTGCAACTTAACTTATGTCCCTGAAAAAATGTGAGAAAAATCCTACATTCAGTGTGTAGTACAAATAGGTTGCCTAATATTAATTATTAATATTTCATGGCAAGTAAAACAAGCCTGGCTCGACCCATCCCAACACCGATAAGCCTAGACAAAACTACTGCTGCAATATATACACTTATTGTTGACCTTATTGTGCCACCTTACTAGAGGTAGAAAAAAGTGTGAAATACTATCACTTGATGAAAATCAGCTAAAAGCTCAGGTCAGAAACAAAAAAAGATAAATTATTAAACAAATGACAGATTTACTGGCCACTCCTTCAAATTTTATGGGCTAAATGTAAACATTTATGGACAGTGAAGAGCACACTATAGTGGTTTGCATTTCTTAGTTCTTTGGTTTAGGGTAAAAAAAGTTGCCTTTGTTGTTGGTGTAAAGAATGTATTTCTCTTTTCATGCATTGGTTTTCCATGGCTTCTTTCTTACTGCATAAAAAAATCCAATTAGTTTGATTGAAGGTGCTAAATATCTAAGCAACTAGTCCAGGTTTTATACCACCTTTTTCTCAAAGTCATCTTTCGTAGTCGCCAACGCACCACTGATCTTAATGAGGGCAAGTATTGTAGGAAATGGATGTCAATGGTAATCTTTTTTTTCTCTCCCCAAGCTATTTGCTTTTGTGCTCTCCCTGTATTACCAAGTTCCGTTTTCCAGGCATACTAATTACCAACACAGATCAACTAAAAAGTCTTCAGATTTTTGTTTCAATATCAATGTAGTTGTGTTTGCATGGGAAAATATGGGTAATGGTTTAAACTATGACTATACAGTCGTTCATTTAGTCAAGGTTCATTTCAAGCCAACAAGATTCAAGGTTATAGGATTTGTATATTAGAGGAGTTTTCTGCTTCTTTCCACAGAACTCCTTTACTCATACTTAGTGGTGCTTCTCTATTACTTTCAAGCACTGCATTAGGCGAAAAACCTTCACTCTACTAAAGTGTAGTGTGTCCTCTTCCCTGCGGCTCGCAGTTGTCTTTTCCATCCATCTCAAGCACACTTGTGCCTGAGTGACGATCAAACTTTAAAGCCTTTTTTACATTGAAATGGGCAAAAGCGTACAAGCATTGCCCACAGTGACATTCAGAATGATTGTGTTTCTGTTGGTGTCAGCAGGCAATATGAGAGAAGTCTACTGAATGTACTGCCTCAGCCGTATGCTGTGTGGATCAACTTAAAAAGCCAGTATATCAGAGTCAGCAAAAAGGCTCTGAATACAGGGCATACTAAAATGATGGATCCCAATATTATACATGGTACTATATATAAAAAAAAGATCCTTTTGGATGAAAATTAATGTCCTAACTTGATCAAAATTGAAGAACACATTAACAATCTGGGCAGTATAATCAAGTATTGTTACAAATCTCCAAATATGACCGCACCCCTGGTTCAGATAACAGCCATTCTCTATGGACACAGTAAAAGTCACTCTTTGTATCCATCGGGGACCCATACCACCTTGTTCACAATCTGTTCCAGCTGCTGCCCTCTGGCAGACGCTATAGGTCCCACATAGTATGGAGAAATAGGCTTAAGGACAGTTTTTCCCACATCCATCAGGACTCTAAACTTGCGGTAACACAACACACAATCGCTTCTGTGTAATAACTTTGGGGTGAGGTAATATGAAAAGACGTTTGGGCGGTGATCTGCCTCCTACTGGCTGACTGAAGGTAAGTGAAAGACAGTGAGAGGTATGTGATCCACTCGGGGGGTGATACGATGTATCCATAACGGCAGAATGCCAAATTACGAGTCCGAAATTATCACTTATTTGGGTCTTTTGCCGAGAAAATGCACCTTATGGAGAAGCACTACCAATTTCGTCATACGCAGTTTCTGGGTATGATGACAATTAGGCTTTTGTTGTTGTTTGTTGAGTCAATGATGATGACTGAGCCTATGTCGATTATTAAAAGAAAAAAAATGTTAAAAGTAAAAAGGCATTGTGTGTGGTGATTTTGTTTCGTGTTGATTCCATTAGTTTTGTAGTTTATATCGTGGAATTATTTTTTTAATGCACAAAGTGAGAGCAGACATCATTGAGAGGCATCTTTTTCCTTCAGTTAACAGTTTGCTCTCAAGACTGCTAGGACATGCAGTTCATGTAAACAGTGATACATTTTCACAGTCTCATAACCAGTGTGAATATCACCAAGATGTGGTTTATTTAACACATTACTTACGCAATGCAAATTCTACGTCAGACCTACAACCCACCAGTCATGCAGTTAATCTCTAATTACCCCGCAACCTGCTTACATGTCTAAAGTATATAGATTTGTGTGTTTCTTGTGTGCATACGTGTTTTAAAACTGCATATTTTTATAACTTGATTTCTGATATCCTGCTGAGATCAAGACAAAAAACTCACCAAACCTCATGAAATGCATATGTCAGTTCGTGTTGATATTTTTATTATCTTTCAGGGTTTTTTTCCTGGAAATTTCAGTGTTTTAGAGGGTTTTGTTCCTGTGTGTTCTCTCGTGTTGTGCTAAGTTAAGTGTGTGTCAAAAACATCAGTAGCCGCTCTCAGAGCGTGCAATCTTGATAAACGGGGCGGTAGCCATGGTTACTGAATTTCACAGGCTGGAAGGTTCAGCGGTCCTCTTTTGAGGGTGATACTGAATCTTTAAGACTACACATGAAGAGTTGCCATATTCTCGGCAAGAAACGCTCAAGTGACTTTGCCGCATTTTCAAAGAGCCCTTTGATTTGTCATCCCGCTTCTCCTGGAAGAAGACGGAAAGTTTGTTCTCTTTATTTTGCCGTTTTATATACCAGTTTGGTGATGGAATAGATCATTAGGAAAACAAGAACATTGTCAGTTTACCCTTCCTTTAGTTCTTTAAAAAATAAATGATGACAAATCATATAATCAAAATAAAAAAGTTTCCCAAAATATTTTTCGCACAAGGGATTGGAATTAGGTTGTTGTATAACATTGGGGGTAGAAATGGTGCCCTAACATACTGAACACACTGTGGGAGGTTTTACAACATCATCAGTCAGCGTCATGACACTCATTTTGTTGTGGGGTTTGTGAATTTCTGGGTCAAGTGTAACAGAATCATTCCAATGATCCGAGCAAGACGGCATCCATTTTTCACATGCAGTAAAAATGGGGGGGGGTACACAAGGGGTATACAAGAGTCTAAAAAACAAGTCTTACATCACTACCAGGAGGTAGAGTGCCTCCTCATGGCCAAGAGATTACATATACATTCTTTGTGTGACTCCAAATCAAAGAATTAGATGGTGTTGAGAATACACGTGAACCATAGATTGACTGATTTGAGAATCAAGCATGTATACAGTTAATTTTCATATTGATGAATTATTATAAATACTATATTAACAGTAAACTGTGAATATTTTATTGTATTTGTTTGCATTTTGGGATTAAAATACCTTGCAATGTTTGTCAAGTGGAGTTTATATGAAATAAAATGGGCTTTTATGGAGAACCATGGAGTAATTTAAAGATTGGGCAGAATAGTATGTTGGTTAGTAGGGTGTACTGTAGTATTAGTTATATATAGAAAATGGATGAATAGATGTAAATTAAGAGCCTCTTTCAAGGAAGAACGTGCCAATTGCGTGTAATTGGAATGTGTCATATATTTTAGGAGTACTCCAATCATTGAAAATATTCCATAAATATTAATAATTAATGAATCCATTAATACAAGTGTTCCAAATACAGTATATTTCTCATTTGTACTTAAAGTGGTATTGTGTCATTTTTTAAATTAGATATTGTGTTATTGTAGCGACTATTTAATGGAATTTAACAACATTACCTCAAAAATACACAATCAATTTGTTGTTTCATTTTCAAGGTTTTCTTAGTACTTATGTGAAGTATTACTACAGTAGAGATATATGAACCATATCTTATCTGGCTGTCAAAAATATGTGAAAGAAGTTCATTTTCACAGGTTTTAACGGTGTGATATCAGGTTAAATTAAGCAGCTGCATGGATGATGTCACATTTTGCAGTCCTGGGAGGTGAAAATCAACTGATGTTCTCCTCACATCAACAGAGGCAATTATGTGAGCTCATGATGCTTTTCATGGTCCAACGCAAAATGGATCATTCAGTGTTGCATTTATCTACCAAGTGTTGTTTTTCATTTTATGTTGTGTCCTCTCTTAACACACTACAGAGTTGAGGCTGCACAGTTCCCCCAGTAAACTACAGACTATAATTCCAAGCATATTTTCAAGTCGAGTAAATACTGTCCTCTAGTGCTCAACATAAGTACACTTAGGTTCTTACTTCTATTGCAATGCTCTTTGTTTTAAGGATTTACATGATGACCAAAATATATCAGGTTGGTAGGGTTTTCCATTTTACGCATCACATACAGACAACATTAAAGGGATGCCTATTAAGATGATTAGATATACCTAATTCTCCGCCTCTTTGTATGGAGTTGCATGTTCTTGCTGTGCCTACATGGATTTTCTTTGGGTACTCCGATTTCCTTCCACATCCTCAAAACATGTTGTCTGTGCATGTGAGCACAAATGCTTTTTTTTGCTATTGTGCCTGTTATTGGTTTGCAACCAGTCCAGGAGTTACCCCGCCTCCTCCCCATCATCAGCAGGGGATGACGTCCCCCTACTGTTAAAATAACAAAGAAAATATTGTGTCTAACTATTGGAATTTGAGTGAAAATTTTGGCTCGGCGTGATATTGCTTAGGCCAACAGAAAGGCTTTATTGACATGACCAGTGGGTTGCCTTAGGTAGATATCTGATACATAACCAATTGACTTCTGATTGCAATCTGATAGCATCAAATTCCGTACATGGTTATCTCTATCCTGCCCCTGAGTGAGCAAATGGTTTGGGGAGAAAAAATATACAGTATCTACTGTGCCAGTTCTCGCTTTTAATGACCTAAGCCTTCTCATTGCACAAAGAATAAAATAGGAAGACTACAGTCCAGTATATCTGCAGATTTTTTTTATGTTGTCAGCTCTCGCCTGATGGCTGTATAGCCTGCCTAATGAGGCTCATCGCCATCTCTCGACGAACAGCAAAGTAGGTGGGAAGTGTTGATAGCTCCTCCTTTAAACGACCTGATCGGTCATTCATGGTCATGTTTTCTTACCAGTTGAGTTCACTTAACATTTGGGTGTATACCACAAGGTCATTCTGTGCGGAGAGAGCGAGAGGGGTCTGAAACATGATTTTGACACAACACATTTGAATTCAGACATTCAGGCGCCTCTTGACAGTCCACAGCATATTAGAGATTTAAATGAATCATAATGATCCCATTAGAATTGTGTTCATTTCACAAGCAATGTCTACTCTATGCAGTTTAACACCATCTGGCTAAATCAGTGCAGGCAGTAGATGTGGTGCCATACGTTTTGAGGACAGCCAGTTTCAAAGTAGACACTAATTATACAAGCAATGACACATACTATTTGTAGTCACGGCTAGTTGATATGTACTCCTCTTGTGGTAGTAGAAAACACCCGTGAATCCGTATATTTTATGCTTCGGATATTTCAGCATCAAGCGCATAGAATCGGAACTATATGTTTATGAATTATGCAAAGCAATCATTGGAATATACTTCAATATGTTATGAGAAAAGTAAGATGGTGTGATAAATTTTTAATTGTTGTTGGTCATTTTTAGGGCAGTCCTTTGTTGTGTTTTTGACCTTGAAGTTGAACATCATTTTAAAGTCCTCAAAATTATATTACTCTATTGATTAAATACTTTTTGCTTTGCATTTTGTCTCCTTAGATTGTACTGTACCTATGACATGAATTACAAACCTCTTACATCAGTTTGAGTAGATGTTTTATGCTATTTTACAGTGCAAATACACAAATAAAACACTGAATTGTTAAATGCCCCTTTTCATTTAACATTAACAGTGCTTAGATAATGGATATTATTTGTCCTCGTATATAACGTGCCAAAGCTTGACTTTTTTTTCTATTTTTAAGGATTTATTAAAATGGTAAACAAATAAAAATCAATAATATGTTAAATTAAAAACTTTTTTTTTAAATCAATCCATCATAAAATGTTACTTAGCTCTTATTTTTCGATTTTCTAATTACTGTCACGGATTGCCCTTGTGAGGATACGTGGTACAGAAAATTAATGTCAGGGATTGTTTTGGTTTCATCTGTGGGGACAAAGTTGTAAAATGTGCAATTAGTTATTTTACAAAAGGGGCGCAGTGCCCTACTTTAATTGCATGCTTTGTGACATTACATTGTGGTATCTGCAAAGAGTAGTAGTGGGTCATCAAGCAAAACAGGTCACCCATACCTTGCATATATCAATATAGGCTAGTACTTTTTCATTGCTAAAAATTTAGAAAATAAGAATGACCAGAGACCATTTGCTCGCCATGACTCATATATTTGTAAGCTAAAAAGATACAGTATGAAATATACTTCATCTTTAACAAATGGCTGAACTTTGGCATTCTCTTTATCATCTGAGCTGCATGTTGGACAAACAACCTGAAAAGTGTGGTTGTGCGATACTTGAATTCTGCTATATTTAGCTGGATTTTCTGACTTGAATCAGAATGACTCATGTATTTCATCATTTAGCTGTGATGAGAATCTGAGACTTTGGGATACAGAATAGGAAGATAACATGGAGATGGTTGTTCAAATATTAACATGGTCTTAAACCAACAATTGAGGACCCATAAACAAGATTTTTTTCAAAACAAGTGAGATGTTGGGACAACTAATATATAAACCATGGTGCTCCCTTTTATCACAGTGTCTAAAAATTTGGTAGTTGCATCTTTGCTCCAAAAAGTAGCATTCCCTTCCATTTGAAAGGTTTCTTTAAGCTCTCTGCAAGGAAAATAAAATATATGTTGACTTTTCTTTCTCAAAGCTCTCATCACGAAACAGCAAAGACATCATTGTAGTTCATTTAGTCAGTAACTCACTTGTTTATTTCTTAGTTTGTCTTTTTGTATATTCAAGGGCTCTACATTGTTGTGTTTCTGGCATTCAATTGGAACTCCTGAAGACTGCCACGTGGCAGAGGAACTGGGATGGATTGGCGGTAGACTGTATACTAAAGAAAATACAGAGAAAGTATACAATTGTATCAATAATTCAAACCATTAGAATAGCTACGCGTTGCTGTAGTCTGAATATTTCCAAGCACACCTCTGGCAATTGAATCCTCACGTCGAGGCTGTCTGGAGACGAGACAACAATTGAAGCAGCAACTTCCTGTGTTGGATTTTTTTCGTATTGCTGGTTAAAGCCAAGTAGAAACGCCATGCCTGGGATGTAGGTCTTAATACTGGAAGGGGAAAATATCATATTTTTCTAACTGGTCAGTTACAAGAAACAAAATGTAGTGAGTGAAATGTGCTCTCACCCTCTGAAAAACTCTGCCATAGTCTCAGGGATTCTGTCCCAGTGGACTTTAGCCCTAAGCGTTGGCTTGGAACCAGGCAGACGTACAGTATTGGCTCTCAATGACATGTCAAAGGACTGACATTCAGCTCCCCATCTAAGGTGTGCCTGGAACAAATATAGGACATCAGCCAAGTTTGACTCATGACACTTGGCTGTGGTGCCAGCATGTCATTTGCTAAATACCAACACAAAACACATTAGTGACTGTAACCCCAGTGCAATGCTAATTCATCATTTGAAATGTGATAATTGTTAATGGAGTTCTACAATGCTTGCATCCCTACAAAACCACTACTCCCACCCTCTGATTGGTAGGAGTTCAGGTGGAGTTTCACAGTACCTGCATGCAAAACCAACTTTGTAGCAGCAGCCAATAGGTTGATCAACAAATGACATAAAACTATAACATTTGTATTCACTTTGTCTCACTCTGCTGCTGCTGACTCTCTAAACTGAATTTAACGTAGAGCACGATACATATTCTTAATGCAATATGCTGGATAAAGAATCCAATCTTATTATGTATCAATTTTTTCAGTCTCACTGCCATTTTTAAGAATACAGACATGACTGTATGGTGTGTATGGGTCTGAATGATTGCGGTCCATATGTGTACCCATTGGTTGACCAGTAACGAGTCCATGGTGTATTATCAACCCACACCCCAAAAAAGAATGTCAGCTGGGATATTATTCAGCCCCTAGCAGAATCAATAGTAAGAAGAATGGATAGATGGTAGAAGACAACTACCATGTTTTGTGTTTTGAGGTCTACCTTTGCTTCTGCACGGCCATCCTGCTCCAAGTCCATACACATTTTCCAGTTGGTATTGTCTCCCACCTGGGACACAATGATTTGGGTGTTTTTAAGGCTGGAGGCGGGTGTGTAGAACACAGCTGTTTCATAACCTTCCGGCTTGAGGTTCCCACTCAAGGCAAGAGCTCGGATGTTGAAAATAGCTTCAGGCGTTGAGTTGGAGGCCTGTGAAACCAAAAATGTTGTCCATGTTTCATTCTAACTATAAGGATCACATTGATCAAGAAATTCTGCTGGATAAGAATTTGAGATACAGTATTATGGAAAATGCGTTCAAGAAGGTTTTTAAAGTTTGTTATCATATCAATCAATTTAGGGCAACCTTCGTCGATTTCAGAGCTTTTTTTTCCCTCCATTTACCATTCCAGGAGGGCTCACATTAACATCTGTTTCAGTTGATTCTGAATCTGAGAATATTTGGCCTTGCAGTTTGGCTTCCTGTAAACAACCAAGTGGTATAATAGTTATAACAGCTGGAATCTAAAACAACGCGCCGTAAAGTTGCCTGGATAGCGCAGGACCTTTGAGAGTCTTATTAAAGTCTCAACAAGTTCTTGGGTGCTGGTCGGGTATTGGGTCGAGCCAACATTGACCTCAAATCGGATCTTGTCAACAGCTTTGTTTCCCTGGACTTGAACAAGCATACTCCTCAATGAGATATATTGGAACATAGTTTTTAGTGCAATAATGTTTGTTGTCTTTCGGTTTTGAGCTTACCAGGGACTACTTTAAGTGCCACATTGCTGTATCCCAGGAGATAGTACAGGGGGTACTCTTCATGGTAATATGCTCGTCTCAACTCAGATTCAACACAGAAAACTGCTCCGTAAATGTTTTTATCGGAACACATTTTAGACATTGGATGCCAGTTATTGGGCCTCTGTATCTGTTTAAGAACAATGATTTTAGTCTTTCATAAAGTGATTCTCCCGAGTAAGTTGATTATACCTCTTCATCAAATTCAAGCTTCACAACTGTGGGACCCTTGCGGACAATTTCATTATTAGAGTCGATAGCTTTGGGCATCATTGGGGTCATTTTAGGTAAAGTTGGGGCTCCAATGTTTCTCGAAACTGCATATACATCAGAGCTAATGTTTGGAAAAAGAATAAGACAAATGTTAGCTCTTTTCTCTACCACAAATGTATTTCACTGTTTCCAGCAAGTGCTTAAATAGAATTAAAATATCAGTATATAATAAAAGAATCATCTTAAGTCATTAGGGAAGCAACATTCATCCTGGAAATTATGGTGATGTGAATCATGGCTTTTGTTTGTGTGCAAAATCACTTGGTTTTACTCAGTGGAAATGATATCCACCAAATTCTGGCTAATTATGGCTTTTATACACACCATACTTGCACTTCGTTTTAAACAGAACAACTCAGATGTTTGAAATCAAACAGGTTTGACAGAGCCAAGTCATTTGCTACCAGCAAATGTGGCACCCCGTGAGTGCCAGAATCTGCCTGCATGCAACCCAATGTGTACAGACACTTTGCTCTGCTGAATTGTTACAAAACAATCCATTAATTAGTCTGTACAACAAATTCCACCATGCAAGTTATTTATCTGATTAGCTTTTTGATACCACATTGGAGCAGTTAGTAGCAATTGTTGTGACCATTGCTCTCTGCGCAAAATATATTTTCACTGCCGACATGCATCCATCCAACTTTTGTACCAATTATCCCCACGAGGGTCGCAGGGGTGCTGGATCTGATCCCAGCTAACTATAGAGAGGAAGCGGCATACACTGTGAAATGGCTGTCAGACAATTGCAGTCGCTGCTGACAAAATATAAAGATTTTGAAGGCTCTATAATGTGTTTTGATTGTAAGCCCTCACCACTGCTAGTGGGATCGTGTACAATTTTGCGACAGAAAATGATAATTTAATTTACAGTATGGGCTTATAAAATGTAAATTAAATTATTTGCAGGGAGTTGTACCTGTAGCTTAAAATATTTCTGTGTAAACAGCTGCCTGGTGGTTTAGTAGTACACTCACCTGACTTTGGTGCGGGCAGGCGCATGCTCGATTCGTGCTGGTGGCGGTATGATTGTGGGTGAAAATTGTCATTTGTCTCTCTGTGTGCCCTACGGCTGACTGGCAACCAGTCTAGGGTGTTTAGTCAGCTAGGATAGTCTCTGGCAACCCATAACCCTTATGAGGATGTGCAGTGTTCGGTACGTAAGGTAAATGAATAAGTGGTGTGAACTTTGCTGCAATAAATAGTCTACCTTGAGCTCAATACAAGGATCTCAAATGGTGGGGTTCAAAAGACTACAAATATTTGCATTAAATATATATATTTTCTCTCTTTTATGATCTTTGACCTTGCATCCACAAATCTTACCTTACTGCGATGAGTTCAATTTCATTTTTGCTCACAGGCATGTCAAGTTGAAATTTCCTTTCTCTGATGTTAACCTTAGCGTTTAACTTCCATGGGATAGAATATGGTATTTTGCTTTTAAACTCAACACCACTCTGGAAAAGTTCAGTGTTGATACCATAGGACAACCAAAGATCCTTTGTGCAACTGTTAAATAAAAAAGCAAACAAAAAAAATGTCATTCAATAAATAAAACTTTTGATGATCAGGATTTAATATTTACCCAACAAAGCCATCAGTCTCCAGTGAAATTTCTGAGTTCAAGAGTTGTCCAAGGCTATCAGTTACCGGTGGATTTAAAGACGCCTTTGCTAAAAGTAACACAAAAATATGGTTATAAAACATAAACAATGCTTAATGCATTCAAATGTATTCTCCAGGTTAGGTTTAAAAGACAACAAAAAATGCTGTCACCATTCACAGTGATTTCACTAAGAGCGTGATAATATTTGCTGATCTCGATTGGTAGGCCAAGAGTGGAAGCCTGGAAGTAGCGGGTCTCAAAGATTAAGAAAGACTTTGTCCAATGCCATGAAATTCCTTTCTGTAAATTCTCAATGATTCTCCACACAGAGCTGCCTTTGCCTGTAAAAGGACCTACAGCCTGCAAGTACATAAATTGTTAGTACACTTTACAGTGGAATGATTAAAGTGGAATCTTCTTTACTTGCACTTTATTATGCTTTATGCACTCACATTGATGATATTGCGAATGAACTCTTTGTTGATATCGGCAAACAACCACTCTTGTCCAGAAGCACGAGAATAGAAATTAAGAAGTGGTTTAGCACTGTTTTGAGATTCCCAGTTTTGAAGCTAAACAAATAAATGAATAAGACACAATAATGCTGGTTAGCGACACAATCTACGTTGACACATTCAAATTAAAAGTCAAAATTAAGCTCCAACCTGACGATAAATAGTCTGGAAGTCACTAATATCTCCTTTCAATTCAGAGGCGATTGCACCAATGATATCCTTGATTCCATCAGCACGTATCCCCACCTTGAAAAGAGAAACACGTCATCAACATCAATGACTGAGGATGGTTGTCTTGAATGATGTATGCATGAATCTATTCTAATATAATTTACCTCCATGAGTTGCAAAATCCTACCAATAAAATACAACTTTCCTTTCATCATAATTTCAGTAGGAATCATTTGTGTTGCATTTCTCAACATGAAGAACTCTGCAGCCATGCCGAGGCGTAAATCGTCTGAAAAAACAGTTATTCAGAATCTTAAACGTGACAATTGTATTGTTCAACGTGAGCATACCATTATACCAATCCAAGCGCACAGCCTTGCTGAAGCGATAGGTGAGCCGACCAAATTTTGGAGCAAGGATTTTCACTGCTACGTTGCAGGCAGTGGATCTTTTGAGACACCATCCACAAAAAAACAAAAAACAAATATACACAATTGATTCACAGTATGACAAATTCATAATTAGAATTTTTTGGTATACCCACAGAAATTGATTGTCGGGAGTTCTGGATTTGGCCATGCTTCTCAAGTAGGAGTACACAAAGCTAACTACATGGAGGTCCTTTTCGTCCTGCAGGTGTGCAGTTACAGTTGAAACTAGCGCCATCGGTGGTTTTGTGTCAAATAAGATCATGATGGCCAACATGCGCAACTCAGCAGTAAGGTCCTTTTGCAGATAAAGACTCATGGCGATGTCTTGCACCTGAAGATTTCAATATCACAGCATAGCTCTTGTGTTAGTTTTCACCATAAGCCTTCACGGACGAAAGTAACCGATTTTACACGTAAAAGCTTATTTTTCTAAAAAAATAATATCTACTTTGGGAATGTTACTATCTGATATTCAAGAACTAAGGGACTCGGTACTCTGTGTTCTTACACTGTGTGGGTCTCGTGCAGCGATGAGTCTCAAGGATTGGACAGCGGCACTCAGCACACGAGGAGGAAGCTCCACTGGGTTGGCCGACACTCCAGGGAGGAAGCGCATTATGGTTTTTATGCTTCCTGGGTGACCCGCATTGCCCAGAGCTTTTAGGGCTAAAACTATGTCGTCCTCATTGTTGTTCTTGAGACTGTCCATAGCGAAGTCCAGAAGTGGCTGGGTAAAGAAATGAAATAATTTAGTCTTGACAATAGTTTTGTATCTTCTTCTTTCATCTTCTGCATGTGTTCTGGACTGTAGCGATTCAAAATAGTTCAATGTTAAACAGTGTAGCAGAACTAAGCTCATTTCAGGGGGTTGCCAGAGCCCATCCCAGCGGACTTCGGGTCGCCACTCAGCCATAGGGCACATAGAAAGACAGACGACCATTAACATTCACAATCATATCGCCATAAGTGGGAATTGAGCCCGTGCCTGCCCGCACCAAAGTAAGGGGAGTGAACCACTATACCACCAGGCGGCCGCTCTAATTATATATAGGTGAGAGTTTTTAAAATATATGTTCAATATAATTGGTCTGACTGGAAGGAGATGTTGAGTTTTATCCAAAACCAAAGCAAAATGCATCTTTTGGATCGTTTCAATACCTGAACAGCTGACACAGGACAAGGTGTGTAGTAGGCGCAATGCTTGTACACCAGCGAGCCATAAGAAAGGGCCACAGTATGCCACACAAATTTGTTTGATCTACTGTATGGCAGGTTAAGGAACATCTGGGAAGAAAATGCAAAGGCATTGTCATGTTTTGGCTGATTTCAAACATCGTTTTACCCTTTTTTTTCTCCATCCTCACTTTAGCCATTTCAATCAGTTCCGTAGTTGCCTCAAGATGGTTGAAGGCCAGCAACAGCGTTTGGAATGCCTCGGATGCACTCAGGTCTCCAATCTGGAATCTCGATTGCAAGAATTTAAGGATTCTGGCATCATTGACTTCCACAATCGTGTCCAAAAACCAACGTCTAATAAGGGCAAAATCAGATGAAATTGGTTAAGTATTTCTAATCTATTGCATCAAAGATTATCCTTATGCCTAATTTAATTAATTAATTTAAAAGATTGCCGTGAGATAAAGGTCAAGGGTTTTCTTTAATCAAATATAATGGGTCAACGACTTCTTTGGTTTTAATAAAAAAAATCTACTTTTTATATTAACCTTTCTGCAGTCAAAGCCAGCATGATAATGAATATTTAATCAGGCAAATGTCAGGCGGAGGACATTCTCAACTGAATAAAAATGTACTATTCAGTAATTACTCAATCTGTTGATGTGGATAAGATTTGACTAAATGTGCATTAACCCCAAGCACTTCAGGTGCTGTCAGAGCGAACTGATTAATCGCAACACTTTGTCATGTTGATGTCCCATATAACGTACCGGTGGAATTCACAAGTAATATAGGTTTCTCAGTCGCTGTGACTTTTAAATACTGCACCTGTACTCGTCATTGGCAGCAAGTTGCTTCCACATAACTTCTAAGTCTTCATACGGCACCAGTCGAAGGAGTTGATACAATTTCATTACTTCCTCAGTTGTTGCACTGTCAATTTGGTACTTATTGGCTTCAGCCAAATGTTTGATCATCTCAACAGCCTGAGGAGAGAAGATTGGAGTGTTGTGTTCATTTGGACTTTTAACCCTATATGTCAACCTTTTACTCAATGGCAGCCATTGATGCTCCTAGATGTCAACAAACAGTGTATTTAATTTTCTTTTAATCTGATCTGTAGTCTGTAGTCCCCCATATTAATCTGATCTGTAGTCCCCATATTAAAATAATAGGCCACACTTGCATGACAAATGAAAATAACGTGGCCTTAATACCCACACTTGTATGCCAAATGGTAACATTAGGGTGTAAATAAACCTAAATGTGATGCTTGCTTGCCCAATAAAAGGTTAAGGAGTATCATTTTTTTTTCTTGGAAAGTGAAATGAAATGTTGAACTTATTTCCACACTGATTATTTCTATTTCCACTGCATAATTAATTTGCTTTAACAGTATAATCATTACCTTTGATACTGGGTCATCCAGATTCTGCATGACAATGGGAATACCTGCTCCTGCTTCGACAAACTTGTAAATAATGTTCCCTCTGTTTTTCATGGGCTCGGAATTAACAGCAGAAGGTGTTTCTCTCACATCCAGCAATACTATCTCCTTCCTTCGGGATCAATAGTTTCAAATGATTAGGATTGCCAGGTGGTTCACCGTAAGCAAAAGGACATCTGGTAATATCTTACGTTGCTTTCATTTTGAAGCTTCCTCCCTTCACATTGAAAGGACTGAAATGTTGTTGCTCCAAGCCGTGAGCCCTTGAAATAAGTCCTCCTTCAACAGTTGGTTTAATGGTGTACACGTATCTCATAGTTGAAATGATGGAATCCCCTCTCTGGAATGGGGCACATTACAAGATGTTTCGTACAAATACTGGAGTCCAAAAAAATAATTTTGTAGTCCAATCCCAAAAATAGCAAAAGATGCTACATTACACATTTTGATTATTTTCCCTACAATGTTATATTCCAATGAAATATTTGCTCAAATATATGTCCAACAAATATACCTTCTTGGAAATGTCATCAAGCACTGCAGTGGCCATTCCTCTGTAGCGTTCTACCTTCTCTCTGCAATTTGTGACATCCACAACTTGAGTGATGGTCATGTCCTTTGTTGCCTTGTTTTTCTCAATGGCATAGTTACTCTGACACATGCCATGAATTCCAGCCTGAAAATAAATCATATTTTTCAGTCACACTTAATGAGACAGATGGACATTGACCATAAAAATGGTTGTTTTCTCACCTCCTCGAGCTCATAGAATGTCTGTGTGGTCTTGACAGTGACATGGAAGAAGCTGAGTATACCCCTAATGATGTTCACAACAGTATCCGATACCTCAGCTGAGGCGTGGATGTTGCCTACATGGCCGGCGGTAAAGTCAAACATGAAGGGTTTGACGAGCTGGGCCGCAATTCGCTGGGTGACTTTTGGCGCAGCCATGAAACTGTGTTTCCCTGGGAAGCCATTAAACTCTTCAAAGGCCAAATCGGAAACCTTTAAAGCAGAGAAGAACAAACCTTAATACTACTGAGAGCTTTACACTATCATGAAGATGAATATTTTTAAAAAGAATTTGACAGATGAAAACACAATGCAGTCAATAGACACAGTTACAAACTAGTCCACCACAGTGGATTATTGACATAATAAAACTGCTTTTGTCAAACTGACTGCTGTGCTGCTATAACAGCAATTCACTGAAACATAACATGATTCAATATAAAACTTTTTTAGAGGGGAAAAATATAAAGGTGCTCATTTTGCTGAATTTTCAATTGGCTTTTAAGAGCAATATAAAACGCTTCCCTTAATTTGGATAATAAAAGAAGCAGAGCATGATTTAAAGAGATCCTTTTACATATATTGTTTTGTCACAACCAACTTCATTGTTCTTTAGATTATTGTCAGAGTTTTTTGTGTTACCTGAAGAAGGAAGGTCTCCGCAGACACACCAACAATCTTAACTTTGCATGTTAGTTTGGCTCCAGATTCAGCCTGGTTTGGCATGCCAAGTCCAAAGTTGGCCAGACCTTCATATCTGTACTCGTAGGTTTTCTTCGGGTTGAGGCTCAAATCTGGAATGAGTTTTCAAAAGTATACACTCAATACAATACCTAAGACCTGTTCAGTCCTACATCATTTGTTGAAAAACTCACCGTAGCGGAGACTTTGACATGCTACAAAGAATAATATAGTAAAACAGTTAGCATGAGGATTTAAAAACATCATATGAATACTAAATATATATTTGTAATATATTTTTTAATTAAAGACAACTTACTGGCTAGAGCCACAAGGCAGCAGAGGACAAGCCCTCTCATGGTCAAAGTAGTCAGGAGTAAACATTTCACATCAGCCCCTTAAATAGCTGAGTGTGTTTGATTAGGACCCCAGTTGACCCTTTTAGAGCAGGTCATGTGCGCTTTTAAGGCAGTCAACATCAATGCAAAGTCAACACTGATCTCACTGCAACACAGTCACGCTGACATTGTCAGAATGACACGAAAGAGACAGATTATCATTAACAACTGCATCTCTATGATAAAAAGCTGCTTTTAGACAAAAATACAACATACTAATATATAATTTAGCACTGAAAACAAGGATGGTATTCAGCTATCGACAAAAAAATAAAAACAAAAGATGCACGTCCAACCGTTAAAATGGTAGTACTTTTTATGTAACTCTCTAACGACGAACAAAATATCCCTGCCCCCCAAAATAATCATGGTGGCTATAAAAAAAAGTCTGTGCACCCTTCTGTCAATGTCAATTATTGTGATGTAAATAAGAACCCAAATATATATTTTCTACCTTTAATATTATCCCTGACATTTACATAAAAACAAAAAAAGTATATATTTCTACCTTGATTATGATTCATAAGAGCCATAACTAAACTGAAAAAATAAACTGAAATATTTTGAAGGGAGAAGGGAAAAAACACACGCACACAAACAGACAATAAGCATTTTGCATTAATATGTACACCCGCAATTGGATACTTTGCCCTTCCTTCCACTGTGCTTTTATTTCGGCACTTAGTCAAAAAGTGCTGGGGTTAGAAGTCTATTTTTCTGATGTGGCAATGTTTACTCACTCACTGACTCCCCTCGCAAAAAAAAATATTTTTATACCCATGCTTTGCCCATTCCAGATCACCCCGCAGATGTTCGGTGGGAAAAATGAAACTGCTTTCAACAACATTGGGGTAGCTTATGAAGATATAATTCTTGATTAAGGGATTTTTGCTTGATAGTTGATGCTGTTTATAAGATGGGTTGCATGAATTGAACTATTTCTTATTACATTTTCTTCATATATGGCTTATTCATGCCATTTATAATTCATGACTCAAGCATTAAAACACAAACAAAACTCTAGAAATTGTCTTGATAATGACTTTGGCTTATTTGTTCAAAATAACACATCCGTCCAAAATATGGAATTATTTGTCACTGAAACGCTGATGTAATTGACTTTAAAAGTAATATCTATGTGGATCACATACACGTTTGTGATCACCCAAGTACAGTTACTCAGGAAAGTACTGCCATCTAGTGAGTCAAGGTGGATAATAATTGAAGAATATTGTACAATAATTTTCACTTTTCTGCAGGTAAATTGTCATATCATATCATACCATTCCCCTGCTAATAAAATATTATCATAATATTGTAAAATTACTGCAGAATGCTGTTTTTAGATGGTATAATATATATATATATATATATATATATATATATATATATATATATATATATATATATATATATATATATATATATATATATAATTTTTTTAATGGGCCCTGATGAATTTGACTGCGTTTTAATAGAATAAAAAATAAGAGAAACATGAAATGAGGCAAATACATACAAAATATGATAACAAGCAAAGGAAAAAAATCATTTTGGCCGGGGACCGCATGCGGCTCGAGAGCCACGTGTTCTCTACCCCCGATATGTGGGATAGGCTCCAGCACCCCCCACGGAAAATTGAGTGGTCGAGTGTTTAGCTCCTCCCATACCACACCTGAATCAAATGATCACCAGGAAGCTGTCCAGAAGCCTGATGCGGACACTGATTATTGGATTCAGGTGTGTTGGAGGAGGGAGACGTGGAAAACATGTGTCCTTAAGGACCGGAGTTGGTGACCCCTGCTCTAGGGGAAGAACAAAAATGTTCACTTATTTATATTGACGTGCGCTGTTGGTACTAATAGTAGTATTGATATTTTCGTCCACTGGAGAGCGCTATTGCTCGCTATTTTCCCATGAAGCACACCCAAGGGACGTTAAGTTTCCCAGCACGCAGCAAGTTTGGACAAAGAAAGCAGAGTAAGTTTTTGCTAAATTCATTTTGATAATTAATTTAACATTATAAAACAATCGTAAGTGCATTTCTGTTGTGTTAAGTAGAGTACAAACGTCATTAAATTAAAGGAAACAAACCAAACCAAACCAAAGGTAAGTAAGTGTATGTTGACTACAGGATTACTCCAGAAAAAACATTTTAAAATGGGATGGAATTGCTGATTGCATGCATCAGAACAGAAATATTAACAGGCAGGATGTATGAAGTAAGAGATGTTAACACTACTGTTCACATTCACTTGAAATCTGTATTATAGGACTGAATATTATTCATTTTGATCTAGTGCATAACTTCATCTCAAGCATTCAAAACAACATGGCATATTTTTAAAAAGTCTGTAGTATTCCTCTTGAACCTAGAGAAAACAAAACAAAAAAAGAGAAACCTTTACTATTTTGCCGACATCAGTTATCATAATACAGTGTAAAATTATATAGTGATGAGCATACTTTACCACAATGTGATGTTATTATTCTTAGTATAAGTCTCATAGTATATGTAAATTATGCTATTATATGTAAACATTTGAAGTCTTTGCAAAGTTCTTCATCATGACTCTCCAATTGTTTATTTGTATCCCTCTCTAATTTCTATTGAAACTACTTTACTCACATGCCACTATCATTTCTAATTGTTTAATTTAAAACAATGAAATGATATTTAAACAGCCAGGCTAATTTGATCTCAGCTGCTATTCCCAATAGGAAACAATGAGGGTTAGGGCTTAAATTCTGGTTGTATGTGAATATTCTCTTGACACAAAATAAATGAATGCATACCTTTCTGGAGAGCAGACAGAGAAAGATGAAGATGAACATGCCCTGAAAGGCATTGGTAATGGTGAACAGATATGCTGTCAACGTGCTCTCGTAGAGGATGTGCAGCACCCCGAAGGTCCAAGTGGCACCTAATACGAAGAGCAACGCTATGGCTCCGCGGGCGCATGACCTGACCAACGAAAACCAACACTGATTGCTATTTGACACATTACAACAGAAGCCTAGCAAAGTAGCATACCTGTCAACATCTGCCGATAACTGCCCTTATAAATGATTATGATTCCCCTTACAAACCCCCCAAAAAACCTTACAAACACCGTACGAGTCGTACGGTGTTTGTAAGGTTTTTTGGGGGTTTGTAAGGGGAATCATAATCATTTATAAGGGCAGTTATCGGCAGAGGTTGACAGGTATGAAGGTGTGTTTATCCAACCTGATATTCTCATAGTGGCTTATGTCAGGCTTCTTCACCACCGTGTGCCGGTAAACTCTATAGATGATCACAACAAAGGCCAGTAGATTCACCTGAGTGGAGATGAAAACAATCACATCCCAGTTCATGTCCATTCTAGTTGGTATACATATACTTCCTTGCTGCTGTTTTAATTAAGTTACCAGAATGATCAAACAGGCAGGTCCAATAAAGCTCCATATGAAGTGATTCTCTGTGCTCAGCCAACACCTAAAATACAAAACAAGACATCCCACTTAGCAACCTTGATTAATTGAATTTTGCCTGCCTTTTATCATCGGCCGTTAGCTTCCATCTCTCCTGATCCTGAATCAATAGCGGTTTGTTTGGGTCAGCACTCAACCAACCACACAAATGCAAATATACTTGCTTTTTCTTTAGAAACAAATCCGTCCTCTATATTTTCAAAGTCAATTTGGAAATCATAAACAACGAACATGCATTTATTTTTCAGGACTGTACTGTGATAATCTCTTATTTCCTTTATGGCCCAAGAAGCCACCTGTTTCCCGGGGATTCTGTCATTTGAGTTGTAGTTAAGGGCTAGGCGTAAAGCTTTTTATTCACACTTTCTTCTACTGTGAGTCATCAAATAAAATAAGAAAATATACATGCTCACATTTTATCAGTGCCATAATACTTGGAACCGAGCGTAGCTGAGATGGCCACGACCACTGCTGGGCTTCCATAACCAAAGATGTAAAAGTTACGGTGCAGGAAGCCTTTGTTGTAGATGACGCCAACCACTATTAAGTACAGATGGATGCCCTCGATGCACATCCAGGCAAACGCCGCTAGAAAGAAATAGTGCAGCAGCCCCGCAATAACAGAGCAAAAGATCTGACAGGAAACAAAAAGAGAGAGGGCGAAAGAGGGAGAGAGAAAAAAGAGAATATTACATCTGAAAGGCCATTTGAGCAACCTGAAAAATGTTGATATTCATGTTAGTACCGCTCATTCTGGGCACCACAACCAAGGAACCATAAAACTTGAATTACATTGCTTTATAATGAGACAATAAAAATGAAGGATACAAATGTTTAAATGCAATAAGGTGACTTTCATATCTGGAAAAGATTGTTTGCTCACAGTGTAGAATATGAGACTGCATTTTGAATGGCATGGTAAAAAATCACTAAAAAGAAAACAACCTCATTGTTCTTGTAGCAAACAAGTACAAGCGCAATATCAGAATGTTTATTGTGCATCCTTTCCTTTTCTTTACTTTGAAAGTGTTTAAATGAAATAACCACTGTCTCACTTGCATTGGATTGGTGTAAATGTGACAGGACACAACAAATAACACCGATCGATACAAATACAAGTAGCATTTTAACTGAACTGAGAAAAAACAGTTCTTCTTAATAGTAAAAAAAATTGTAAGGATTCTGCCTTAAACAGTCTGGTATCTACAATTCAGCTTAAAATGTAACTGAGTACCAATGTAAATATAATTCTGTGATCACTGAATCCTGGGGAAAAAATAGAAGCCAACATTGCACATTCTTTGAATTTGGTTCGGAAGGCACATTTTTTGTGTGTGAACATTGAAACAAATTTGCAACAATGCAATTATCGAGATTTGACTCTACGTACTGTATTTTAAAGCAAAGATTCCCGATTTAGTGAATGACACTTTTGTAACTCTTTTGCCTGATAGGGAAGTGTGTGCTCAGCTTCCACTCAGACCTTTTGAACAGACTTTATCTTTACGTTAGTCTTTACTAGGGGTGTTTCTTGCCTTGGACACAAAATAAGATGGAGTAGTTTCTAGCTCAATGAAATCCTGAACAGGATGAATGGTATAAAAAAAGGACCATAGTATTTTTTCCCTTGTTTTTCTCCTCACATGAGCATAATTACCTGTGAGATAGTTAATTTGTCTTTATTTAAACATACGGATACTGTAGAGGAAGAATAATGTTCATGGCCATCCCGGCTCTCCTTAATCACCTTATGGTTGCTCATGTTGATCCCCACCAGAAATATGAACTCGGCCATAAATAGACTGCAGCACAGATTCTTATGAATGGTAGTCCTGGTGTTCTGGATCTCACTGAAGAACCAGAAGGTGAAAATGCACATGGACAGACAGATGAGAGAGATGATCATCCCCAGCTGGGTGATGCGGGTCAGGACTGTTTGGTGGCCGATCTAATAAGCAAAGAGAAATTAATGCTATTTATTCACAGTTAAATATGTATTTTTGCTTTTTAAAAAAGTAGCAGATTCAGAAGTGAACACACGTTTTATCAAAACTGAAACGACTAAAAATGAACAACTGTGGATCATTTTTTGTCGTGTATCCTTAAAAGAATGTTTGGGGTGCTGTAAGAAACAAAAGTACTATACACTACTTACAGTGGCTCTCCCCGAGGACATGAGGATTGCAAAGTGTGTGAGGTGGTTGCAAGTGCATGTGGTCGCGTTAGTGTCGACGTGGATGGTCTTGCAACCTTGTGTGGACCAGTGACCCTGCAGAGTGTCGGTTGTGTACTCCCAGAAGGCGCACTTGGTAACTTCAGCTTCAGTGTCGATTGGCTTTGAAGTAGATGGAAACATAAACTTAAGTAAGATGGATATTTCAATTAAATGTGGATGACAATTCATATTACATTCTAGCAGAGGGTGGGCAAAAAGTCTTAATCCAAAAGTATTAATATTGTGTATAATATGTCGCATTATTTTGCTTAAAGGGTCAAAGGTTATCAAAATAACATTATTTGGGGTCATAAAAAGAACTAATGCTCTCATGTAACAAATGCCCCCTAAATGCGTATGTGAGACACGTCGTGATGACAAAGCTGATGGAAATGCCTGTCAGATTGCCATGCTATGGATTTTCACATTTCGTGTTTTTCTTGAGGTAACTGGTAGAAATTGCACTCGCGAAGCCTCTCCCACGAATTACATTTGCTTGGTCGATACTTCTTACTTATAAAACCTCTAAACAACGTTGCAATCTAAAATAATTTTTCCTTACCTTGTCAATGTTTTCATATGATATTTTCTATTAATTTTTTGACCTGATTTATAAAAGTGTGACTTTCAATAGTAAACACAAAATTGCCTGTTTCCCCCAACCCTTCTTACAGTGGGCTCTAATACTTAGCCAATCAATCAATTATAAAAACATATGTTAATTGCGGCAACATCAGATGGATGCAAATCTCACAAGTGATATAATTATTGGTGTTTTGAATCTAGTATGTCAAATAGAATAATACTGTAAAGCTATGTTTTAGTAAACTATTGCACAAAGTGCTTACTGCAGCAAAATGATGGGATATTAAGGGGAACTCCCCCAAAAGGTCCTGCACTGCAAATTTGCAGCAGTAGCAAATTGAGTGAAAGACAGCATGTCCATACATTTTTACCTTAAGGTGTGTCAGAGTGAAGATGACATGGTCAAGCTGGTAGACGTCAGCAGGTTTGACGGCAGCTGCCACCACTTGGGAGTTGACAGTGATTTCCGCCATTTCTGCATAGCGCAAGTAGTCGGTGTCACCTGGGTCGATGCTCGACTTCAGAATGTCTGCCATGCTGTCATATCGCACAAATACCACTGACACGCTCTCTGATGGACAACATAAGTTCAGAAAACGAATTAGAATTTTCACATCTCAAGTCCTTGCTTACTGACATTGAGTGTCAAGTGTTGTAATAATTAATTTAGCAGAAATAACTGGAAACATAATGTTTTCTTGAATTACTGGAACATGAAAGTATACATTGCACCTGGAGAAGAGTCTATGGGCTAAGGACCCTTAAGCATTGATTCGGTTTCAACATTGAATACAGTTGCAGACATGTACATTATTACATAACAATGCTAAACCAGTAATTTCTATCATTTAATTTAGGTTACGCTTACCGTTACTATCATCCGCTTGTCTCATTTTTGGCGTCAATGTCATGCGATCCCCTCCCATGGTGCAGGACAATGTGGCTTCTTTGTGACTGGCATCAAAAGTGAACGATCTCATTTCTATGAAAGATGATTGCCATATAAAAAGGGAACTCTGCAAAGGATACATGATCACCTTACCCATTTGTGTCGTTTTAAGTTGAAGCTGATTTGGAGTTCCGAGTCCGTTAGCCAAAATGAGAGCACTCTCTTCAACAGCATGTAGTAGCTTCGTAACTGTTTGTCCCCGGCGATCTTCTTTAATCTTGCTCCACGCCACTAGTTCATCCTCTCCCACCAAATTGCTCACAGATTTAACTAATTTCTGTTGATAAGAGCAAGCTTTTCTTATTGCTTTAGTTCTTCAATGAATCATGCACATTACTTTGACAGGTGTATCATGGTCACGACAGTGACTGAGTGGAAGGAAACAAGTAAGTTAGGATTACTATGAGAGTTGAGTGGGCAACAGCCGGTGCGATAGCCTGGTCCTTTTCTCCTGTGGCCAGCAATGACATGGAGCGGCTCAAGGCCTCGACGAATGCAATCACTTCCACTGAGGTCAGATCCCCAGACGACTGCTGAGCAATTTTGTTCAGTAAGCTTAGGGGCTCAGTCAGGTTATTCAACTAAAAGGGCAACACAATAGAAGATATAATTGTATTTGGCAAGAAAATTCATTTTGACTGAAGAAAATACACCAAAAAAAAGCTGTGGATTGTTTTTATTGAAGGCGGCCTGGCAGATGAGTGGTTAGAGCATTGGCTTCACAGTTCTGGGGGTCGAGGGTTCGATCCCAGGTGAGTTCTACTTTGCATGTTCTTCCTGGGATTGAATTGGTTTTCTTCGGATACTCTGGTTTTCTCCCACATTCCAAAAACATGAAAGGTAGCCTGGTTCAACACTCTAAATTGCCGCTAGGTATGAGTGTGAGCGTGAACTATTGTCTGTCTCCTTGTGCCCTGAGATTGACTGGCCAATTCAGTGTCCCCCGCCTAGTGTCTGAAGTCAGCTAGGTTGGGCTCCAGCACCCCCTGTGACCCCTTTTGAGTTCCACATGTCAGTGGACCTTCTATTATTTCATATTTGTCTTTGTTTTCATGGATAAGTGTATTATCAATTCTATTGAATTCCATTGGAAGAGCTACTTACATTTTCAAGTGTTTTGTTGACAGTCTGTGTGATGCACCCATTGTTGGTGTGGCAATATTTTAGAGGATGATCTGAAAAACAACAATGCACTCATTACCCGGTCTAAGAACTGACAGTCTTTTTACATTTAACATTAATCTTGTGAATTTTATGCAACATCGTCTCTTTCGGAGGTTTTTTACAGTGGGGTGCCAGCAACATTTGCAAGCAAGAAAGTGTGCACCAAATTGGCAATATGAGCAAATATGGGGAAGGTGCTTGTATTTTCTCCCTTCCCATACTGACCTTTACATCTTCCACCTCGCTCTGGATGAAAGTGCTTTGTGCCAGAAGTTGGGATGTAATCACGCTGACAGGTGCAATAGAAAGATCCATTGATATTATGGCAGTGTGAGTTCGGACCGCAGGCCTGTCCTCCCTCACATTCATCAATGTCTGAAAAAATGCACACAAAGACCTTACTTTCAGTTTAAAGCAAACGCAATGTGATTAAAGGAGATCATGCAAATTAGAGAGGGCCAAGCATAAGGGTTTGTAATGACAAATAATACAATTCACATTTAACTTGTAGCGTAATTTAATTGGACCTAACGTTAGGAATGCTAACTTTTATGCGGGGTACATGTCCCCATAGTGTGTATGTGTGTGGGCTGCGAAGTAGAAAGGGAATGTTGTATATTTGCACTGTTTTTCATGCTGTATATTGAGCCACAGTTCTCGAGTGAAATCTTAGATCAGCAGATGGGGATGAGGCAAAGCGCCTGGGGAAGAAGTACCTCCAATGTGTTTATCCACCATAGTTCAGTGAAAAACACAACAGTTTACACATTCACACACAATTCCAGCAGCTAACATCTAACAGCTGTTCAGTCCACATGCTTTCACGTCTAATGAGAAGGTAAATCTGTAATTCGCAAAAACATGACGATTACGACAAACAGAAAATCATTTGTCAAAACATCAGCCAAGATTCTGAAAGCTAAATTTTTCTAGATGTATTGTTCAGTCTTTGAATTTAAATGACATTTTTAAGTCAAAGTATTTGACTTTGGTAATAACTAAATACAATATCCAGCATTAACTAACATTCTAGAGCATACAAGTTTTGGTCATAACATACTAGCAATTGTACAATTTCTCTGACTGCATACACATCATTGTAATTGCACATATTCCTATTCATCTTTGAAATTGATGGACATAGATGCCATTAGAATTGACATGCATACGTGTCATTGGAATTGACAGTCATCTGTAATTGGATTTAAGGAAGTAGACGTCATTGAAATTGACGTAAATAGAAACAAATGATTTTGACATGAATGCTAAACTCTTGGTTAGCCCGTTGCCCTCACAGGGGGGACCTGGGTTTAAATCCAGGTCGGTCCACTTGTGTGGAGTTTGCATGTTCGCCCTGGCCCTTTGTGGGATTTCTCCGGGCACTCCGGTTTCCTCCCACATTCCAAAGATAGCCATGGTAGGCTGATTGGACCCTCTAAATTGCAGCCTGTTATGAGCGTGAGCGTGAATGGTTGTTTGTCTCCTTGTGCCCTGCAATTGGCTGGCCACCAATTCAGGGTGTCCCCTGCCTTTGGCCCGAAGTCAGCTGGGATAGGCTCCAGCACCCCCCACGACCCTAGTGAGAATAAAGTGCTTCAGAAAATGAGATGAGATGCTAACCTCTTTTCAATTCAATCATAATATTTTACAGCAGCCTACCTATGCACTGTGTGCCATCATTCGTCTGAAACTTAGCCTGTCCAGATGATGTGTATCCAGACAAACATGTACAGTAGTAGCTGCCTACTGTATTTGTGCAGTTGCCCTTTTTGCCACAGATATTTGTCACATTTTGGCATTCGTTGTCATCTGGGGAAAGAAAAGAACACTGTAGTTATCTGCGAAAACATTGTTGCATAATTTGGCCGTTATCGATTTTGCCTGAAAAAGGCTGATATCGGCCAGAAGACAACAGAAAACATCAATTTTTGGATTCAAGAAAAGAAACCGTATATTTTTAATTCATATGCACTGGCTATGTGTAGCTATGGCTTTTTAGGCATCAGGATTTTTCCATTCGCTTGCACCAGCGTTCAAGTTTGACAATCGGCCTATTCCTTCCGCAGAGCAAAATCATCACATTCTCTGGACATGATGAAAATCGTGAAATTTCCGCTTTCTGTCGCACCCCGCAAACTGTAGACTTTTTAATTTTCTACTGACACCACCAAAAAAATCAGTTTATGCGGATTCTGTCTCTGTCTTGGTGGAATTTACTGGAATGTACCGAGTAATTATAGTGTTGTTTTCCTGTTTCTATGTATGACAAATATTGTGCCTTTCCTCTCATCTTTAGTTTGTGTACAAAGGTTATCCAACAGGGGATATCCTGCCTTCTCATGAGGTGACTAGGATTCAGAAGGGAAATAGCTTGCACCATGCACAGGATGCTTAAGCAGTTACTCTTACACGTGTGTCACTCCTGCATTCACACTTTCATGTTTTATCAAAGTACACCCCTCCACATACGCACAAAAACACGCACACAACATGAACATTTTAAATACAAATAATTTTCTGTGTCACATTAGAGAAAGAATGGCAAGCCTGATTGGTTGTAAGATTATATTTAGAGTTTATTGAACCCTGTTCATCCCAAAATAATCTCTCAATGTTTATCTGGTGAAAAGTTAAATTTACAGTACTGTTCAAAACAAGTAGGCCTCCATTTAATGTGTTGTATTAGCAGTATTATACAACAAGTATATCTCACAAAATTAGAATATCGGAATGGGGTCAATATTTTTGTTAAACATTTTAGAAAGTGAAACTTATTTTTTATTTATTCACTACACAAACAGTACTTTACAGATAATGCAAAACTAGAATATCACAAGACAAAAAAAGAAAATAAGTAATTATAAATTAAGCCCTGCTTCAATGTGGCCTCTTGGAGCAGGGGTGTCACTTATTTTAATTATTTCAGTGTTAATATACAGTATTATGATTACAAAATTACATCAAATTATTACTGATTGATTTGGGGGGCAATGACCTGGAATAAACTCAGACGTGGTTGAACGTTTTAAATACACAACATGCTATTTAATGAAGCTATTTTGTCCAATTTGCATTTTGGTTACCATGCTATACCAAACTGGTTGTAGGTATACATATAGTATATTTTTACTTTGACTGACTGTTCTCCCAGTGATATCTTCAAATGAGCAAATCCAATGCAACCCATGTTGTTTTTAATCACAAAAAAGTGTATATTTTGTGTATGGGTGAAAGGAAGCCAGAGATATTTCTGGAAAGACTGACAAATAGGACAGAGTTGTAAATGCCCAATTCTATGACTCTGGTAAGTGTACTTTTAGTTTCTTACTCTCCATAAAAATTGAACTTATAGTGCAGTAAAACTTCAAAGGTTAGGTGCCTGTGTAAGGCCAGCATAATGATAACAATGCAAATGTTTTCTTTGCAAAATGTGCAGTGATCCATATTGCAAATATGCACTCTTTCAACATTAGAACCAATCAGTAACTATCCTGACTATGCCGATATGTCTGGGGAGTAATATTTACCATTGCAAAAAGTTGTACCATCTCCGGTATATCCGTGGTCACAAAAGCAAGCCTCATTTGAGCCATTCAAAGCCTTGCATCTTGCGAGCTTGTGGCAAGATTTACAAATGTCAGAAAATCGGCAGGGGTCCATCAAACTGCAGAGCCATGCTGCACAGGCAAAAAACAAAAAAGAAAATATATACCTGCATTCGAAAATATTCTACAGCATAGATGTATTTGATGAAAACCTAGCTGAGTTTTTTTTGTCCCTACAATGTTGTGACATCCATTTTCTGCAATATATATGTATGTATACAGTCCATGAGAAAAGCATGTAAAGTTTGTTTAATTCACATACCTGTCAAAAGTACTAGTTTCATTGGTGACCAAATCGACGTCTCCATAATTGCACTGGTTCTGATTTTGGCTTTTAGCCGACTGTCTGGAGTGGGCTGGCTTCTGACGTGGTCCACTTCCTTACATCACTTTTCCTGTTTCTCTAAACCTGGCCCTTCCTGTCTTGATATTTAATCTACTCCTTGCAAAACAAACAAAAACACACTAGTAAAGCCCCACTGTAACCTAATTCTGACCGCAAAATTCTTCATTTGATTAAACCGACCATATATAATGTTTTGTAGCATTTACGTAGGTCGTTTAAGTCTTCTTGTGGTTCATCATGCCCTTTAGAAAACCTCTAGTATTTCCATTGTTCTCACTGTCCAATCAGCTTTTAGTAAGTTGACCATTATTCAGTCTCTAGCTGGAATGAAGGATGACCTCCTCCCTTCCGCAGCTAACTTGCATAACTTGATTGTTGCCATCGTCAAGGCCTGTGGAATTTAGTGTCTTGTCACCTGACACCAAATCACAAATGTATTGATAATGTTCATGTTTTTCTATGTACACTAGTTTACAATACATGCTCTCCAAATATCTTTCTAAAAACCATCATTTAAATGTAAATATTAATTTAACTATGATAAACCAAGATTGTTTTTTCAGTTCAACTACTAATTTTAGTGCTACATCAAATCAGACACCCGTTTGAAGGCAATTTCATGAAGTGTTTTATTAAAAACAACAAAACCGCAACAGCAACATAATTATTTTATGTGGTAAATAAAATATTCTTATAACCAACCTACATTGACTTCATTAGCGTTGTTTTGACTCAATGTTTGCCCTCTATTTTCAGATTTGGGATAGTCCACAGCTTACATGCACACCCTTCGCCCATCCATTTAGAGTTTATGAGAAAGTAAATGGTGGGAAAAATTTAAATCACAGAATAAAAAGTCGTCAATGGATCGCTTTGCTGTCCAATGCTAATTTGGGTTATTTGTCTAAAGAGTCTTCTGTTACTGCCCCAGACATGAACTCAACCCTTATGTTAAGAAGTCCTCAACAACTTCTGGGTCTTATTTACCTAGAAATGTTGTTATGTAGTTGCAGTTTTTCTTCAGCTTTTAGTGAAAAAATGTCATACTTAGAAATGACAAATACTATGCAAACGTGTAAATAAACAGCATTTTTTAAATTTATTTGCAAGGTAAACGGTTGTCCTCCCCCCAAGCTATGGCCACCTATTCCTATTCTTCCAAGCTATAAATATTAATGCTTCAAATAGTTTTTCCCAAAACTTTTTTTTTAGAAAGTTAGGAAATAGATGGCGTGAAATAGGAATTCTATAAAGACAAGTAGCCATTCAGGTGTCACTGAGATCTTTTTGTACCCGATTTAAAATAAAAAAAAATTCTCACCAACCACTTCATTGATAAATACTCTCCGTTGGAGAACTTCTTTGTTGACGTTATTGCAATCTGTGAAGGCGGTTTGAATTGCTCAGGCAAGGCGTAGAGTTGCTTTGAATGCTACAGTTCGATTTGCTCAGGATTATTGTTCTGGGAAAGAGCTCAGTGAAAAACGAATGTTAATGGGATGATTTGAATTCCTTCTGAAATCGTAAGAGGGGAAAAAGGATCTTGACTCAGACACATCTGGACTGATAGCACCCTTCCAGTCATCTCTTCCTTTGTTTCGTGGGTGCACATATTGAATGAGACTCCTCACTGGTTCTTAATTTCCTTCATAGTTTCTATTGTTAAAGAAAGAAAAAAAAGATTCCCTGGGATTTGTTGTGGAGAATTAGGCTTCCCTTCTTTTGATATGGAAATTCTGACTCTGAAGACTTGCCCATAGATTTGACCTGTTGGATTTTGTGAACCTATTTAGACAATATTGAGAATTGGAGTGAAATGTTTACTGTGTAATCAGTTTTGATACTTGGCACACGTGAGATCCGCCTTATGGTCCACCTGATGGGAGCACTGTTTACTGGGCCACAGATGGCCACAACTCTCACTCGTAAACTGGAAGCACTTTTTTATTGCAATACACAAGGTTGAAATGCGAACTTACTACTGTGTGCTCTTTACTCCTGCTGGCTCCTATGTGACTGGGATTGTCGTGCACATTTTCTCTTCATTTGTTAATAATAATAATAATAATATAATATTTGGGGGGGGGGTTAAAGTGGCAGATTTTTCTTTTCATCTAAAAAAAAAAGTAGCTTCTCCACTTTATCATACTGACAGAAATTCCTTTGTTCATTGAGAAAATGAGCTTCTGCGTTTGTCCTGCTTTTTTATACCCACATCCAAATAGATTAATGCACTTCATAACACAGTTTTCCCACCGTAATTGCGGGAAGACAGTGTCGTAATTACAGATGCTGAAACATTCCAAAAACCCTCTGAATTACTAGGTATGAGTGTAAGCATGAATGGTTGTCCATATCCCTCTGCCCTGGGATTGGCTGGCCACCAATTCAGGGTGTCCCCCACCTGGTGCCCATAGTTAGCTGGGATAGCCTCCAGGAGCCCCCGTGACCCTTGTGAGGATAAGCAGTTCAGAAAATGAATGAATGAATAATTGAAAAGCACGTCATGACAATGGTACTTTGTACTTATATGTATTTGTTTGTCTTCATCTTAAATGTTTTGCAATATAATCCTTACATAAGAACTCCTATTCCTGCTATTGTGATTTCAAAATACTTATTTTTGATGAAGTTAAAAACTGCATTGATGTATAAAGTATGATGTGTTCTAACCTTTGGTGAGATTGATTTATGCAAACTTAAAGGTGAAGCCACCAGCACTGTGTATGCCACCTCTCCATGAGGCCAATTCTGAATTTATAAAATTTCCAGAAGCTTGATAATGTAATTTGGAGTGGCCTTTTATAGGTTAGGTCACCTGCAGTGCGCCTTGCAAATTGAATAAAGAACTGTAATAGAAAAAGGATGTCAGGTGGGCTCCCTGCTTATAAAATCATTAACAGCAGTATGTCTTTTCTAATAGAGGAGCTCATTCATTCTGAGGATAAAATATTATGAAAGTATAGGGAGCAACCTCCATTACTTTTTCGTTTAGCACTCACCTCAGAACAATCACAGCACAGGTTAAAAGCCGTATGTGTACATCAGCAGTGGGGACTAATATGTTGAGTTGTATAATCCCTGACTTCACTTTGACTTAAATTTTGTTCTAAATACCTTTATTAGTGCATAGTGTATAGTACATTTTACAAGTGCTTTAAGGCAGTGGTCCCCAAACACTGGTCATTGGACCGGTACCGGTCCACGACCCACCTGGTGCCGGTCCGTCAGAAAAAAATATATTAGCATTTATAAACTCGCACTCCTACTTGAAAAGTTGTTATAATAACAATAAATAATTGCTAATATGCTTGGGACTTGATTTTTGGCCGTTGTGGATGTCGTCTGTGCAGCATACAGCCTTTGAGGAAATGCGGTACGGAAGTTAAATGAATGAATTAATGATTGCTAAAATATTTTAATATACAATGTAATTATGTATCTTTTTCCCATTTTATATTTAACAATACAGTTACTTGTTGCCACTCAGGTTGTTCTTGTGAAAATGAAAGTTTGAAGCCCAACTCCTCCCGTTATTCATGAACGGCTAGTATTAAAATTTGGTAGATATATGGGACGTGACGGTATCTGTTGATAGTCTTTATTTATTTATGTTTTTGTTTTAAATCTGGGCTGATTAATTGCTGATTTATTGTGCCTGCAGGTTCAAAATTAGCCAGAAGAGGGCAGTTCAGACTAACAAATGTTACCTGTTAGTTACAAGTGAGCAAATTTCGGGCAGCCTTCAGCCTGTAATAGCACGCATGTATTTTTTTATGACCCAGTATTTATATTTTTAATGTCACATTTGAAAAGGCAAAAAGATGGATACTATATACATCTAACAATTTAAATGTATTTGCAGTTTTAGAAAACAAATCTGGAAAGGTCTGGTTTTGGTGGAATGCTTACAAATTTGCTTTAGGAGGAGAGGAGTTCCAATAATTGATTATTTCACACTTGATTTTTTTTTTTAGGTTTGATTTTTACTTTTACGAATATTTCTATCGCCCACCCCCAACGAAGATCAAATTGTCCAAGCTCAGTGGAATAATTTGTAATCCCCTTAAATCTTGTTTAAAGCAAGTATGGATGCTTTGAGACACAGGAGGTGGTATGAGGACAAATAGCACACCCCCTCCTTTTGGTCCCATGCTGATGGCTTTGTTTGGGTCATATCGTAATAATACTGCAGCTAGGTCAAATACTGGCGCTCCTTCCACAGAACTCCCAGCGTTCTCAGCAGGACTTGGGCCATGTACAGCAGGAGGTAGAAAACCCTGTCTAATCCTTTCAATGGTTTTACAAATATCCACATTTCCTCACTGATTAATGCAGCAGGATTTTTACAGCAGTGTTATGGAATGTTTTTCCATCAGCCTCGTAATTTATTTTTGCTGCCATTGTGATGGAGAACACTATAAAATATGGTCTCATGATAGTTGTTACTTGTGATTTCATTCAATAGACAAATTTGGATTAGCTCTGTGACTTATTATAGGCCAATGGCATTGCCATTTTGGACGAAGCACTTCTGCACTGATGATATAACACTGTAGCACTTTTTTGTTTGTCAACTATTGTATTCTAGTGTCCCAGTAATGTATTGGCTATGGTAAAAAATTACTTGTGTTATTTACTGCATCGAGACTATGAAACATTATGAATACATAATGCCAAGGGTAATTTTCTCCACGTCTCTTCATTCAAAAAATCGAGAAATGTTTTACACGCTGTCACCTGCTTATTATGTTGTCTAGTGCAGGGAGCCTTCAATTCCCAGTGTGTATTCTTTATGTTCCTGTTCATTAGGCCATTGCATCTTCTGTATGCTTGTACACGCTATGCATTAATTACTATGATATGCCCCTTTTATTTAAATATGTTGTTTTTTTATGATTTTCTTGTGTATCTAAACAGTTCGTTCTTTACATGCTGATGAGCTGCTTTCAAGGCAAACACACACTAGATCTAGATCTCTAAATACAAATGTCATAAATTAGCGCTCTGACTGATCCTAACAGGATTCATTTTATTATTATTTAGGTTTTTTTTTTTTTACATTGAGACTTGGTTACAAACAAAACCCAGTAACAAAATAATACTTTTTATCCATTCTTACTTTTACAAAAATGTCATAGTGAAAGGTTTTTTCCTCCTTGTGCGAAGAGAATTGTCTTCACTTTGACCTTTTCAGAAGAAAGCTTTGTCTGCCTTTTTTCGACCCTCTTTCAGCAGTGTCAGGGACTGTCCTCGAGCGGTCATCCAATCTGCCCTGCTGACATGGAAGAGAGCTTTTACTGGCCTCTCAAAGAGGGAACCACAAACCACTGACAGTTGCCCTTAATGTGGCTTCCTTTTTCACAGTGGGGGATAAAAAACAACCCTGTTATCATGGTTTACGCCAACATACAGTAACTAACATACAGTGGTACCTCTACATACAAAAAATGTAGGTTATGTAGAGCTTCGATGGAAACAAATTGTTCCAGTATATGAAAAATAATAACGGAATTTTAAGTTGGTAAAATGTATGTATACTCAACTGGCACTCTTAATTCCAGCCCAGTGGAAAATGTCTTTGCATTTCTCATTCATTTTAATTGCGTAATAAATCATATTCTGATCTTTTTCTGTTTCTTTTTGCATATTTTATACAAAATTGGTATACCTTCATCATTTTAAAATGGTTTAGGGGTAGTATTAAAGGTCGTGGAACGAATTATGCTATGTTACTATGCTTCTAAATATCCAAAATACGAAACTACTTCTGGAATGTTTTCATTTGTATTATGAAGAGTCTTGCTAGCTCCCGAGCCATTTTGCTGCTAAGGTATTTTTGGTATGTGTTTTGTCACTCTTTAAAGTATAAACATTTTTAAAATTTGATTCTTATTTGGAAAGTAGCAGAATGATTTGATTACTATGGAAGTATGTTTTGGGAGACATTATCTTATGTTTCTTTTTACATTTAGGGTATTGAGAAAATGTTCACATGATTACCAAAAAAACCCCCTCAAATGCTTATTGGTTTTAATGACTTAAAAATATTTACCATTGCAGATTTGTCATTTCCAACTGGTGCTAAGTAGTTTCCAGAATATTTGAGTTTATGAGAGTATCAATGTATTATTAAAAAAAAAAGAAATATACATGTTTTTGTTATCTCTTTGTCCACCTTTGATATACAGTACATAAAAATCTACAAATGGTCAAAATGCATATTGTAGGTTATTTCTGAAAATTTAATTTTATCATTTATTTTTTCATCTACAATCCCTATTTCAGTAACAGGACTGAACAATTACAGGGGCGACTCTATAGAATAAAATAAGACAATGCATGAAATACGGTCAACTGCCATTTATGCAAAACTTGTGAGCACAAAGCGTTTTTGTCATTAATAAAATAATGCCCTGAAATTTCAATATAGCATCTGTTTATATTGCTATTATATTTCAATGAAGGAAGCTTAATAATACATATTAGAAATCTCAGAACAATCTTGTTGTCCTATGGCTCCACTTCTTTTAGATTAGGAATTTACTAAAATTATGCTCTCCCTAAGAATTCCTTCTTAAACACAAGCTAAAAGTAACCAGCATTTAAACATCTCTTTTACATCAAACAACGTCTTTTGTGGATTGGCAAAAACAGATGGACAGCAATCTACTTGCTCACTAAGGAGTCTTTTCACTCAAAGGTCATTCAGGATAGGGGAGGAAGAGAAGGTATACCTAGTTGCTTTTTGAAAGACTAAATGTTGCACGGAAATAGACCACTGGGAGACTCAAATGACTCAAAGGACTATATCAGCATGCATTTGTGGTTGATGTTATTTATTTATTAATTTGAGGCCTGTCTACTGACACATCTGAGTGGTCTAATTGCTGCGAATTGACACCGGTTACTCTCCATAATGGGATCTTGGGAGTCTTTCCTGACCGCATTCATTCAGCTGCCCCTTGCTGCATCTTAACTGCCCTTAAAATGTCTGATTGCAACACAGGAACTGAGTGAGCAATGCGGGTGGAGACAGGATTATCAGTCTTTGTTGTTTGACCGTCTATTATTCTGACCTCTATTCACATTAGGCCCCAAAGAGTCTCACTTCAGGACGCATGGCCAACTCGCCCATCTACACCGAACAACAAGTGAACCAGAGGACTCACCGCACTTTACGGTTCCAACAGTAGGGGAAAATGACACCAGCAGAGGTAAGGCTATTTTAACCTAATTCCAAGAGATACATGGACCAAGGAAGTTCTTCCCCTTTTATTTTTGGCTGCTACAAATTGCAAGGATTTGCATTAACAGTTTAGACCATGTTGGAGCAGTTTTTTTGTTTTTTGTTTTGGTTGTAATGCCCAGCATCGTTCCTATTTCTTTTAATTTTGTTGTGTGGCTTTATAGTGTTGATAGAGGCTGTTTTTTTTTAAACACATCCGCAAACTAATGGGTGGCTGCCATCTTGGAAAATCATGCAGAAAATTGCTGGTGATTAAAAAAAAAAAAGTAGTAGTCGTTTTTGCATTACAAAATTGCATAATCATGCACATTTTCATTATTTTTAATTGGAATGGTTATTACAATTATTGTATATCTTGTCATTGGATTCTATATGATGAACACCTATGGAAAATATAGTTTGGCGAAATTATTTTGAAATTGGTCATTAAAGGAAATCAATTGTGTAACTTTGATTAGCATGATTATTCCAATTATTGTTTATTTTTATTATGGGTGGATGTTCAATCGGATATTGCAAGACCATAATAAATAGTAATATTTATGGCCTTGATTGTTACTTTGATTGTGTACTTTCACCTTGAAACTAAAATATGCACAAGTCCTTTTTTTCCTTCCTTGAATATTTTAAAACTGATGTCGAGTTGTAATAATAAAGTGAGTTGGAATAAATGCTTTACTAAATCTAGCAATAGGAAACATTTATGCTACAAAAATGTTTGCAATAAAAACAAACAAGCCACAAGTAAATTTTTGTGCTCCTGAAAAATTATCATTTTTTATTTTCAAATAAATAATAATAATTAGTAAATATTTTTTTGAATTCGTATTGTATAATGAGTAATTTACCAAATTTAATATTTATCAATATTTGATTGATGAGCAAATATTATGTTTTAATGAAAATGTTTCATTTGACTCCTCACCATAATTAGAATGTTTCCAAAGATGCAGTCAATGTGTTTGATAAATGGAACATCCTCCACTTTACTGCAGTTCGAATTAAACATGTAAAAGTTGTCATGCTGACAAACAGACTGCAGCATCACTTATCCTCTTTCTGCCCACTACATTAGATGGAGATGATTGCAGTCTTGAAATCAATGAAACCACTAACCTCCCTGATAATATTCCCTCTAGGGGTGCACTTGCAAATGTAGCCCAGCCTCACTTTATCTATCAACTGTAACCCATACTGTAACTGTGAATACTTGTGGTCTTGGTATATTGAAGGCTATACTATGATGATGATTTGACATTTTTTTCCTCTAATCTTTAAACCAATTCATTGTCATGTCAAAATTATTAGGTGTTTAGTGGTGTTTCAGTTGTTGTTGTTGTTGTTATGAGAGCGCCTCACTTGAAGGTCAAGCAAACCCTCAGAAGAATCATTGTTTTAATAGTATGTGCTGACCCTGAATATCAGAGTTTTTATTATGGGTCAATGAATGTCTTGTTTATAAATTCACCAAGCTGAAGTTTAGTCCACTGAATATACCAGACCCAGGCATGTCTTTTGCTTATGAGGTTTCTGGTGGATAGCAATGCTCTAAAACCTAATTTTGCACTTCTCTTTCCTGAGAGATTAGTGGTGCATTCTTCCTACATGACCTCTGGGGCTAAGAAGGTACTATGTGAGTTTCTTGTGGTAAAGCAGACAATGCTGTGGCAAACCTGTCTTTGATGCCACGCTCATCCACTTTTTGCCTCTTTTGTTGAGGGCATTATGGAGCAACTACATACACCATCATCAGCAGCCGGAGTTCTTGACTGCTTCTGTTACTCCTTATCTGAATGTGACTTTGGTGCTAATATAATTAGGTCCTAATATTTAAAAAAAAAAAAGTATTTTCAGCAACAAACAGTCCTAATATTCCCTTTTGAATACATAGATTAATTATAGTTGACATTCTGAACACCAAAGAGTGTTTTTGTTCTCTTAGTGTGACTATAAAACAAACCCAATAGTTTAGAATTGCGACCGTTCTGGTATTTAAATGATTTGTTTTGACCTATAATCTGGTTATTGATTATTTTCACACTTGCTTAGAAAAATTAATTACTTCTATAGATTCCATGTCCTGAAATATTCGCTTTATCTGAATTATTCTGCTCATTTTTATTCATAAAATCAAATGTAAGGTAACCATAGATATTTCTCTGGTTCTTAATAACAGTTTCTCCATTCATAAAATCAAATGTAAGGTACCCATAGATATGTTTCTGGTTCTTAATAACAGTTTCTCCCCGATATTGTCAAGAGGATCAAACATTACAATTAAGGAGTTGGCTGCAAAAATGTCTGTATCGCACATGCTTGAACAAGAAGAGAATCGCCTTAGGTCAGCTCATGCAATGGGTTGCAACTCCCTTTGGAAAGTCATTTGGTGCTATCAGTCAGCACAAGTCGTAGCCCCCCAAGGAAATATTGTCTATTTATTCTTCAAGAAGCTTTCAAAAAAGATTTTTTTGCAATTTTGAATATTTTACCATTGGCATGTGTGGAACTCTGAAGGTTAAATGAAGAATAGTTTCATTATTATTTAAATGAGTATTATAAATGAGTTTTTTAGTATTTAAATCTGGTCTTCAGTGTGATTAATATACATTATTAAAATGTGAAAAAATATGGGGAAATAAATAGCACCCTGTTCTGTTATTTGGATTTTTTGCAACAATACGGGTAGTGCTATTCCAAACAACACCCTGTATGTATGTATGTAATGTATCTATATAGTATTTTTGCTTCTCAATTTAATGGTATTTTCAAAGTGCATGAGCATAATTTTTGGTGTGCATTTCTCAGCATGTTTTCAACCAATAATGCAATATTTTAAACAAACAAAGCAAATTTCATGAGGAATATTACCATCATGCGTCATATCCAATATATAAAAAAATGAATATTTTCACCCATTACCATTGCTGGTATCCTACTTACATTGTTGCAATGGAGTGCAAGAAAAAGGTATTCTGCATTTTATCATGAGCCCAAACACCTGACAAACAGACTGCCATGTGATCTATATGTAGTCTTCATTATGGGGCTTGCAGTGGCTTTACAGAAAGAGAACCGGACTGGTGTTAATAACCATATAATTCAAGTTGTCAGCCCCTTTACCACGGTGCAGTATGAAGCCAAAGCTGTCTATCGCATGCAGTGCTTTACCTTTTTCAAAGTAGCTTTTTATGTGATGCTAACTCCTTGACCACTTGGATTCCAGCGCCATGCTTGGTATTTTCATTATATTGCAATTTAAAGATTTCCTCCACTTTGAGAGCAGCTGAAAAGGATACTATCTGCTATGCTGTTAGCTAAATTGAGCAAGCAGTCAGGACCTGAACTCAGACTATCAGTGATAGAGCCTTTCTTCAAAGGACACCATTACAATATGGCTGGCCGCAAAGATGAGCATTGGAAGTATGGCATTATAAACTTAGCTGATCATATCCAAGAGTGCTGCTTCATAATTTGCTACTGGGGCCTGGGGCAAAATCTGTTTGTGGATAGATACAAGCCCAAATGTGTGCACAACCAAGATAACAACCTGGAAAAGTAAGTGACCAAAATGTGTATGTGTGCGTTTGTGTGCATGGTGGTTGTGCGATCCAATGATATTTATTTGACGTTCCCTCATATAATGTGTCAAATAATTCTGTGGAATTGCTCCACCTTGGTTGAGCAGATTTAGATTGGTCGTTCAAAAGTTTGAATCTATTGATATTTACTTACATGTCAACTTATAGATTTTTCTCGTATTTTATAGTTTTTTTTTATCATTTCAAATTGTGTATGCTGTATAACAACTTTTGTATGGGATTTTTTCAAGTACGTTTTTTGTAAAACCGATCTCGTTTTACCCATTTCGGTTCTAACTAGTAGCAGACAAAAAGTGTTATCGTCGACTGCTAATATTGTCATGCTCTAAGCATGATATGCGCATGTGCATTCCCTTTTCACAGGTCCGCCTTTTCACCATATAAATATAACGCGTCAGCAAGCAATGTACCCAGACAGTCAATCTGTCAGCGTCATACAGCGACATTTACAGAATCTCGAATTTAGTGCATACAAAAGGTGCACCAACTGATTTGGCACCACGTCCACTTTGGGGAAAATGTTAGACTCTATGCGAGTAAATATGTGCCGCGTTGCATTTGTAAGGTTTATTATCACTTAATAAGGGGACTTGCAATCATTAATAAGGGGAGCAATTGGCTGAGGTTGATGGGTATGTATATAGGCTATTCAAAATATGGCATTCTAGTATAATTATAATTATAATAGTAAAAGTATAATTTTATTCTGCTGTAACAGTCAATGCATTTTTCCAATATTTATTGTACAGCAAAAAAAAACATGAAAGGGAAAGAGACTGGCATAATACATTTTCGAGCTATTAAAACGGCTCTCATTAATTGCAAGGAACTGTTATATGCAATAACTGCATTTATTAAGTTTCTGTACACATATCTTGATCTATGACCTATTAAGTGAAAAGAACAATGGTAGTCCTACACTTAATTAGAATAGATTTTGTGATGTCACTTTTCTTATTTTGTATAAACTTTTACATCATATAGTACGTGTGCAATTATCTTAATGAACTGTCATCCTTTTACGTATGGGGAATTCATTGATGTTTTTCCATTGTCAATTAAACACAACCCCCAGGCCACGGACCAGTAACAGGCCTTGGGCATTAGCAATCTGGGCTGCAAAGCCCCCTCAGGATGAGAAGAGACAATTTATTTTACTAAAATATTACTGTCTCTTAATTGTTATGCATAACATTTTTTCTCTCCAACTTTTACCAACTATGAAATGTAACAATCATTGAATACTGTAATACACATTACTTCGACACAATGGCATAATATCCATGACATTATTAACACGGTTACGAATGATTGTTCACAATTCCAAAACTGTTTTTGTATAGCTATATATGGATGGATAACGTTGGTTGCTCTGTCCTGCTCTTATGGTGTGGTCTTCTTTTGTTCATTTCTGACATTTTTTGAACAAATTTCTGGTTCCGAAAACTTCTCTTTGTGAAGCAAACTGTCTCAAAGTTGTTGTTGTGGGTGTGTTCACTATAATTTTTGCAGGCTGAAAGCCTGCCAAGGGACCAATCAAATAGTTGTTGTTCTTGCCTTGTTGTATCTTACTTTGTGGTCCTCACATTTAGCCTGTCAAGTCACCATTCATGTTGTTTTATTGGATGAATTAGGTACATATATTAAAATTGAATTGAAATTTGAATGGTATGTCCTGGGAATACAGGGATCGATCCACAAGCATAATTTTTTTATTTTTTTTATTTTTGGGGGGGGAACTATCTATTTGTCTGTAGATAAGGAATTAGACAGTAGACTGTTGTGTCTGGTTTTTTTTTTAATAAAGAAGTGGTGGGCTCAAACACACAACAACACATGGACAATGATGGCACATCAGCCCTATTTGGTTAGAAGTTGTTTTTTTTTCAGTTCAACATCCTGGCAAAGGTGAACCTTTACATTTCTTAGAAAATAAAAACGCCAAATACAAATTGGCTAGATTACTATAATTTGGATTCAGCTAGTCTTTTCTCAACAGAGACTCATGTCACAGTTAGATACTTAATACTGACAAAGTTACAGGAAGGATGGATGACTTTAAATTTCAAATTAAAATATTATTGGATATCGTAGATGTTTTGTTCTGTAAATTGTCTATATAACCAGAAAGTGGGAATGAAAGGGAATGGTTATTTGTCAGTGCAGTACATGTTTGTCCTGTGACTGACTGGTTATCGGTCCAAGATGGACTCCACTATCCCCTAAGCCTGCTGGTATTGGCCATAACCTTTTTAAGATTGGTTATGATAACGTCATTGCTCAATGTAAGGGAAAAAAAGAGCAGAGAGCTCTGTCAAAGTCCAATGTTTTGATCAGAGTTAACGATAATAAATGATATCCCAAATATTTTTCATTGAAATCCAACGCAAAATATAAATTTTTCCCACCCCAAAGTATTATAAAATGTTAGTTATAATCAGAATATTATGTATGGGCAGTGCTCTACGTAAGCAAAAAAATGAAGAAATTTAAATTGATCATTTATGACAATTTGCGGTTGGCTAGACACCGATTCAGGTGGGCTAGTGGCCGTAATTGGCTGGGATAGGCTCCAGCACCCCCCGTGACCCATGTGAGGATAAGCAGTAGGGAAAATGAATTAATTTATGATAATCGCAGGCTTCGTCATAAGATCAAACTACGCAAACAGTTTTAACCCTTAAATCACCAAAGTCTCTTTAACAAGCAAGAGCTTAAAATATAGTGCCTATTGTAGTTACCATCCAAAGATGGGAGACATCTGCATTTATGGTTCCCTCAATAAACCCTAACTACTCATTCCACTCTTCCAGGCTGTAAGAGCCATTTATTAACGACTAGACGGCTGTAAATTACAACCTAGATCATGACGCTCCCATAACCTTGCTGGACTGTATGGGAAGAACCCTATTCTTTACTCTTCACTGGACGTTTGATATGATGTAAATCAAATAGTTAGTTAAAGCTGACAAAGTGAGTTGAATAAGGAGTTGCAATTGGCAGTAGAAAACAACGGAATTATCAGCGATAGCCTACTAGAACTGCAAAAAAAAGAACCCACAGCTAGGTCTCTAACATATGCACACACTTATCAGTGTACGCATTGTGTCCAAATGACATATCATATATTCATTCAACTCATACTCATCCAATCCCAGCCAACTAAGGGCAGTAGGCGGGTTACATCCAGAGTTGAATGCCAGCCAATCGCAGGGCACAAGGAGAAAAGCAACCATACACACACACTTCTAACAAAGGACGCTGTAGAGTGTTAAACAATGTCCAATCAAACCTTTTGGGATTTGGGAGAAAATCGGATTACCCGGAGAAAACCCACATCTCACATGTGTATAGTATATAGATGTAGGGAGAAGGATATTTATAAATGAAATGTAATAAAATATGAGAGCTATTGAATTCCCTAACAATTGAAAAGCTTGATTAACAGTAGATGGCACTAAGTGATCATCTTGTTAGGTAACTTTTCAGCAAGTACCATGAATCCAATAATTATGGTTTACTGAGGATTAAAAAAAATGTTAATGATGATCTATTATTTCTTATAAAACATGAATTTTAAAAATTCAGTCCAACTAGCAGTGCATACATTTTTACTAATTTGGGAACTAAAGGATTTTGCATTTTCCCAATTTTAGATTCTCTGAGCAATAATTCTGTGACATTTATTGAACCTGAGGGTTCATCATTTATGTTACTGTGGATGCTGAGAGGGGGCTGCTATTGTTTACAACCACCCTAAAATACAGTTGCTGTAAACAGATGTTGTCATTTCCCAGAAGAAATGCCCCTTGATGTCTTTTATTCTTCTTGAGGTAACTGTTTCTTTAGCCTTGTTGATCTATTTGTTCTTCTTTAAGATGCCTGTTTGTCTCTAAATAGCCGGAGCTAAGGAACAACGGTCATCCTGTTTTTGGTTTGCTTGTTTTTCTCTCTCTGGTACATTGTCCTAAGACATCTTTTGGCTTCATGGTTGGGTACCTTGTCTGAATGAGGACACCCAAATATGTGATGAAGGACTTTGGAATTAATCATTTTTCCTGGCCAGCACTCTAGTAAATATTTTATAAGTCTATTCCACTCTATTTATCTTGCTTTGTGACAATCAAGCCATTGGAAAACAGTTTTCAATCAATTATTCACACCTACTCAACAAGATCATTAAAATTGATGAGACCAATGCTTGAATGACAAGACACCTAGTAATAAAGGAAAAAAATGTGTTGAACATTCTGTTTTCCCAAATTAAGGCTGTGGAGGCTACATGAACTCCGAAGATTTACCAAGGACAAAGTGTTTGATTATTAGATTGCTGGATTAAAGTACCATGTGAGCAACGGATCTATTATACTGAGTAAAAAGTACAAAAATTGTACATTGTTGACTAAATACACGTGCATTGTTGGCATGTCCACCTCATACTTCTTCGATCGAAGGTTCAATCCCCAGCGGGTTCCGACCATATCCACAAAACATGCATGGTAGGCTGATTGAACACACTGGTTTTTCGGAGTGTCCACTGTCCACTGCCTACAATTGGCTAGAATAGGCTCCAGTACCTATGATAAAATAAGCCGAACAAAGGGAGAGAGAAAGAGTGTGAATAAATACACACCTATTTTATTATATTCATAGTACAGGTTGTATAAATACAACAAATACTACTAAAAATAGCATGAATTGAGATGGTGCATTTAAAATATTTTTAAAAAGATCTATGGAAAGAAATGTGATATTTAATTGTAATATTTCTAGAATTTGACATTTGCCCAGCATAAAATAATATATATTTTTAATGAATACTATTAGCCGCCTGATGTTGTAGTGGTGTGCCATATTAGACCATAATATAACATATTTGTTTTGCAATATTTCTTTAATGATAAATTAAAATACTATATTTGAGCCGAAATTACACCTGCTCATGCTATAAAATAGAAAAGTATTATTAAAACCACCAAAGCACAGATGTTCCTTGTTTGAGATATTGCTAATATTTTTATGTCCTCGTTTTTTTAATTTAAAATCATCGTCTTGTTCCTTTTTAAAAAAAAGATTGAGTTCTAGTGCTTTAACCTTATCCTTGATTATGCTCTGCAGCCATGTGAGTATGTCTGTTTTAATTTGGGATTGGTATTCAAAATGTTTAGTGATGAGAGCTCACTGACATTAAAAGAGTTGGTTTTGAAGCACTTTATGTTAATTTTTGGTATCATTTTTACAACAGGCCAAATGCTGTAAATGGGTTAAGCACAGTGATCATAGTCTATCTAGTCCTCACTCTTGAGACCCTACCAAAGCATCACTGCTGGTTTCACTCGTGTACTTTAATCTTAATGTATTCAACGGTTTTTATCAATAAATTCTGCATATTCTCACCTAAAATATTGATTGATGAATAAAATGAATACATAATCACTTCTTATTCATCTTCATATAGTATGTACTATTGGGCCCTTCAATGTCTCTGAGGTTTGCAAGCTTAGACCTCGTTTTATAGCTCAACTTGATGTAAAATCATTAAATGTCATGGTTGAATTCAACCCAATTTTGTGTAATTACATTTAAATGCTTGTGTGTTTAAAGAATCTTTTGTTCTTGTTTCTTTTTCAACTTTTTTTTTGTTGGTTGTTGATGAACTTCTGACTTTATCGCCAACTTCTAATGATCAAGAACAGTTTTACGCTTACAGCCGTAAAATCTCTTTGGCCATTTGCTCAGTCAATGTTGCAAGAGATAATGACATGTTGAAAATAAATGAGCCCAATCATAATCATGCCTAATCTGCCATTGCAGCTCGTCCTGTGAAAAGCATTTATCATTTTGTAATCCAATGGGATATTTTATTTGCAGCCCCTCAGGATTATTTAGCAAGTTGAGTGTCCTTTGACATATTATATTAGTGTTTATGACTGATTATATGAAGCCTTCTGATAAAAAAGTAATTTTATTCACAGGATATACATTGTACCCAACCTCGAAGCATAACAATTCAGTCTTATTCACCCGATACAAATATACCCTTTAGGTATAATCATCACAATATGTATACAGCTCCAGATACAGTCATTGTGCATGGACTCTGCAAACAAAGCTTCCAAAGGGCTTTTTTCAGATGTGCCATTTTGTAGCCTTAATTGAATTTAAACGGTTGTTTCCTCAGAGGGCCATAAAGTCTCTAAAGCAAGCCATAACATCAAGAGTCTTTAAAACAGTCAAGGAAACATAACAACAAATCTCAGCACTGCTCAACTGTAAGACATAATTGTTATTGTCACTTCAAAACTCTTGCACAAAGCAATTCAGCATTGGAAGAAGACATGGCCAAAGCAAATCTATGGGATGAGCACCGCTCCTTTGTCTTCCTGCAATTACTGAATAGTCTGCTGCCTTCTCTTGATTGAACAAAATTTCAATGCTTGTGTTACACCCTGCATTCGATCTTGACACACAGGGGGAAATAATCAGAACAGCGAGATGTTGTTGTTAGTTCAATCCAAACTTTTACTGTAAAAATTAACACAAAAACCCATAACATACAATTAAACCCATATATATACATTATCAACACGTTAGAACCCAAAACATAATGTACAATTACACCTATATATATATAAATATATATTAGCAACACTTTAGAACCCAAAACCCAATGCACACACACACTCGTTCAACACACGGTCATAACTTGTCATATCTTTTCCCATTACAACTTCCAGTAGTCCTACTATTATTCAACAGGGCAAACAATGCAAAATCAACAATATAACATCCTTTCTATGACCGTTATAGACACTGTCAACGATAATGGTGGCCGAAGGTAGCGTGCTAAATGCTATTCCATGTGCGTGACCGAGACTCTCACATTCACGCCCGTAATTCAAACGTAAATAAACATTAATAACCATTATCTCTTTTCTCACACGCTAAACAGTGTATATTACAAACCCCAAACTCAAACAACCTTTACAACAAACAGCATACCTTGACACACAGGGGGAAATAATCAGAACAGCGAGATGTTGTTGTTAGTTCAATCCAAACTTTTACTGTAATGATTCAACAGACCTCCCGTGCCTCAAGCTCTTTGCTAAGACATCAATAATCGAATACCGATCTACTTTAACATGCCCCACACTTGCCATGTGGATCCAAGGATCACCAATCGAACACCGATACACACATTCAATCCAAACTCGTCATAGCTTCTTTACATGCAATCGTTAATAAATCAAACACTCCAGCATGTCACACTAATAAATCAAACACTCTAGTATGTCACACTAATAGATCAAACACTCTAGTATGTCACACTCTCCCCCACAAAAACAAATGTCGTCCCGACATCAGTATATTCCAAATATCTTCCCCTTGTTGGTTGTTATGCTGAACAGTCTAGCGAACTTGTCATTTCACATCCTCTTCTGTAAACTGATACTCATGAAAACTCCAGGCGGCAAGGGCCACAGTTCAAATATAATCCACAACTCGTACGGTCCACGTTCACTGGATGGAAACTGTAATCACAGTCCGTAACAGTCCATGTTCGCATAATACATGCCACCCTTGTAGGCTCAAGCCTGTTGGAGTCCATACATAAAGGGTGGTTGAATGTAATATGGCTGCAGGTGTCCTAACCAAGGAACCACTCCTGGTGCAGGGTAAGAAGGTAGCAGCTGATGTGGTGACTGAGTACTATAACAGGAGGGGACACCAAGCTGATCATAGGTCGTTCGTCGTGGTGGATGTCTCTCCCTTCTTGGCCGTTCATAAGTCAACGCCTCAGGTTCATTCACAGTGGTTGGCGGAGAGGTCTCTGATAAATGATCATCACGAGGATCTTCAACAGCCAGATTTGTTCCCTCACCAGGCAGGTCCTCCCGCTGATAGTCATCTTCTCGTTGTACTGGTCCGGAAGCAGGGCCCTTCACTCCGAGTCTCTGATTCGCTGGCAGTGGCCTGTGCTCAGACTCCATCCCTTGTCTTCCTTTCTCCACTTTGGCCTTGTATAACTCCAGCTTGTCAGCTTTGATTGCGCGTTCTCTCAGCGCATCCAGTTCATCGCGATAGGCGCGGGCTGCACGGGCGTCTACGAGCAGCCTCAAATTCTCCTGCTGGAGCCTCTTTATTTCTTCCTCCATGTTTTCCTGCTGGTGTCTGTTGTCCAGCAGTTGTTCATTCCTCTCTTCTAGCTCTTGTCTAAGTCGTCTGATCTTTGCCTTTGAATCGGCAGGTTCCACCATCAGGTGTTGCTGAGTTCCCACCTGCTGCTGTTGCATGCTGGGAGGATTGACGATGGCCAGTGGACTGGGTGTGCCACAAAGCACACGAACCACACCTTCCCTTTCCTGAGTTAGCTCTGCTATAGTCTCTTCTTTTAGTGGTCTGCCTCCTCGGATTTTACATCCAGCTTGGAAATGTTCTCCACTCCCACACCGATAACAATGTGTGCACTTCACATCTCGCCCTCCCTGCTGACAAGCAAAACACCTTCTTGGGACATAAGCAGGGCGGCTAGTATTCCAGGGGGGTGCTGGGGGCTTGCTGTAGTAATTTTGTTTTGCAAAAGGTGGCTGGGGCTCCCTAACTGGTCTTCTAACTGAAGGTGGGAGGTAGGACTGAGGCTGAAACATAGCCTGCTGTAGTGTCTTTCTGATCTGAGCTATCTCTGCACTGAGATCTTTAAGAGAAGCAACACTTGCCTTAAGTTCAGTCAACTCCGCTCGTACCTCACGGGACACTTTTGGTTTTTCTTCTCCAGGGCAATTGGTAGGTCGTAGTTCTTCTAAATGCACCTTGCTAATATGTGTCGCTGCCTGTGGGGTACTAAACTTCTTTTTATTTCTCCTTTCTGTTTCATTAGCACAGGCTACATTTAACCGCTCTAGCAAAAGCTCATCTGAAGTCTTACAGTTCAGCAAGAGAGGCTGCATATCTACTCTAACACTGTCACTCTGGAGACCAGTGAGTATCGTGTGCAAGCACATACGCTGGACTAAACTTGGGTTGTACTGGATTCCTGATTCTGATTCTCGAGATGCAAACAGTACCTTCTGCCTAAGAACTAAGACTCGCATTAAGAAACTTTGAGGAGTCTCTTTGATATGCTGCACTTCTGAAGCTAACTGCACATAGAGGTCGGTAGCACTCCTTTCCTGAAAATGAGCGCGTAGGATGCGTTTGAGTGTGGGAAGAGTGAGGTTAGGTTTCTCTTCCAAATAATTACGTAGCTGCAAACTGGGGGAGATAGCTCTGATAACTGCATCAATAATTTCCACATCTAAGTAACCCCTATTCAGTCCATTTTCAATTTGATGAACAAGGCTGGAGAATGTCAGCTTGTCCCTCTGGCCTGGTTCACCTATTTGGCCGGCAATTTTGAAGTCCTTGCGCCAGTATGAGCTTGGCTGGGGCTGGGGAGACACACCCCCTTGAGGGTCCGCAGCATCTGGTAGCTGGGGCAAATTTATTGGAGTCTCTTCCAATCTTGATCCTTGCTTTTCGTTTTCATCTATTTTGACTTCATGCTTCATATCTGATATTTTCTCTTTCAGTTTCAACAATTCAGACATGCCTTCATCCTGCAGTTCCTCTAGTTCTTCTCTTTCTAGGTACTTTACAATGTGAGCCACTAATGATTGACGCGATTTCCGTTTAACACTTCTTAATATGTTAAGAAAATCACATATTTCCAGTAGGTTATTTTCCGTCAGGTTGTTCAATGTTCCTACCACCTCTTCGAGTAACTGTTCCATTTTGTTGACGATCTAGGAGCTCTGTTGACTGTACAGGAGTGAACTCTGAACTGGCACGTCTTTACTGTCCATCTGATGATCTCGTAGGCCTCAGATGACAAGTACTCAACCGCCAACTTCCAGTTCTTCTTAAACAGCAACACCTCCTCTCACTGCCATCGGCCTGGTTTGTGGGGGGATTTAGCTGGCTCAGAATTCAGTGAGCAGGTCTTGGACACTGGACATCTGAACAGCAATCCCAGCGGTGCCTCCAAAATGTTACACCCTGCATTCGATCTTGACACACAGGGGGAAATAATCAGAACAGCGAGATGTTGTTGTTAGTTCAATCCAAACTTTTACTGTAAAAATTAACACAAAAACCCATAACATACAATTAAACCCATATATATACATTATCAACACGTTAGAACCCAAAACATAATGTACAATTACACCTATATATATATAAATATATATTAGCAACACTTTAGAACCCAAAACCCAATGCACACACACACTCGTTCAACACACGGTCATAACTTGTCATATCTTTTCCCATTACAACTTCCAGTAGTCCTACTATTATTCAACAGGGCAAACAATGCAAAATCAACAATATAACATCCTTTCTATGACCGTTATAGACACTGTCAACGATAATGGTGGCCGAAGGTAGCGTGCTAAATGCTATTCCATGTGCGTGACCGAGACTCTCACATTCACGCCCGTAATTCAAACGTAAATAAACATTAATAACCATTATCTCTTTTCTCACACGCTAAACAGTGTATATTACAAACCCCAAACTCAAACAACCTTTACAACAAACAGCATACCTTGACACACAGGGGGAAATAATCAGAACAGCGAGATGTTGTTGTTAGTTCAATCCAAACTTTTACTGTAATGATTCAACAGACCTCCCGTGCCTCAAGCTCTTTGCTAAGACATCAATAATCGAATACCGATCTACTTTAACATGCCCCACACTTGCCATGTGGATCCAAGGATCACCAATCGAACACCGATACACACATTCAATCCAAACTCGTCATAGCTTCTTTACATGCAATCGTTAATAAATCAAACACTCCAGCATGTCACACTAATAAATCAAACACTCTAGTATGTCACACTAATAGATCAAACACTCTAGTATGTCACACTTGCAGAACAATAACAGCTACTTATATTGGCTTTGACATACAGCTCTACAACCATTAGTGATCATACTTAGAGCTATCTACCCAGCAGACCAGACAATGCCCACATTGAATGGCTCTTCCCTCCTCGATTTGCATGAGAACCCTGCCAAATTACTTCCGAGAGATGTGGACACAACAGTTTTACTTTTTTCATCGCCCCAGAATGACACGATCATTAATAATAACTCAAAACCTGCTATCAATTTCCATCTGCTTGCAGCCCTTTACACATTACAGGTTCATGTAAAGTCATTTATTCATGTTCAAAACGTAGGAGCATGAATCAATAAGACCCGCGTGGGAACGAGAGATACATCTTTGTTAAAAAACTATCTGTCAGTTGATCTTGCCAACTTTGGTGGGATGAATTTACAGTATTTAGGGGAATTTATTTATATAGAACGTCTTAAGGCATGAGGAAAAATCTGGAGATGCATATTACATTTGGCAGAATATGAGATTAATTTTAAAGAATCCTCTTAAACCTGACATAATTTAGTTGGTCTGGACATTGTGGTTGAAAATGAGATGGTAACTTATTTCTATCGAAGCATAGGGGAGGTTGCTCGTTTATTAACTTAAGGCTGACATTGACGGTGATAGATAAACAAGAGTTGCTTTGGAACTCAACAGTTTTTACATTAACCACAATTGGTTGAGGTGGTGGTTGAGGTCTTTCTCCAACGGTGCGAAATGAAAACGTATAAATGGTAATTTCCCCCAGTTGGAAGCCTCAAATGGAGTAGTTGAGTAGCGGGTGTGTGTGCTCCAAGAATTGGCGTGATTTGCTTGACATAACGTGGGTTTAGCTAACCTCAACCACGCCCCTGTCTTGCATGCATCAGACAGATAAGCCTTGAGTGCACTTGCCATCCTGGTGGACTTGACTGACGTATTCTGTAATAATATGGCAGTATTTTTTCATGTCGCTGAACTACACAAGAATGAACAAAAAACATCAGACCTGTGAGAGTGCACTCATAAATATTTGTATTTGTCTGATAGGTATTTTTTTGTATTTGCAAAGAAAAGTGCATTTTTATTAAATGGTTAGATTTATTTGCAAACCACTTTTTAATTTTTTTTCTATAACCATACTTGTGTCGTAATTGACTGTAGCCGCAGTTGTGGAATATTACATTGAACAGAAATTGTTATCAGCTACAACCACTGCATATGGCTGTAATATTAATGTAATGAATATGTTGCTCTCATCAAAACCTTCAAAATGTTTAACTATAAAAAAAGTTAACACTTTCTCTGGAAAATTGAGAACATCGATTTTATAAAAACAAATATTATGATATCACCATGTGTGGGGAAAAAAAACTAAACAAATTCATCTTGTTTTAACAGAGTTGATGTTTGCCTGATTTTTAATTTTTAACAGTTGTAATTGTATTTTTTTTCTTTAACCACTCAGCTCTTATATTCCGAAACCTTCTGCTTTCTTCAGTTCCTCATTTTTGACATTCCAATTATCCATGAATCAACCATTAAAGTCTATTAACATTTAGCGCATCTTATAGATCATTTCACTCTGTAGCTGTATTTTTAATGGTGAAAGATTTTCTGGCTATTTTCCTCTCACCATTAGTACTTCTCCCTCCCAACAACATTGAGGAGCATACTCTTAATGTATATTTTATATTATCAGAAAGGTTAAAATATTGCAAGAGCAGTTGTTTTACTATAGCCTGTATTTCTGTGTTTTAGAAAAAATATGTTGATTGTGGTTTGGATTTGTTTTATTAGTTCTACTGGTACCTTTAAGTATATTATAAGCATATACGCAATTGCATTGAATTAATTTCACCTACACATATTGAAGAATTCGATAGTCTGCAATAATTCATATGTGGAATCATTTAATTGTGAACATGAAACAATGCATCCCCAACAATGTTCTCACAGTCTTATGAAACTTTTACGGCCTGATGGAAATAGAGGTTCAGGGTGGCGTAAAAACACTCCTAGGTATTACCGTATCTATTTACATAATGAAATTTGCAATAAAAGAATGTCTTCTGCTTTACATTGTGGAGAAAAAAAATCATACTAGTTAGGCAATCTCTCTCGGGCCTCTGGGTGTCGTCATTATGTGGTGTTTTTCTGTTATACTGTCATTTGCCATGTACCATCTCTGATGATGAGGCAAGCTGGACATGACAAATTCTATATACACTCTGCAGTTGGACACGGCTAGAGAACAGTATAAGAATGTACCGACACGCTGGGGATTGTAAACAAGACAGCAATACCAACCATTGCAAAGTTCAAATTTCGCATAACTCTCAACTCAACCCCTGAGGCCTTCTCCTCAAGATCACCGCCACCAAGCGCCAATGTGATAACTACTTGAGCATTAGCTGGAGCAGGGCTTATGGAGCCTGGCCAGAAAGAGATGGAATTTAAGATGGTAGTGGGAGAATGTGTTTGTGTGTGTGTGTGAGCAGGGTAGGTGGCGTTGCTGAGAAGTTTCAAAATATAATGTCAGAGTAGCTAAAGAGAACATCCTTTAATCATCCCACCCGAATTTATTGTTATTTTAATATTTCAAGTTGTTCGCGGGTAATCATACAAAATTGAATGCACATGTGGCAAAGGGGAAAGATGCCAAAGTAATAAGCGTGTGCAAACTGTTTCCAATGAAGAATGTGGGAGTGCAGTGGAAAAAAAATCAAATGTAGTCAAATCATGTATTTATACCTACTTTCTGCAAAAACAAAAATAGTTTACCACAATAATTGAATTATGTACAATTAAAGTACATGTTTGACTATTTAAAAAAAGGTTGTTAGGTTTTTCCCCTAATGTCTAAACCTTGTATGAAGATGTATGAGATTTTACTCAACACTTGTAACTTGGTGCCCTAATCTGGATAGGTTTAGCAAGTGGGGGAGTGAGGGCACCCCAGTGGGAAGCAGCATGGTTCCTTTCACTCTTGTATATCTCAGGCTTGCCATTTCAATAAATGTACCTTACTGTACAAGTCTTGCAACATTGGTAAATGTCATGTCATTCTCTTCACTGTGGGAAGAATAACAAGTTTGATGGTTGTCATGGAACCTGAAGCCTGAAAGTTCGCCATGAATCAAATAAAAAAACATCTAAAAAATCATTTAAAAATTGTGAAACAAGTAGAATATGTTCCCTTTTACGATATATATTCAAATGTTTTACAGTATTAGGCTACTTGCCAATTGGCTATTTTCCAATACAAAAAAATGGTCTCATGCCCTGTTAAAAGCCAAGGAATAAAATAGATTTTAAGAGGAGTTTAGAAAATGGTCAGTCTTTTCCACTTTAACAATGAGAGTGCTTGTTACGTGCTGGTGCTCAGGATGTGTTGGTTCTTTTCACACGCTTTCCAATCAGCATTTGGCTTTCCATCAGCAAATGAGCCGAACTGAAGCCATGGGTCCCCGTAATAATCAGCGTATCATTACATTAGTAGTAGGCGGGCTGGGATGTGAATGAGCGAGGGTCCAGAAATGTACTTTATCTATATGTGCTGCATGACACACATCAATTTTTAAAAAAAGTTATTTTCCTGAAGCCAGTAGCTTTAGTAAGTGTTTTTGACACAAAAGTTAACACACCACAGCCGAGAGAAAAAAAGGGGTGAACTGCACTCCGCTCAAGTCAAATGCTCTTACATCAGCATTATGGGGCCTCCTTTGTTTGCGGGCAGGTCAAATCCAGTGAGTTGCCGTAGGCAAATGTGAGCATGTACATGCATGTCAAAAGTTGGTTAAAAGTAACTGACTCAAAATGTTCTCCACGGATGGAGAAAAGAAGCCACTATATACCAAGAACTACATTTATAATGTGACTTCCATCAACCAGTAAATTTGCACGGCCGTCAAGACAAGGGCCACGCTGACAGAAAAAAAGTGCAGCTTGCTAGAGCCAGTACTCGCAGCCAGCTATGGTGTGGAATTTATCACCAAAATATTCTCACACATACAGCTGCCATGTATACAAAGTCAAGATTTTCACATATATTTTTGAGAACTACAAATAGATCTGTGATTTGTGTGTAAACGGAAAAAACACACAGCAAGCCAGATAAAGGGCAAAAGAGTTGTCAGTATCCAGGGCTCCATATTTACAGGAAGTCGGTGCAGGTAATCGTTAGCGTTAACAGATGCAGTCAGATATTTTGAGACACTTTACAATCCCCTTAAGTGTCGGAACTGCACTTCGCATTGTCGTCATGACGTCCACGCGAGGGTACTGGGTGAGGGTCGTCACAATAGAAATGTCAGGCTTGGTGTGGCACCGGTGGCTTCTTTTCTATTCTCCTTGGAGAAAATTTATGACAGTTGATGAAGTAGGGTAAGAAAGAGTCTCAAAACCTTTGAACACGAGTGTACACGCTTACATTTGCCTGCGGCGACTCATTTAATTTGAACCGCAAACAAAAGAGAACCTTTTGATGCCGACGTGATGGGCATTTAATGTAGCAAATGAGTTTAAGTAAAGAGCTTTTTCCTCCTTTTTTGTTGTGTGGCCCATCGTTGTGGAACACAAATCACAAATGCGTGAATCCTAATTGTCACAATAACCAGGGTGTTGTAGTATTTGGTCTTTAGCTGGGCCTTGTCTGGGCCAGCAGCGAGTTGGTGTTCACTAAACACCAGTTTTTACTCCCCTGGGCCAGTGATTGTTTAACCGAAACAAGAACTGGTTCGAAGCCAAGCATGAGCCTGGAACAAGCACTAACACTATAGAAAAGGGGCCACTGAAGCAGTTAGTCTTAAGCTGAAGGCCGAAGACCGAAAACGCTCTATCCCCTATGAGTATATAACACAAGAGATGATCCTAAATTCTAAGGTAAAATATTCCGCAAAAAAACCCACATTTTAAAAATAAAAAAAATAGCTTGTGTCCTTTCACCCCCAACTGCAGTTTAATTATCATAAATGACACAAATTTTGAGCAATCACTTCTGAGGAGTGTGGTCATTTTTCAGCCCGTTGAGTATGTTTGTCTGCACCTCAGAGCCTGAGGACATTTAGCTTTTATGCAAAGATTCTACGGCATGCTTGCAGGCAGGGTGAAATAAAGGTTATAGAAGCTCTTCAATATTTTACAGACGTACCCCTCCCTTGCTACAATTAGATAGATTACCTGTTAGCCATGCGTATGTGTGCAGAGATGTTTTTAAACGGCTGTATCCTCCAGGCAATGGAAAAGCAAGTCACAAAGAATTTCACGCTATCCAAGCATCATCGAACATGCCCCCCTTTCTTAAAAAAATAACCTTCCTCATGTTGAATAGTGATAAATGTTTTAGAGGTTTGGAGTGAAAAGTGGTAGTTAAAAATTTAAAGGCCTTGTGGCAGTTAGATGTTGAGACTTTATTCACTTGTGAGCAACTCGAATGTTGCCATTCAAAAATGGTCACACTTTTTTTGTACTACATGGTATGTACAGTATCCCGGATTGAAATTGAGTCAAGAGCAACATGTTTTTGTAAAAGCAAACAAAACAACAAAAATCCCCATTTTTTTATCACAGAGGAAAGCAATTCCACAATGGAATACATTCATTCATTCATTTATTTATATTCGATTCCACTTTATTAAAATACAGCTGGGAAAAGGTTGTAGTGGTTAAGTTTAGACATTTAAATATTAATTTTCATATCGATTAATAAGGAAAATGACTGAATAATTAATCATTTAAACATAAAATTTGCATGTGCTCTTTTTTAAGTTTTGATGATTACTGATTTCTCTAAAATGGCAGTTGAAGTACATGCTTAACTTTGTTTTTTGTCGTTTTTAAATTTTGGCATCATTAAAAGTTTGCCTCAAATCACCAACTGTGTTACACACGGAATGATCTTAATACCAGAGAATAACTTCAATTAGATGGTTTCAGTAGTCGTGGCATTAGTCTGTTTATCCCCACCCATAGATGGATGTAAGTAATCAGCTTGTATTGCTTGATTTGCATAAACAACATAAAATAAGCATATTATTCTCATATAGTGCTGGAGTAATTAATCGTTTTCCACCTTCCTAATATAATCATTGTTGTCTTAGCCTATATTTATGCCAAATACAGCAGGGACGACTTCTTCCCTGTGGATAGTAGGACCATCTGTGTTGTGTATTTATACAGATGAGTTCTTTAGTTATACCATTTTTCTAAAGCCAATTTTATTCAATTGTCCAGCTTGTGTTTTCACTTAAGAGTGATCATACATTATCAGAGATTCCTTTTTGATAATGATTTTAGTCTACATTCCAGATTTCGGTCAGACAACAAAGGTTAATTTATACTGTTTTTATTCAACTTTTTCGATCCAAGCCTGATACCTATGGGTCTTGTTGGAGGAAGGAATACATTTAACATACGGTTAAAATGTATAATTAAGAATATTTGTCAATATATATGTATTATATATATATATATATATATATATATATATATATATATATATATATATATATATATATAATATATATATATATTATATATATATTATATATATATATTATATATATATATATTATATATATATAAATACTGAGTGAAATGTTTATGATCTGTTGGTTTTTGGCATTTGGGTCTCTGGTATTTGCATATTGATGCACCTTCTCGAGGAATGGAGGTGTTAAACACAATGTGCTAAATCATTAAACATAACATTGCAGTAATCTAGATCTAGTCATGTCTAGTGGTTACCTACAGTCAAATGAACTCTTGAATGAATTGTTCGCATTCTTAATGGAGGTGAAAACAAATACTTAAAGGGGCTTTTCTATTTTTTTTACTATTGAAAGTCAAAACACTTTAAATAACTGTTTGGACATTTGAAATAATCTCTTGTTGCTTCTTTTGGAATAAGAACAAACACTCACACAAACAGAAATCAGATAATTAATCAGGTGATGCTTTGATCTTAGACGCTCACAGATCTTGAGCTTGCATGAGCCCTATTAATGAGGAGTGCGAATGACAGAAATTACAATGCAATATTTTATCTTCCAGAAGAAAAATCAAACCTATATGAATTAACAAGCCTATACTGTACTGTTCCAAAAATACACCCCGTCCCCACACTATCAGTATGCAAAGTATTAAAAAAGAGGCTCTGGAATCTCAAGTCTGATGGGAATATATTGCTGAAGGGTTGAGCATATCCAAGTCTACCATTCTCACATTTTAACTACTAATTCATTCCTTTTTGTCCAACACTAAGGAAGATGGGACTGCATAAAGATGATCTGATTCAAAGAATGTGAACCTAATATGCAATCTCACCACCAAGCTATCTGGAGATTATGCCTTTTTAATCAGACTTTCCCATCACAATGTCCACAGGCCTTTAGTTGTTCATTTGCAACATTTGAGAGAGCTGCAAAATGGCTGGTCCAGCGAATGTGTACTCTCTCCCGATTCTAGCTAAGAATTGGGCTGATTGACCCAATTAGAGGAGTCCACTGGGTGGTGCTTGCTGCTTATTAATGCTTCACATTGGCTTAATCATTGGCTTTGGATGGTGACTGATGTGTGGAGCAACCCGGACAAAGTCTTCCACAAGGAACCTTTCAAGTGCAAATAAAACAATCGGTTGGATTTTCCAGCTGCTCCAATATTTCCCCAAACTACCTAGTTTATACTCTTCTTTTAGCATAGATATTATAGTCAAATTTCAAAATACTGTAGGTATTCCTGAAAATGTGTACACAAGATCAACCTAAGAGATACAGTTGAGTTCATCTCAGCAATAGTATAGTTAAAAAGTCATCTTCTGTAGCTTCTTGAAAGCATGTGCTCTGAAAAATGCAGCTTTTCAAGATTGGTCATCCAGACTTAAATTTTGCAGTGTGGTGAACACGGTGTAGGGCGGAATATGATTAACATGCCACCCTGAATTGGCAATCTGCCAATCACAGGGCACATAACTGACCCCCTACAAATTTCCACCGGCACAATTTAGACTATCAATAACCCTAAATTTAAATTTTCTAATGTTGACTATGTGTTACAGCAAAAGAAGTACAATGTTAAAATGGACACAATTGACAAGGCAGTCACCCTATGTTCTCGTCTCACCTTCTTTGATATTATACCCATCTGATAGTCGTTGGCCTATTGAGAAATTGTGATTTGATTTTCATCAGTATTTTTGCATATTTGTGCATTATATATGTTCTGATTATGATGTCTTTTATGTCATCATAATTCAAAGTTTATGAGATAATTTACAGTATAGTGGGATCAGAATGAGGTGAGTGGCAGCACAATCTGCTGCGGATGCAGGTGAAGTCCCATGTGTGAAGGATGGAGGGGAAAAGGTAATTTGTGAAGAGACTAGCCTGACAAAATGATGAAGAGTCCTCTTTTGTTGATTTTACCGCAAGTGTCTCCCAGTCAGGTGGCATAAGAGAGCAGAGTTTACAGTGAGATCTAGGAAATCTAGTAGTGCGTTCTAGAGTGTGTGCGTGTGTGTGTGCGTGCGTGTGGGGGGGCCGTGCTTGTGTTTAGAAATATTATATTTGCAGAAGTAATTGTTTATCTTTTTGACACTCACCCTATTTCAATAAATGTAAATAGATTACAGTTTCATCCAGGAATATGGCTGGGCTCCTGTACTACTGTACTGTACCTAACCTAGATAAACATGACTTATGTTGACATGAATTTAATTGCTACATAATACTGCTAAAATGCTCTATTCTGAAAATGTTAAATTCACAATAGCTAATTCCTATAATTTACATTTTATATTACAATTTAAATTCAGTTCTGACTTTCCTATGTGGTTTTTTTCTGGGTACCCCAGTTTCCTCCCACATCCCAAAACCCTGCATGGTAGACTGGTTGAACACTCTTTATTTCTCATTTTCTGAACCTGTTTATCTTCACTAGTTTCGCGGGGGGTGCTGGAGCCTATCCCAGATTACTTCGGGCCAGAGGCGGGGGACACCCTGAATTGGTGGCCAGCCAATCGCAGGGGACAAGGAGACAAACAACCATTCATGCTCACACTCCTACCTTGGGGCAATTTTAGAGTGCCCAATCAGCCCACCATGCATTTTTTTGGAATGTGGGAGGAAACCAGAGTACCCGGTGAAAACCCACGGAGGCCGGGGAGAACATAAAAAACTCCACACAGGTGGACCGACCTGGATTTGAACCCAGGTCCCCCACCGTGAGGCCGATGCGCTAACCACTAATCCCCTATTCATTTGTATTCAATATAAGTATACGCTCACATTTTCTAATTACGTGGTCTCTTCATTCCTTAAAGATAATGTTTTTCCGAATCTGCGTTATAGCTTACAAGGATCTGATTACAAGCTCCACATTGCAGTGGCACCTGTGTCGCACATGGTGAGAAGGATGTAAATATTTCACACCTGGAGAATTGTAGACAGGTGTTTGCTTTAACAAACGTGGACCTAAGCACATCCCCTTAAGTGAGATGCAGTCAGGAACACATCAGGATCCCCATCTGTCGAAAAGAGATGGAGGCTGCCCCTGAGGAAGTCACACAGGTAGGCACAGTAAAACCAATAATAGTGCTCCCCTGTGCATGTATAATGTGCTGTCAAACTTCATGATGGTGCAACAGCCTGATGGCTTCTCAGTCAAATGTCTAAAGTTGTAAGTCGTAACTTCATGAGCAAATGAAAGCAGGTTGCACCGGCTTCTGATGCACAAACATGTTCTACAGGCAATTTGCTGAACTATATTCTCATATTTTCTTTACTTTAATTTTTTAAATTCCTTTTAACGCCAAATGCCGTCTCATTAAATAAGTTCACACATCTGTGGAAAACATTGTATTGCGAATTGAAAAGTTGGATTTACGTCTTTTACAGATAACTTATTAGGTTATTGAAAAATAAAATAACAGGGAAATATACTTATATTCACCTTTTTTTATGTAGTGAATGTTTTGTTCAGTGTTATTGCATTTCACTCCTTTTTTTGGTTTGTTTTACACTTTTTCCAAGCACTTATTGCACTTATTGTTGAAAAAGGAACACGTACAACAGAAAGTCACCATTCAGTATGCTCAATACAGTATGTATATATATATATATATATATATATATATATATATATATATATATATATATATATATATATATATATATATATATATATATATATATATATATATATATATATATATATATATATATAGATGTACATTTGAGTTCCTGACATAGCTGAGAATATATAAATACAAAATTACTGTCATGTATAAATACACATTTTTTAATATACATTATCTAGTAAATCTGCAATGTGAATAAAGATGACATTAAGCAGCTCAGGAAATGACTGAATAAATGAATAATTTAATCTACACTTCACCATAATGCACACAAACCAAAATATCAGCAGATTTTAAGAAAATAAGAAGGTAACATTTTGCTCTATTTGTTACCTATAATCCTGTCTGTCAGCAGTGTGACGGCCTCGCACAGTTGTCACAAGCACTCTGTCTTGTGTGTCCCCTCGGACTGCATTACTGTCAGCATGCACTCTGCTCTCCTCATTGTGTGTAATTGTTGCTTTGTCTCTCGTGCCCTGACACACACCTCACTGCATGCAACTTCCGCAGTCTCAACGTTTCTCCACCAGCAAATCTCGCGCTGTCCCCTGCACCGCTGAACCTTCCTTGTCTCACACCTAAAGGGATTGCTGTCAAGTTGAAAAGGCTCAGCTCGCTATGCCTGACAACTTGCGTATTTGTACAAACGCTGCCATGCAAATGTTGTGATATTGTTTCATCACTTGGCGGTTGACCCCCACTAATGGTCCATTAAAAGTGAGGCATTGTAGTGAAACACAAACAAAGTCTTTCTGGAACCCCGCCTACAAGGGACATCTTCCATACTTGTCCTTTTTCTTATCTATGTGCCATTGTGTGCTACACAAACCCATTTTCTGCTTAATTCGCCCCCTGCTACATAATCCTACAAAGAAACTAAAGGGGGTTGACACGAGACCCATCCCCACTCTCACACTAGAAACTTTCAATCCTTGTCCTCAGTCTTATTTCAGTGTTAGAATGAGACATGGAAAGACTCCCTTTGTTTTTGACTAACTCAGATTTGGATTAACCACTGTGTTAACAGTCACAATTTTGATCAAATTAAATTGTTTAATGCTCTGAATCCATTAATATACATTTGAACAAAATGTCCAAGCTTAAGTCGACCAATGTGAATACTAGTCATTTTTTTTTCCTGTTTCTATGAAACATTTATGTCTTTGGGCATCACATCCACATTCCCGCTACATCAAGGATTGGCCTGTCTTGTGACATAGTATATAGTTTACTGGTACCTGTCACCACCTCAGCTTTGAGACACTCCATGTCAGCAATCACTGTCTCCAGTCACATGCCTAAAATAAAATTTCGACAGTAGCTCTTTGAGCCTCTCAATTCTTTTCATGGTTATGCGCAGGCAGAGCTGTCATAAAACCCTTACGATCTGGATTTCTGGAAACAATCATTTGCAAAGATTTTAAAGATTTTTGGTCCCATTTATAGATCTACATTGTTATTTCAGATTGTTGTCTATTGCCAACAGCAGTATAGTATGCTCTCTTGTTATTGATTTAAGGAAGTGAAATTCCTATTTATTTTTACACATTTTGTGTTCTTTGCATTTTGAACCAGTTTCCGTTAAACGTTTTCCACTTTTAAATCTGAACTCATTTGATGTGATTTATTTTCTCTGTATTTGCTGCTAATTAAATTTCAATACTGTGAATAGGAAACAAAGCTAGATCCTTTCAAGGACAAGGCACACCTCACATATAAATACCTTGGAGACTTCCGTTCTGTTTTAAGTGTTTTTAATAGTATATAGAGTGAAGTTCGTTCACGTTTCTGCACTTTTTAATTAATTGTGAGGACTATGATGTTTACATACTTACTATGTGGAGGCAGCCTCTAAATAGGTGCAAAGGAGAGAAACCATATGGTGTTGTCTGACATGAAGAAATTAGGCCACCGATACTGTCTTTGATTGTCATCAACCTGGCCACCTGCTTTGCCTCTGCAACATCTAAACTACTATAGAAACTAATGTGTCCTCCCACAGTTGAGCTCATTCTGCTTTTTAAAGGACAACTTCCTGAAAAGACAAATGATGAGCCCGCATCCCATTAAAAATAAGCAAAAATTCAATAGAGTGATTTGGATTTAACGCCTGTAGTAATCAATGAGTGAATGTATTTGACTGTTTTCTGACAATTTGTGATCCTGGTGGCCCAGGAACGGATTCATTTATTCATTTTTATTTGGAAAAATATAGATTTTTAGGATTTAAGATAACACTTGAATTGCGTCATCCACTCTGCATGGCGCTCATCAAAATGTTATGGAAGCATACTATGAAAGGGGACTGATTCCCACCATTGTCGATCTATGCTGATAGTATCCAACTGGGGAAACTCAGGCAAAATGTCAGTGAAGATACTTCAGATATAGTACTTTGTTGCGCAGGAAAAGGTTTTTTTTCAATTAGCGAGTTTGTAGCACCATTGGGGACATCATCGTGGTCCAATAGTAGTAATATCAATCGTCTTTTTATCCGGTGGTAATAGACTTCTGAGATTTTTTAAACATGTTTTCGTTGACATGATAGTTCACATCTTATTGGAATTCTCATTTTAGTCTTTCATATTAAAATTGAAAAATATTTAGAAAAAAAAGTGTTTTTTTTATATAGACTTCATGAAGAGAGCCTGTGGGTAGGAAGAATGTGGCACGTGGGCAGGAGTGCGCCAAGGTCTAAGTGGAGGTTAAATAAAGCTACTCAGGTCCAGTAAGATTATCTTGCATTGCTTCAGCAAGTTCAGGAGTTTTGTCTCATGTCAAAAGTAAACAGGCTTAAGCATGATGATACAGATGGTTTACTTGGCCCCAGCGATATCCTCTTTCATTCTGTCCTTGACATTGTTGTTGTTGCTGTAAATGTCGTGCCAAAACCGACATTGTGAGTCATCTTACTTTCAAAACGCATTGCAACTTGCCATTCTCTGAAGTGCGCTTCCGTCACCGTGCCCGGTGTCATTTCCCTTTGCTCTTTCCTCAGAGGAAGACTCGCAGGACACATTTTGTTTGCACAATAAACATTGACTTGAATCCACTGCATTGTGACTTGTCAGTGAGAAAACATATGGCGGGGCTACGGCCCACACTATCAGTCAGCGGGCAGTTACTTAGGTCACATTACAGGCTGCCGGCTTCCACTCAGAATAGACACATTTAAAGCGGACCTCAATGCCGAAAGAGTAACCTCCAGAGACGGACAACACACGCTTCCAGAAGCACTTAATTTTTTTTCTGAGTCTGAATTAATATTTCATTGCTTAAGCTCCAGACTCAGCGAACACTCTATTGGTTCACTCATATATGTTGGGGAGAAGTGTCACATCCGTTTGGCGACGAATCACAGGCTGCACCCCATTGCTTTCTTTGTGGCTTTGTTACGATGATACAGATCGTTCGTTAGACCGTCCTCTGGCCTGTCATTTTAGAAGTTGCTCATGCCTGGGAAAACAACAACGACATACATAACACCAGGAAGCTTTTGTGTTCCTGTCCCCTTTCAACTTGTTTTTAACACATTGGTGCCATTACTCCTTGAGATTCTTTCACTTTTTATGACTTTGTCTTGAGTTTGCCTTTATATGAATAGGTAGCTACCAAATATGTTTATTTTTGGTCAAAATAATCAAAATCTACAGTTGAGACAAAAGTGTTGTTCCATTGGGTAACATGAGCTAAATGCTCTCTTTTGATCTGTCAACAAGTGCACTCGTCCTTTTCTTGACCCTAAAATACACTATAATCTGGCTTTTTCTGAGGTTTGCAAGGTTTTTACACGCTGTAGTCCAACAGAGCCCGATGATGAATTAAAGATTGAAGAGTGCTCTTAGAATCAGTTTATTGCTCTGGAGATCTTCACATGTGGTATTAGTGTGAATTCTGCTTTGTTATTTTGTCTCTTAGTACAAGAGGGCTACATAAGGTTAAAATAGCAGCAAAGTGTCTGGCAGTCAGGGTTATTTTATTTATTTATTTTTTGCACTTCAGAGAGCATCTGGTTTTTCAGAAAATATGTGAGAAATGTAACCCAAACAAGTGGAAGGGGTAGCATGCATTATTTTTATTGTTTTTTGTTTTTTTTTGCTATATTTCTCAACGTCATGACTGCTTAATTTGCAACTTGTTAGTCTATCTTGTGCCTGGTCTAGTCTCACTTTGGCTTGTACTTCTGAAAAGAACATCATTTCAGCATCAATGGAGAGCTAGCATGCATTTTACTACCGAAGCAACTTGAAGTACTCGTGTAGAGGCCAATTAATTTATAGCACTGGTGGATGAGAACATTAAACCACAAAGCTTTTCCTTTTTCCTAAAATGAGTATAAAAAACAACGTTTTTTAGTCCCTTGACACATTTTCAAACTCCTGTAGTATTTGATCACCAAATGCTTTGAATCATAGGTATTTGTTTGTTGGCATATACACATATCTACTGTATTTATTGAATATGCATATAAAATGGAATGATTGGTTGCTTTCTTAATTGTAAAATTAACAGTATTAATCATATGTAAAATTCTTAATTATTTGTTCGAATAATTGCTTAACTGACAATACCTAAATATTATTTAACCATGAAGCAGTCATTTATGTACATAACGGGTGTCATGACATAATTATGACATTTTGACACTGCCATAAGACGAGTTCAAACAATATGTTACCACTTGTTTATAGTATTAGTTTATATTATTTTGGTATTTTAAAACCACATGTAATGGCTGTATTGTAAAATGAAATTAGGAACTATTTACTCATTTTGATTGTCAACTATGACCACATAATTATAGTATGTACTTCAAGAATTGAAGAGATGTAGAGAATTTCCAAAATCCTTACTATGATAGGCACCACGTAGAACCCTGTCCCATCTGTACCTGTTCATTGGAATATAATAGACAGAAATCACGTTAGATTTGTGTTTAGAATTATAAAGTCATCAAGAGATTTCAATTTAAAACATATCTTAAAATATTTAATATTAGGTGACTCAGATTTTTTCTAAGAAGGTTATTACTGTAAGTCAGAAAATGCAGTTGTAAAAAATAATTTATTTACTATAACAAATGTATACCCTAATATTAATTTGATGTTTCATATGTGATGTGTGGAATGTTTTTTTAATTCAAATTTTTATTTTTTTTAACATACCAGGCAAACGACAGCACTTTTTAAAAATTGCCGTAAGTAACATGTTGCACATGCAGTATGTACAAACAAAAAATAGTAATATGAAATAATATAACATTTTTGGGGCGTATGATAACATTTATTTGTATTTATGCAATGCCAACTGAAGTTTTGTATTCTATCAACTAGTCAAATAATTAGATTTGATATTTTCTTGTTTTGTTCTGAAATACTCAATAGACATGATAATTTTTCTTTTTCTGTTTTGCCTTTTTCCCATGTGACTTCCTAAAGTACTGAAAATAATTCTGGGTTACTGGGGAAAACGGGAGCTCAATGAAGTTGTCTTGGAAGACGTTACTGGTGCAAGCCGGTTTCCACGGAATGGATGACATTCTTCCCCACTGATTGGCTGGCATAGCCTTGGAAAAACCAATAGAATTTCTTGGATTTGTGTGTGGTGCCTACATACACACACACACACACACACACACACACACACACACACACACACACACACACGATCACGCACAAACACAAATCAGGTGAAGAAGCATCCCCCGTTGCACAATGACAGAAATATTTCCCTGAGTTTTATTGTCAGCTGCTGCTGGTTTGCAATTTTTAGAGATTATGACCTACAGTAATTGTCAACAATGGCACCAGGCCTCCACAGTATTCTTCTTTAACGGCAAATTAATCCAATAACCCATGGGACCCTGCAGTTGGATTTGGCTTTACAGTAAGTGTGCAGTGCTTATGATCTGCCATGTGATGCAGTGGAGGTACATTCTGTATGGAGAGCAAGGCCTCGATGACAATCAGGCATTCTTACAGAGGCTTGATGAAAGCTTTGGCCTCTCACAGCGAAATTTGATAGGGTTAGGATTACATCAAGAAAATGAAGAGCCTTACCAAAGTGTGTCCAAGGATAAAGGAGAATATTTAGTATTTGAACGACTGCTATTGCAATTCATTGAAATCAATATTGAACATTTTGATTCATAGCTAAATACTGCAGATATGAATAATTGCTGTCAATTTTGGATCACTGAGGAGGGTTTCTTTTTTTTGGGGGGGGGGCGCTTCAGTCGATGAACAATTGATGTCTGCTCGTCATTCCTTCCTGAACCTCAGTGCATACTGCAGTGGTGTTTAAGTTCCTGTACACATCTTTTGAATTCATTCATCCTAAAGCCTCCACTTCACTTCATCATAATTGAGCTGTGACTGGACTGCCTTGCAACCTTAAACACTGTACCCATCCCTTCAGCTGACCCTGTGCGGGACCAAGAGGTTCCTACTATGAGAAAGCCTGACCTTTCTTTTGTGGTGCAATCAAATGGGGTTGCCTTGGTCCTTGGCTCTGAATAATTAATTCCTCCCCTCAGTCGGGGAGTTTGCTAAACAGTGGGGTCCTCGGCAGTTCACTTTTTCTGCACGACTGCCACCGCACCCTTGGGGAGGGACAAACGTACACTTCAGTCATTCTTGAGATATGCCTTTCAGTGAAAAGGGGGGATATCGGAAGGATCCTCTTTGCTTTTAGCTTTGTAGAGAGACGGCACAAAGGGAGACAGCGAGTAAACTTTGTCATTCTTTGTTGCTTTTAATGTTGCTTATGACGGCAAGACTGATCTTCTGTAGTTCATAGCAGGCCAAACTAAGCTTTTTTCTCGTTAAAATGTAGGTCTACATACAGTAAGGTACACTGAAAATCAGTGAGTTGATGTTACTTGTGACAGCTGTAAAATGAAGGTCAATTTAACACTAGTGTGCATTCAATCTTCCAACGCAAACCATTTTTACTCTTAACACCAATCCCCAAAGACGGGAGTCCTCACGTACCGCCCTTCTACCAGATTTGCCTCGTAACAGTGTCATAACCCCGCCCACCACCAGCCTCGCTGTGGTGTACAGTGTATGCGCTCAAATATCGGTTGTAGGAGAAGAATTCATACAAGCTGTTAGATTTCTTGACTAATTGTCCACCTGCACTATCCTCAGTTTGAAGAACACTTGGATTTCAACATGAACAATGGCATAGAATTGCAAGTGATGGCGGGGAAAAAAGAAGGGAAAAAAATAAGATGGTTTATATGGTTTATTTTTACACATGTAACTGTCTGTATATTGTAAGGAACTAATAAAAGCACATTATTCTGTACTATGATTTTACCATCAATATGTGGAGAAAAGTATATATTATATATTTTTTCTCTTCATAATTATACAAACGTTAAAAAAACCTCACAATGTTTCACTAGTAAATGTATTTTATTTATGTTGAATAACTCATGTTTCACAGCATGTAAATTTGAAAAGCACAAAAGGAATACTTTTATGAATAAAACAATATTTGGATTGTTAACAATAAAGCAAATTAGTTAACTTTTTTTAACATGTATTTTAATCTTGCATGAAAGCTATTATTTTGGTAATATCACAGAAAAGCTGTTCAACTAATAAGTTCAACTGAAAAATACATAATGCGTTTCAGATTTATGTATAACTCTGAAATTTTATTCATTTACTTTTTATAGTTTTAATGAAGAAATCAAGTTTAAGCAATTTGTCTAAAATGTAATTGTACCGCTTAAATGAACAAATCAACTCAATAATTGTGTTTTTTATGAATACATAAATACAGGGAAATAAAAATAGAAATACACTGTAGGCGTTGCAAAGGAAATAAATAATAAAAGGAGATACTTGCATAAGTTAAAGTAATATACGGTCGGTAATAAACATGGTGAGAGACCTAAGAACTGGGCACACATTCACTTTAATGAAGACATATTAGCCCATTGAAATGTTATTGCTCCTGTAGGGAGGGGATTGTATTTTTTCTTTTCATGTCTATTTTTTACTTTCTTCTTTTCCCCCTTTAGTAAGGAAAATGTGAAATTGTACTGTTCTCAGAAGTGGGTATGGGTCGTGATCTCATCTCTTTGGCATGAAGGGGGAGCTGTGGCTCCTCTCCACTGGCCAAGGTTATAGCCACACTGCACCTCCCACATTTTCTCACACTTCTCTGGCTGCGCTGTGCCACATTGATTAAATGTATCTGTTGAGGGCTACAATAATCAATGCAAATTCCCCAGTAGTGCAGCCAACAAATAAGACATGTCTGATTCATCAAGCGGACATTGCTATAAAGACCACACTCTCTCCTTTGTCCAATTTTCCCTCTCTCTCCCTCTTTATTTGGGTTTAGCTATTGGCCTCTTCTTTTTGTGTGTATGTACTCTGTACACCTTTTAGTATCTGTAAACTCACTTTAGTCTGACTTGGCGGATGGAGTTTATGCCCATATGTAGTTGAGGAACCAAAGGTTACCCATAAAATGAAGGTAGGTGGGAATATAATTATTTGACAATTCAGCTTTGATCTTTTCTGGCTTTTAGAAAATCATATTTGATTATACATTTTGTTTTTCAAATATCCTATGCCCAATACTGGAATTTAACCCCTAGAAGAAGAAAAAAACAATTTCCCGATCACAGTATTCATGCATAGATAGTCTTGGTTTCTTAAAAACCATAAGGAAAAGTAAGTCAACATGTTGAGCAGTACGGAAGTCTCACCTGACACCTAACCTAACATTTTGTTTTGCTCTGACTTGAACCCGGTCAAACGCTGTGGTCACTAACAAGGGCAGAGTGGAGCCTGTGTATGTAAATTCACTACATGTGTGAGAGAAATAAGGACGGGGCTATTTGGAAATTCCTGTGTGATGAAAGGAAAAGAATATCCCCCCAAAAATGATTAATGTGGTGTTCAGGTACACAGAAGATTGAGTGATCCTGTCATCACACCATATGGTACCAATTTATTCCGGCAAGCATAAGGCAAACTCTGTGGAGGAGCTCTCACAAGTCTTCTGGACCCCTCCTACCCCACCTAAAAAAAAACAATTGCACAAAAGACCTAGTTAATAAATTGTTATTAGTACAATTTCATTCTAATTCATTGGGGAGGTGGTTTCATAATTGCTCTGGACATATTTATGTCAAATGCAATTCCTTTATTTCCATTATTTTTGTTAGCTTCCTGCTAGATTCCATTTACCTATTTAATGAACATAATATTACGTAACATTATTCACAACAATGTACGATTTTGTTAAAATGTGAATGTTACCCTATTTAAAGTTTGCAAACTATTCACATTTTCTATAATTTTAACTCCATCTGAATTAGAGTTATTGTTTTAGTGTTAGTACTGTATAGTAATTGTTTTTTTTAACAAAAAATGTATAGTGTGCTGTACATTATTCATGTATTAGTTTTTTTTTGCCGATAAAGCCCATTGCACACCTTCACGGCAGCCATCATCAGAGTGTGACGTATTCTATCACTAGGCAACATACGTGCATGAATTTAGATTTTATTTTTATTTTTTTAGGTGGGGAGGGTTGTGCATCGTGTCACATGACTTGTATATTTCCCTCTAACGCTGCTACAACATGACTTTCAACTGTTTCTAATCTCCCAACTGGAGTCACAACCAGAAATGAGAGTTTTTGAAAAATGCAGATGGCCATTGGCTGAGGGGAAGCAAGTTAGAGAACTAGACTCCCAACCACTTTTCGTTTTCACTGCCGTGTTATTTGTCGCCTCACCCCTGCAGGCCACGCTGACAGCAACTGATAAACCTCTTTATGGGCTGAACCGAATTGGCTCCTATTATCCAAGGTTTGGAGCTGCTCAATGTTGGAAATAAAAGACCTTATCCACTGCCCGTCTGTCCACCTGTCAGTTACTGCCCACCTTTTGAGATTCCTTGAAGCTATACTCCTATTTGGCCTTGTAATAGCTGCATAATATAGCTTGTGGGCGCTTTTCACTTTTTGGCGGCAGTATATTTTTGGAAAATTCTTCATTTGACAAGTGGCCTAATAGCTGCATCTTTGCCATGATGAATGCATTGCACTCATCAATGCCTGACAATAAATGGTGCTAACTGCTAGTCTGTCATGTGGGTGTATGTTTGGGTGAGCCTAACGCTAAACAGTGGATTTGTTTTGAGAGGAATGGCTCCAGATTTGCTGTTTGACTTGTAATTACGGATGTTAAACCTTGTAAATCGTTTTTTTAAGCCAGTTGTGTGGCTTTTGGCTCGATAAACGGTCTGGCTGTGATTTCACCAATAGCAAATTGTAACAGTTTGGTTCAGGAGTTCAGGGAGTCCATTTCATATTAAATGATTTTATTTAAACAACAAATGAAGTCTCTATTACACAACCCATATCTTGTGTTGAGTGAATAAAGGTCAGTTCATTTTTTTAATGGGTTTGTGTGTCCATAATCCACCCGATCCCTGTATGTTCAGATTTCTTTATCTGGAAAATTTAAATACTGCATCTTGATTGAGTAAATGCATTGCAATTTACATGTTTTTTAGTAGCCCTACAAATATCATTATAGAAGGGTAGTGCCAGATAAAATTGGATTTCCCTCCAGAAAAGCATGATAATAATCATATCTGTATTACACCTTGAGAGTGGCAGTGTATCATTTTTGGAAGGTTTCCTGGCACTTGACTGACACCTACTAAACATCTTGAATATTTCTCTCTGGTCATCTGGAGTGACTTAGTCATTGAGTCATTGATCCTCTATATATTTTGCAAATGCAGCGTATGAATATTTTTTTCAGTACATTGAAAAGAATGACACTCATTTAATTATAGGATTTTTTTCTTCTTCACAAAACCATATAGCAAACTGGAAATTCAGTGTAGAGCTCCACCTTACAGACAAAGATGGTTTGGTATCTGAGCAAATACGTAAAATAAATAAAATATTTGTTAACAAATATGCAATTCTTCCACATGATAAGCAGCATGTAATCACATTCAGTGTACTATTTTTGAAGAGATGCTTTCTCTGTGACGTTTGTATGTGCTAATCGGTTTCATATACTATGTCTTCTTTAATCTGCTTCACTCCGCCACATATTTAGAACACCATCACGGTGAGAATTTCTGCGCTCACTCATGCCAGAAAATAAGATTGCGACCACATTGTCACATTTTGACGCAATCTGGCATTTTCCGTTTGTGAACCTGTTCTAAATATACTGCTTTTAATGTGTAAAAAAAATATTTCACTTTGGCAACTAAAAGTAAATCCATTTTTTTATTCTTTCAGGCAAACATGCTTGCTAAGTTTTAAAGATTGCATTTTCATTACATAACATCTGGGAGAGAAAAATCCAAACATAAATCCCAATTGTAATTCTTTGACAAATAACGGTACCCTCCAGCCAAGTGTTGAATGACTCTGTTTGCATGCAAGTATGAAACAAATAGAGTCAAAGATGCATTTCTCATTTTGGACTATGTTAAGCAAGTTAGCCAGGCCATCTGTTTTGTGCCTGTGAGCTAAGGCTGATCAGTGTCGCTGCAGAATGAGTGTCACAAAATTACATCTATTTCTCCCAAATGTCAAAAGAATCCAAACCCCTTTTGAATTGTTTTGGTATTCAATCATCGAAGTGGGTAAAGGAATTAAGTGAATGCAAATGCAGAGACTTCAGGGTATATAATCTAGATGACTTGTCTCCATGTAGAATAAATTAAATATGTGCCAAAATAATGGTCACCCTTGGTGGCAAGTTGTACATTTACATTTGCAGAAAAAGTATATTTTATGACCTATAGGCCATGAAGAAAATAGCAATTGTACAAAAAACGTTGACTCCATTATCTCAATTTGCCACACTTCTGTAATTCCATTTGCATTACAACTCAAGGAACCAGTAATTGTAAAATGTCTTAATTCTCTTATTAGCATTTATATAGGCAAACTAACAAAGATATTGCACATTGGTCACAATGTAAGCACAACAGCTGACCCATTGATGAAGTACTTAGAGCTTAAAATACATCAATAAAAACAATTCCAAGAAGTTTGACACTGCTCATCCTTGCCATTTAATTTATTTCAATTCAATTTAACTGCAGTGTTGCATCCTCAAGTACCACGGCAACATTCAAAGTGCTTGGTGACTTTCTATTTTGGACTAATAATCCAGAAAACAGATTTCCCTTTCAGACCAGTAAGTTAAGCATCAATTGATAGTTAAAGGAAGACATTAGCATGAGTCGGTGCTTAATGACATTGTTTAATGGTGTGTTCACTTTGTTAATATGGCTGACAACACAGATGCATTACGCTCGGAACTTTGTTGTACGGTGCTGAGTTCCGTACAAAAATTGACTTCCAGGGCTAAGTTTAAACATGTTCTGAAAGTTATTTGCAAAAGTCTGTCTGTCTCTAAATGACTTCTTGCCTGGAGGCATATTTACAAGAAGTCAGGAAAAACTGATGACTGGATCTATCCCAAAGAAAACAAAATAACCAAACTGGGAGGGCCATAATGCATTGTTTTTTTTATTTTAATTATAATCAATACAAAACTAGCACTACACCGCATACACCATTGATGTTTCGTACACACTTATGCAATGTGTGCACTTGACGACATTACTTTTCGAACGACTACAGCGTAGTCAAGACTTTTTATTATTGCATTACAATAAGTTTGTCATAGACTGCAGTGCATTTTGTTGTACCTACATATTAGTTTGTCAACAATACCAAAACGTTGGGTTTTTCTCTATTATTTCTTTTTCAATTTTCATTCAGATTTTTTTTTAACTTGAATAAATGTGTTAAACATGTTTTACGTCGCAAGCAAACTGAGATTTAAAATGCTTATATCAATATTGTTGAAGTAATGCTGTACCCTAAATCTTTTCACGATTAAATAGAGTATCTCAAAAGTATTAATGAAATACTTTATTTTTTCTACAATATTCACACTTCTTGTCGCTGTAATAACAATGCTTCAATACATTTTTATTATTCAGTCAATGAAAATAAGCAAAGGCATTTTGTTCCTGCCAAACATTTTTTCTCTGTAAAAGATGTACGTAATCAACTCAACTGTACGAACATTTATCTTCAATGTGTTCCTTTTCTTAGATACCCTTTTAAATCCATTCAGAGCAATTTAGAAAGCCTGGTTCACTCAACCTTGAAAATGTATCAATAATTCAAAGACATCATCCTCTCATGATTGAGGGGGAGGTTATAATACTGCATGCACATTGTCACATGTGGCGTTAGCTGTCACCTGCGGAATCATGCATGGAGACACCAGGCTAATAAATGCACAGACCGCGGGAGTAGATTGTCACACTTTTCCTGCTATAACTGATGTCCTTAGTGGGAACAGTGACTTTGAAATCCTCGTCACATAGTAGTTTGTAGTTGGGTGGCTCGTCAACGGATTTTGATTTGCGCCCTGTATTAATTAAAAATGTAGGGTCTTCTAATACAATTTCAACACAGTTTTTTCAGCATATACTTTGTGAATCATTCTGTTTTCAGAGTAAAGTTTTGTTAAATGTCCTATTCTGCAAAAGAAGCAGTTCTTTTTTTAATGGCCATATATGTGATCCACCAATTTATTTTTGATTGAATTTGAAATTCTTCTTGACTGATTGTGCACAAATGTAAAACCTTATTAAATTATTCATACACTCAAATATTGAAAGAACCAAAATACATTACACATATTTTACCTCAATGCACTACATACTTGAACTAGAAAAATATTAAAACACATTATTATAATTGAATCTGGCAATTTGTTAACAAGTTGTGTAGATATACTTAACCCCGACACTTAAAACCCTTGTTCCGCTTTTATGTGCTGTTTTGAGATTTTGCCACTGGCTGTCTTTTTTCTGTGGTCATTCAATTAACTAAATATTTTATCTTGCAACTTAAACACCGATTGAACCATTGGCTATCCTTGCCACTAAGTGACCCTTTCATAATCGGAATATTAACAGAAACCTGGTTATGCACAGTCATGTAAACATCACTAACGCTTTTCAAGAACTGTAATGTTAATATTCCAGATTTTGGAAAAAATAATATCACTGGATTGTAACTCAGATAACTGGCCATGTGATGTATATGGCTATCAGGATACCCCTTGTAAAATGATCATTATTCTACATGATCCATGGCAAAACGCACAGTGAAACACATTTGGAGTAAAGATGAAATCCACCACCTCATGAGTGTTTTGAAATACCTGAAAATTTTCTTTTTAAGAATGTAACAATACGTACAATCATCAGGAATATGTAAGTCATTGAGAGAGACTGTGAATTTCATAAACACTTCAACTAGTCTCTTTCTTCCTTGAAAGAATGTGAATGTAAAGCACAAACGGTTTGCATTCTGAGGAAAAGAAGGTCATTTGTTTGAGGGAAGAACTCTTTTAACACTGACTGTTGTGTTGAGTGATTGTTGCGTGGGCTCTTCATAATCTAATCTATTTAGCGAGAAGGATTGTGGTATCTAGACAACCATTAAGTGTGTTTTTTTTTCTAGTGGCTGAAGAGCAGTGGAAAAAACACTTTGCTTTTAGGTTTGACTATGTCATTGTCAATCCAATGTGGATGACATTGTACAGGAAGTCAAAGATATATTGCCAGAGCTGATGCTTCCCTACAAATTAGTAGCAAATTGGAACTCCGTAATATACAGGCTGACATACCTAATTAAAATTAATTACAATCTCCTGGTCACAATTTTGGTTGACATATTTGATAAATGATGAGTGAATATGTTTAGATGTCAATTAATCAATTCCATTGATAGTAAAACTATCATGGAAAAGTTCCACTCAAAATGAAAATAGTTGAGCATGACATATATTAGAGGGCTAAAGATTTTGGACAGGATTTGACCTTGAGTGTGCTGATTGTCACTTTGGTTGTAAATTTATGAATTTTATACAAAATGTACAGTGGATGACTTGAAAGCACACCCGCCTTACAGAGCTGAAATTTAGCGAGGAGTGTGTAAAATTGACTTCTATTTGTATTCAAGTTAACTTACAATTTTCAAACAGCTAGATTTGAATGTAGGTTCGCTTATTTAACTACCATGGGTTTGCTTTTTGATCAAACAGTCATGGCTTACGGTGAAATTGCTGCTTGAGTCTTGTTTATCTTGGCTCTCTAACAGCTATGCAGCTTGCACAGTATGTTATGGTAAGTTTTTACTCACGTTCCAAAATTACACATGCCAGGTTTGCCATATTTGTTTTCTTCATGGGTTTTTGTAGCGTATTTTTCTTTCACTGTGGATTCTCAAGGCTCCTCAGTGTTAAGAAACGTATGAACGAGCACGAGTTTTTCTGCATATTTTATATTTCATTTTATATTGCATATTTTAGATTGCAAAATAGATTTTTCAGCTTTTATAGACAGTTAAATCGGTCAAATGTTTGTTATTGTGATTGTCATCTGCAATGGTATTTAGGTTTTTCACTATCCAAACCAGAGTAATCGCAAACTATAATAAATCTTCAGTGTCCAAAATGTACTTACCAGCAAATGTAACACGAGTGAAGTCAAATCTTTATTCATTCATTTGTTTTCCATAACGCTTATCCACACAAGGGTCACATGGGTGCTGGAGCCTATCCCAGAAAACAATGGGCACCAGGCAGGGGACACCCTGAATTGGTGGCCAGCCAACAAGGAGACACTCATACCATCCATGCACACACTCATACCAAGGGGCAATTTAGAGTGTTCAACCAGCCTACCATGCATGTTTTTGGGATGCTCTATATATCCTTATTACCAGGCTTTACGTAAAGAATACAGCAATACATTATAAAGTCCACAAGAAAATGAATCCTTATCAGTAGGTTATTTCAAATGCAAACAGTCATTCTCTAGGTAAAGCTAAATGCAGTGTTTGGTAAAGTGAAAGATAATACTATTTGATATATCTAGACATTTAGATTAAAAATGCCCAGAATCTAGACCAATAAATCATTTAGCCTTTTAATGCATTTCATAAATAATCTGATCGAGAGCGCAATTAGTCCAGGTGTTTACATATATATCTACCATTAGGCTGCAGAGTTAGATCATAGTTGAATGAATACACTTTAAGATATTAAATTGGGCCCCGAGTAGCAAGAAGAAAGATGAGTTACAGTTGGGCAGGTATGAGACTCAACATGTCCCCCTATTCATCTTCCTTCCCTGGTTAAGTTCCCCATATGTAGAACAGCTTTAAGGTGAGTTGTGAATGCTCAGAGGGTTAGGCACCGAATGTTAATGCTATACATTCATTTTCCAGTTCGCATATCCTTAAAAGGGTCGTGGTGGTGCTGGAGCCTATCCCAACTAACTTTGGGCAGTTGGCGGGGGACACCTTAACATTATTGCCAGCCAGTCGCAGGACCTGCCGCCATGTTCATGTTATGTAGAATTACAACAACTCCAATCTACCAGGCAATTTGTATTGTGTGTGTATGAGTAGTTTTAGAAGAGATACATATAAATACCTAACTATAAATTATTTTCTTTTCAGGAAATACAAACATCCTTTTGTTGACAGAGACCTGCTTAAATGAGCTTACATGCTTTTAACGTACTGAGTCGTTGAAAGTAAAAGTTTCAGTACGTTTTTATAGAATTGTCATCCTTGACTAAGGGTCTGCAATTGCTGTTAAAACAATAGTCAGCTATAAAGTGCACATGTGATGACAGAGCTGTCCTCTGAGACCAGTCTGGTTATCCTGTCCCTCCTCCAACCCTGGATGTTAGACAGCAACCTTACAAAACTGTTCAAATATCCCACTGTCCATACTTGACAAACACTTAATAACAAGTTATAACTTGGTCATAGTTGTATTTTCTTAATGTATTTTAGGTTATTGACTATGAATGGAATCCACCACAAATTAGTATTCTGGGAAGAAGAGGTCATCTGTTTGAGTGTAGAACTCTATTCTCAACCTTGAATATTGTGTTGAGGGATTGTGGCATAGGTGCTCTGGTATTTATTCAGTTTAGTTAGAAGGGGTTAGATGACATGTGGACTGCACTTAAATTTTCTTCTAGTCCCTGAAAATCAGAGGGAGCCTTTTTTTTTAAACATTTTGAATGCTGCAGTTCTCCCTAGAGTTTCTTATTCTCTTTGTATCCCTCATACTAGTTGAGCTACACATATGATTAAAATTATAGGCCTCACTCATATTTTGAGAGGGCGAACATGAACAATTGGTCGGTAACCAAATACTTATTTTCGCTACTGGTTAATAGTCAGAAATCCTATTTGATGTTTTCAGCAGTTATTTAATTGCATGCCAGTGGTCCGGGAAAATAACATATGTATATCAAATGTCAAATGTGGTTCATAAGACTGGCTCAGGTATGCTGGGTGATTGGCATCTAGTGAATATCTCATTAAGAAAAGCCTGATCCAACACTGCTCCATGCTCCATCAGATTGCTACCGTTGGAATGTGGCTTTACAGTGGATCAACTTTAATTAGAACATTTTTGAAGTTAGAATGGAGAGCAGAGTCTATTTGCAAAGCTGAATAAGATATGCAAGGTTGATAATTGTCATGGAAGGCATTGTTGCTAAGCCTGTCTTCAACTTTACAGGCAATGGGAAATTATTGGCTTTCCAAATGCTTTGCCATCAGAGGATGATGGAGTGTTTGCCACACTAACAGGAAACCAAAATAGAATTGTTGCAAACTATCAATGCCATCGGTCTTTTACATTCAAAAGATTGATCAAAAAATTAATGCATTTCAAATTTGTCATGTTCCAGACAAAAAAAATATTTTAAGTTTTACTCTATTGTTTTCTCACAGTTTTGGCACTGACTTCTGATAATAATCATCATAATGTGCGCTACATATCTTTCTCCATTCATTCATCCTGTACTAGTTGTCAGCCACTCACAGGGCACAATTAGACAAACAGCCATTAAGACATACGCTTGTACCTAGGGGCTGGCATTTAGAGTGTTCAATCAGCCTACCCTGCATGATTTTGGAATGTATGAACAAATCTTAGAACATGGAGAAAATCCATGCAGGCACAGAGAGAACATTTAAACTCCACACAGTAAGGCAGGGATTGAACCCTGTATCATTTTACATTTTGCATAATGTTTTTTCTATTGACTGCAGATTTATTTTTCAGCATTCCACCCGCATACAAACATTTTAATTTTTTCTTTCCTCAGCTTTTTAAAAACACCAACAACTTTTAAAAGTATGTTTTGGTATTTCTGTATAGAACAGGGGATTGATTTTGCATTAATAATATAGCATTTGTGACAATATATTATATTTTTTAATTTTGCTAATCATAGAATGTGGAATTTAATTCGGTGAGCAAATTAAACATTAAGGTGATTAAAAAAAGGAATTTTGGTGACATGCATGCTCTTTTCTGACAATTGCAAATAACAACATTACATATTCATTAATCTATGTATTTATCTTGCTGCTATGAAGAATGAAATGGTCTGAATACATTGAAAAAGTTGGCCCATATTGCTTTTTTCTCCCAGACTTCTTATTGGCCAAAATGTATACTTGAATGCCCATGAATTGTTTTCATTTGAATCAAGATTGAATTTTCACACTGTGATATAAAAAATATTATGGCTGCAAATGATTTGAAGATCATTCACTCAGGATAAAATACATTTTTTCTTACTCTGTATGCTCCCTTATTTCCAACACACTGCCTTTAGCATAATTTGGGGGCCAAGAGTACAATCGTAGGCCTGTGCCAGGGTTTGACCTTTCATTGATTTACATCTGATAGTGTGCGGAAACCCCGTTGGCCGTGTGGCTTGGTGTCTTCAGCTGTGGTCTCTTTAATTACTACACGAACAATGGGTCAGTTGTCTCCATGCATCTCAGAGCGTAACATCTCTCCAACACGGAGCAGGATGGGGAAAGCAGCTGTCACCAAGGGTTTCGTTCACTCGATCCTGATTTGGCGTGTTTAGTAGTGTGACAGTGGACGAGGATTCAGCAATTTGGGGGGAATTTGTAATGCATTTAACTTATATAGTATTTTTTTGGCCATCATATGAAGCATTGCTTTCGAGGTTGTCTTATTTATGTTCAATCCAATTTATGTGCTATGTATACATTTCATATGTTCATTTTCCGTACTACTTCACACGGAGGACACTCTGAATTGGTTGCCAGATCACAGTTGGCCCGCAGGCTGTAGTTAGGACATCACAGTATATGTGTCACTAGGTCTCTCATAATGTAAAAGATCATTTTCAGTTGAATATTGGCTAAATGTATAGTTTGGTGAGATTTGAGGCATTTTTATAGCGTATCCAGCTGTGGTGTGAATACGCATTTCCTTGGGGAGTCAAACTGGCCCACTTTTGAAATGCATAAAAATACAAGCTTCAAATAATCTTTTAGCTGGTTTACACCCATATGTGAATTTTATATTGCGCTGCCAAATTGAACAGAACAAAGTAGTGTCAAACTGTCTCCCCTGCAGTGTTGAAATAATAACCCTGTTTTTATTCCCCCCAGTCGTTTCCCAATACTTTTTTTCCCATTGCCATAGTATTTTCAGTCAATGAAGAGATGTTCCTCGGCGGGTGTGGAACTATTGCACATTGTGAAACACGGACATGACATGATTCTTATTAATGAACCTCCCTGCCAATATGTTGACTAGTGATTTGAATTCCAAATTTAAAACTACATGTGATTACCTATTATTTTCAAAATGCTTAAATGAGAAATGGTAGGAAATATGAGACTGGTGTGAATATGTGATAAGTATAAATATCTCTTAAAATCAAAAGTGCGTGAACATTTTTGTACCAAGATCTACTTTCCAAGAATTGAAGCTCTCCATAATCTAGTACCTTTTTCCTGCACCACTGACAAAGCTCAGCAGTTATGTGTGTTGATATCAATTCATGAGCAAATATAGCGATCCCCTAATTTGCGGGTCATGTTTCGCGGATTCATTGCACTGCAGAATTTTTAAAAGTTGTGACGTGAAAGACTGTGTTTTACCGCATGACAAAGATAACTCAGAAGCACTCATCAGGGGCGTGATTGATTCCTAGAGCGAGATTGACCAATGAAAGCACCAATAAAAGTTGCTTTATCCCGTGAGCTGATAGGCTGGAGACAAGCAAAATTCATAATAGCTCAGTTAAGAACACCAGCAAACTGGATCAAATATTTTTTGTCACGGTGGACCCCTGCTTTAGACAATCCTATTGACACTGTCCTTCCCTGTGAGCAGTGAGATTCACTCTGGAATCATTAACACACAGATGGAAAGAATAGTTACACTAACAGTTATTTTTCAATGACTTAATATACGAATAAATGAGGAAGCCAATTCAGGATGCACGAAAGACCCATATGACATCTACAATTTATGAAGCTTCTTATTGGCCAAACTGCATCCTAAAATGAAATTAAAGTACAACACAGTATCTTAAAACAAGAAATGTCTATTTTCAAAATGTCAGTGGCCTTTATTTATTTTTTATGCATTTAAATAATTTTCCATGGAACACTTATTTTTTCTTGAATGCATTATTTTTATTTGTTTGTTTTCTTTCATACAATAGAAGACAATACTTCTAAATTTGACCCATTTAAAAAATATAGTACACTGTTTTAAGACTAGTATGATTATCCAAATCCAAACGGTGTTGTTCATGTAAATCATGTATCATTTACTGTGCTATATGTCTTTTAATTGGGCACAGTGAACAGTCATGGGGGAGGTGTCGGATGGTTATTTTTAGTAGAAATCAATTAGTAGGAGTGGTAGTCGCAATGGACACCTTGACAACATTTTCTGCCTTTCTCTAGACTTCCCTTCTCATTTGTGACTCCTTGTCCATCATTGTGGTAGCTATAATTAGGTTTCCTGAGGTTGAAACTGTGTTAACACAGTCCCCTTTTCACTGATTTGAATTAATATACATCTATGTATAAGCAAATGTAGCATGTTTTTTAAGCATTCCATACGTGTAGTGTGTTGCTCTAAATTATTGGACAGAAATTATGAAGTGATCCCTAACAGGTAAACCAAAAGATCCTCACTGGAATGATTGACGATAGCCAAACAATGTCAATGGTTTGGGGCTGCAAATGGAATTAAAACTTAAATCATCCCTGGCACCTTAAATAATGCAATCCTCATGAATGCTATTATTTAGGTAACGGAAAAAAAATGTTGCTCAAAACCACATGCACTGCCTTCACATTCTTCGGGATTCATGCTGAGGTGGTTTTCCTAAGTCAATAGTTTGGTTGATAAATCTATTCAATGTGTACATTATTATAACTTTTGGCATCCTCTTTTCTATTTCACCTAGTAGCTAAATACTTTAAAACTTAAAATCTTGCAAAAAGGGTATTGATATAATTAAGCATTAATTACCGTCTTCCAATAGAGATATCTAAAATTATATGACATGCGATCGGTGCAATATTAACATAATATTAAAGGCTTTTCATCACAGTGTTGATAGATATCTTGAAAAACAACTTAATGGAGACACTTTTAGGGAGGGTGGATATTTAATCACTAAATGCAGCTTCATTATGACATCTATTCTCCAAGACTAAAAGTTGTTCCTCTCCAGTGTGATAAGATGGTGTGACGAAGGCGACAGATTCCAAAGAACCATTAGTGTTCTCTTCTTCAATTTTGACACTGAATTCTAGATATCTGCCATCTCTTATTATATTAAGCTTAAAAAAATCCAGTTTATCTTTATTACAGGGCCATAATCTCTCATAGCAGCTAATCATGTTACAAGTTCTTTGGGTCACTTCATCTTATCTCAGTGCATTCATATTGTCTTTGTGTCTGTAATTCCATAATATTTACAACTTGGGATCACTGAATGGTTCATTATACAATGCTACCCCTTGCCAAGGGTTCTCATTTAAGAGAACCCAACCATGTTCCCTCAGTGCTGCTTAGCTAGGCTTTGATTAATGTCTTCATGGTCTGGTCAAAGTGTCGATATCTTCACCAGCTGGGCCCATCTGTCATGTTTTTCCTGTGACACCCCTGAACGCAACTCTCGTCCTATAAGGGAGGCCATCCATCAAAGTGGTAAACAGAGACATCTCCCATTAGTGGCCCTGAGCACTCCTTATCATATACCATAACAGACAAGTAATCATCTAGTATTATGTAGCGCCACAGGCTAATGTAAAATATTAACAAAAATACAGCACTAGAGCTGCTGATTGGATGGAGCATCTGTGCAAAATATAAAGCATAGTTACAATTTTCAAGGCAGCAGATTGTTTATGGAATGGTAGTCGTTACAGTGGCACACTGATTTGCAAACACTTTTTTTTTCATTAAGACTATTTTGCTTGCACTCTCTAAAGAATGTTTTTCAATGGATACTTGATGATTGGCATTATGTGTGGAATTTTATTATGCTCCTTTTTTCCTCATGAGAGCCTGTCACTTTGAATAGGGGTGTGTGTATACTTATTATATTCACTGACGACGAAAGCATGCAATACTGAAATATTAACTTTTAGGCCATTTTGAAAGCCTCCTCTGTAAAAATAGAATTCAAAATTCAAAATATGTTCACGGCATATTTGTTGCTTTTTCAAACTGCACCAAAACGTCACATGCTACAACAAAGTACAGAATCATGTCCGTGTAGTGTGTCAGGCAAACAAAGAGGTTTGTTGCAATGCCAAGGTGTTTCCTGTGGGGGACAGTACGTTCAGGCACAGTACTCTTTCTTTACATGTATCTAACACGCGATTCTGGATCCCTCCCCATTGCAGCTCAGTTAAAAACTGGAGGGTAGAGACCAAATTAACATTTACCAGGGATCAACCAACTCCTTCTCTCTCCTCTGGGTCACCTCTGAAACCTTGCCTTAGATAATGCTGACAATGTAGTGGTTGGAATAAATTCACAATGAAAGTGAAGATGTAGCTCATTTTCTGGCATTTTGTGGCGTTTTGGAGATCGATAAAGCTAAAATATGTTTCACTACGCAGCTTTAACTGTGGTGCTACTCATATGACAAAAGAAAATTAAACATTCAATACTTCTTGATTTGTCTTTGTTTGATGAAGATCCGAAGGATAATATTTAGAATCCAAGAACAAACATGGAAAAAGGACTCACAAAAAATCTCATGTATTGTCCATGTTCTCAACTATTTACATATAGAGCACAGTTAACCACAAGGCATTTAAAAGAAAGCCTTTATTAGGTAAAAGAGGCGAAAAATAAGGAGAGGTTTCCAGGAATTGAAGGAGATAGTGTTTCTCTCCCTCTTTGAAACCCAAGCATGATCTGGCACACATTTCGAAGGAAAGGCTAATTGCTTCAGCACCTCTGTGCAAAAATCCAGTCACTTGTGAAACCATAATGGGAAACAGAATTCCTCTATGTAATACACATCATTTCGACCTCCTCAGTTAGATCTTTGTCCTCTGTTTTCTGTGTTGAAATCAGACATTGCATTTATAACAGTCAGAGTGCATCATATAAATTGAAGAATGACAGAAAGGACAGTTAAAAGTAGATAGATTTGTTTTCTTTGGCGTAAACAAATACCCTATGTCGTCCCCAGACCAACACAGTGGGTAATTGGCTGCTATAACTCAACTGAACGCTTTGCCCTGAGCTACACATAATACTTCCTGCACTTAACTAAATCCATTTTTCAACCCTCAGAAGAGTTATGACACACTAATGCATTATTGTACAAATGTCAGACCAAGTTAAACCTTTACCAAACATAAATGAAGGAAAGTCTAATTTAAGGGAAAGTTCATTGTTTAAGCAAATCATCGAAAAATATATTAGCATTTCTAGTAGATTATGTATAAAATATGCTTTCACTTTATTTAGTCACAATTAGGTAAATAAGGTATGTGCAACCGTGAAGAACTGTGTTGATTGTGAAATCTTCAGGGCCGTTTTCACACACTAGGGCAGTAACATCAAACATTAAAAATGCTGATTATACACCTAAGTGGTTTTGATTTACACATTTACACATATGATAAAAGGGAGTGTGTAATTAAGAAGGCTTAAATATGACCTTGACTCACAAGGCTTCTTCAAGTGACTGAAGAGGAACAAGATTTACATTAATGGATAGAAAAGTATACCCTTGAAATGTCATAGTGGGTTTATGACCTGTCACTTTCCATAAATATTACAAAAACATGATTAATTGTAATTATTTATCAAAAGACTACCATGAATTATAGAACCTTTCACCTCTACATCTTGCCCAACCTTTTATGCTCATTCCTATTTCATTTTCAGAATTTTTAGTATACATTATATTGGTCTTGCAAAATTAATTATTTATTCATTAAACCATCAAAGCAATTGCTGCTGGTTGTTCTATTAAAGATGAACAACAGAGTGAGAGCTGCACATCATTTGATGCAGGTTAGACATTTCTATATACCTTTTTATTGGCAAAGTAAAACGGAGCATTGTTAATAGTTCTGTTTTAACTTTTAATATCATTCATTATTTTCACTTTAGTTTGTTTCCATAGATACATTTGCATTTTTTCCCCCACAATATTTGCATTAGCTCTCTCAGCTAGGCGATATGTACCAAAAATGATTAGGTTTGTATCTCACACAGATTAGGGAGCCGGGATGAACATTTTTAACTTTTCATTCCTCTTTCTAATTAATAACTGCCGCTGTGCATAATGTACATACAGTGAACCCTTCCATTTTCTATAGGGATGACAATAAGTAAAAATCAAGAAAGGACAATGTGATTAAAAGCAGTTTTGAAAATGACAATTTAACATCACATTATGGTGTAGTGGTTCACTCACCTGACTTCTGTGCGGGCAAGAATTGGATCGATTTCCACTCGATGGTGGTGTGATTGCGAGTGTGAATAGTTGATTGCCTCTATGTGTGCCCTACGATTGACTGGTGCCCAGTCTAGGCTGTAGTCCGCATCCCTTCATCACCGCTTAGCCTTGTTGGGGTGTTGTCGCCTATACAAGCTGACCTTGGGCAAATGGTGGACTACAAAGTGGTTGCCAGTCAGTCATAAGGCACAGGGAAAGACAACCATTCACACCCACAATCACGCCACCACTGGGGTGGAATTGATCCCACGGTGAAGTCAGGCGAATGAATCACGACAACATCAGTGACAAGTTTGTCGTCCATCCCCACATTTTCTCAATGAGCTTTAGATCAGGGAACATCTGCACATAACCAGTCACCGTTTAACAAATGAAAAAGCAATCCAGATCATACTAAAAAACTGGAAATATTTTCTACATGCCACAGTGGAGTGGCGTCAATCATGGTCTGAGGTGCTTTTTCATTCATTCATGCACTAATTAATTAATAAATTATTTAATTAATTCATTCATTCACTCAATTGTTCAACCCTGTTCTAAAATTGAATTTCTATTGTTGGAAAATGTAGTGGCGAAAAGGATTATTATCTGTCTTACTTTAATCAACTTCCCAAAAATTCATAACTTTTTGTTTTCTGTTCAATATGCCTCATTAAATCGATATCATTTGTGCTGCTTTGAATTCATTGAACTTGTAATGATGCTCGTCGAACTACCAACGCCTGCATGTTTCACTCTAAATCTCAGTAGTGAAGCGGTAGACAGGTTGTCCATGTTCCTACTGTGGGGCAACGGTACATAAAGCACACTCCAGGTGAAAGCACATAAGGCCACGCTCCATTAGATTACTCCTTGTGCTATTCCCGTGATGACATTCTCAATTAAAAGGCCGTTGGATCTTTCATTTGAAACACAGATTTTACGGCCCTCATAAAATGTAGTTCTTTGTTAGCTCTTGTAAAACACGGTCGGGGCATACAGTATATTAGGAATATATGCTGTAATTGACACTACTTGGGAAATGCTTTATAGCTTCAAATTGTACCACTGTTTTCTCCCCTGCACTCTCCACCTTGTCTTTGGTGATCTTCTTGTTAGCTACCTGCATTATCTCCCAAGACAATGACCTGTTCTGCTCATGCAGATGATTTGGTCGTAGCAGTAGTGCCAAATGAGTTGGCTGCCAATTAGGGGAGGTATTCCACTTACATTACAGGGCAAACTCCCTCCAGTAACTACACCCTGTTGTGATTCAGCTTTATAAGTAGGCTCCAAAAGATTCTGCTATGCACAGTAATATTGTAATGTAGTTTTGCAATTCTGCACTCTGAGGAGACAGAGTAGTCTAAATCTGGAAATGCACCACACAGTACTGTAGCATGTGACACCAAAGCCTGTGAGTTAAAGATACTGTAATGTAAAATTGATGATTTTTTTCCTATTAACAGTGGTACCTTTACTTATGAATGCTTCTACTTGGGAAATATTCAGGTTATGAAAAGGTTTGATAGGAAACCAAGATCTAAGATATGGAAAAAACAGTCCAAGTTATGAAACCAAAGAGCCCCTGAAACATAAATACACTATCTGTATGCGTTATTTTATTTTAAACAAAAAATAAAAACAATAACAATGTTGCGTGTCATAGATAATCTTTTAAAATGGGTAAATATCAGATTACCCATTAAGAATCATTTTCAAATGACTGTCCCAAAAGATTTTCTGTTTCTTTAGTTTGGAATAATATCAATTGAAATATTACATCCATTTAATGAATAATAGAAGTGCAAATCCTACATGATCTGTCTTTTAATGCAGAATAAAATAACTCAATGATTTTGCTTTAACCGTGATGATAGCTGCAGGATATAATGCTTCTTTTACTCCATTTAAGTGGTTTATTACAGACACACAAGAGTGACTGGTTAATAATTATGCACATTCATAATTATTAACTAGTCGCTCTTGTTCCCTTAAGAGATCGGCTGTATTAATTGAATGATACAACTCGATGGTGTAAAATGAAATGCGAAAACTAATTTACATTATCTCATAAGCACAAAGATATTTTTTCCTAAATCTAAATGTACAGGCAATGCACGGTGAACTATCCTTTCAATCACCCTGTTTGGTTCTCCTACCACTCAAAGGGAAAACAGTCAGAAGAGGCTTACGGGTGTAAATCTCTCGGCTCTACCTCTATGATTGCCCAGGCCACAGTGGGATAACGATTAGAAAAAAAAAACTAATCATGGCGGATGTCATTAGCATATTACCAATAACAGCATGCAAATGGGAGAAAAAAGGAAGTGCTTTATAATACTGGTTAAAGTAGGAATTAATGTCACGTATAGATGCACACAGCTGCTTGACAAACAGAGACATTCACTTCCAAACATAAGTCAAGGAAGTGTTTCAAAATTATGCTTTTTTTTCTCCACGTTTTTGTCTGTGAGTGACTTGCTTATTACTTGATACTAATATCGCATTCCCTCTCTTTCTTTTGATCAGCTTTTGCAGCTGGGCTGCCCTGCCTCACTTGGATGCATCAACAAAGCATGAAGTGGCCACTCAAGTCTGGTTAAGTATTGCCTGGATGGGAAGAAATTACGCAAATTCTTTTAACTTTTCAAACAAACATAATGCAGTCAATGTTGCATGTCGATATGAATCACTTAGATGAACTGAAAAAAGATTTTTTTGGGATGATTTTGCTCTAATTCTGAAAGAGGCATCTTTTCAAAATCACACGGCTGTGTCATGCCACTTTGCAGCTGTGTTTCATTCCAGTTGAACGAACATATTAGGCCTTTGAAGGTAAAATGTTTCAAGGTGAAGCTCATTGATATTTCTATAGCTGATCAACACATATTTTTGCTCAATAATCTCTTGTTTCATTGGCTTTTGAAACTATCCCCCCAAGACCAAAAAGGTTAGAATCTTAATTCATATAAACACAAAAAGTGGCAATAATTCAAGGTAGAAAGATAAAATGAAATATTTCAAAACAACCCTCATTGAATATAACCGATATTCAGAAGAGCATATCAAGAAATGGAAATAGAATTACAGAAACAAATAACACTAAATTTAGTAAGTATTGGGATTGAGTCTTTAAAGTCATGCTTCAGGAAATTTAGAAATTTAGGTTTCCACGTTTAAAAAACAGGCACAACATTAGATACATATTTTAAATCACTTGAGCAAGAAATGTTTTCAAATCCTTAAAAAACATAATCATTCTTAACTTTGAACATTTAAGAGCCATATTGGCCCATGTAGTTAAAACCTTTGAGTTAATTCACTGAATTCGAAAAAAGCTTTTAGTAAAATGCAATTTGTTATTGCACCCCCGCAAACTGCTTCCATTATAATGTTCTAATTATTAACCATCAGATAAAGATAAAGAGATACTAACTTTATTGATAATGTTTCAACAGTTACGTAGTATTTCGATCATAAGGAATCATCAACAACCAGTTGGTTTCTTTGGTAAAAAAATAAAATAATCACAATGCACACATTCTGTCTTAACACCTATTGGCTGTTTGAGGCAGATTGTCTCAATTTTTCAACCTGTCAAAGCTCTTTGTTTAAGGCAAACCCGCAAAATCTGTCTTGCTGCTTATAAACTACCATTATACCCCGCAACAAGGCTGCGCTCATTAATAATGCTTCTGTCAGATGCCCATTCTCCTCTGTGAAAATAGAAAATATCATTAATTACAGTTTCTGTCACCCTCTGACAGCTTCTGCAATTGTTCCAGTCCCTGAGTTCTGTTTCATTGTGTCCACACCTAGTGACCACCTATTCTTTACTGTCTCAATGGAGATGTCCGGCATGTGAGAGGAACAATAGGTCAGTGAGATCTCGCCACACATTGCAAAGCTTATGTCCCAGTAACACATTAGTCATCGAGGGAGCAATCGAGTCTAGTGTGAAACTCAAAATGCAGATTAATCACTCTCAAGCAGATATCAAAGTGTCTTGATCGAAATTGGGTCTGCACGTTCTATATGGATTCGGTTGCTTCATTCCTTTTGCTACTCACTTTATTGTCCTGGAGAAACATCAAAGAATTTTAGTTTGACGCAGAACTGGAATTTTCTCTCATGAATTCAATCAGCTGTTGTTGCTTTTTATCGCGAATACTGGAACATTTTGCAAAAGTAAAAAGTACAGGAGCCTATCTCTGACAATATGTTACTAAAATAATTGATTAATTTTCTTTATATTACACTACATTACACTCTTATCCAATTTTCACCACCACCATTATGTCTATAACACTCGTTTAATAATCACAATTAATTTGCATTCCGCATTATGAAAAAACATTAACAGAGCTTGGGCCTTCTTAGATAAACAATTTTGTCACAATATAATATGTAACTTGACAGACAAAGGAAATAAACAAGGTACAAAGTCTAAAACAGTGGTTCTTTTTATAGCAAGTACACTAACGCCTACAAAAATACTTGGATCTCCAAATACCACTTTAATGACCAACATAAAATTTGAGAAGGTGTAAAGAATAGTTGTTTTTAAATCAATAGATTTATTTCTCTGCTTCCCTACTACTAATGTAACCACAGGCCATTGATTTGAAATGGTCTCCAAAAATACTGCAATTACATTATTTGCGCATTATGCATGCAATAACTGATGATAATCCAATACACACCAACCACATAGAATGGATTGAAGAGTAAACACAATGTAATGTGAGAGAGGTATGTATTTTGAAAAACAAAAGTTCATAAAAGGGTAATAATTATTAAATAATAAATAATAATAATAACAATAACAGCTGTGGTAAGTGTGAAATTTCGCACACGGCTGAGAACAATCTTTCCAATTAAAATTACAACTTCAGGCTTTGAAAAATGCATGTTCTTTTAATGACAACTTTGTTAATTTTATTTTATGACATTAAAGTTGTTGTGTATTTCATCTTAATACTTTTTTGTAATGTCTAACATAGCACGAAATCGTCTTTTTCATGCATGGGAAATTATTTGTATCACACAAAGAGAGCGTAAAGAAATTGAATATCAGATATTACATATGAGCATAACACAAGGCTAAATCTAAATCAGTCTCACAAGGGAAGGGGGAAAACAGATGCTTCTAACAGTAGATCTAAATATGCTTTTTATTATTCATGTGCAGTCCAGGAAACGGGCAAATAATTCATTTTATTATGTGTGGCTGTGATAAACCATATTTATGGACAAGCTGTCAAGATTGCATTCGGTCTCTTCAGTTATTGCTGCTATCTTCTCCTGTATGCAGTATACTGTCACACACTGGATTATATGACACAATCGCATAATACACTTCGGTTTGAGTTTCCCAAGACGGATAAGCTTTGAAATATATGATAGCAGACCCCATACAGGCAAGCCATTAAACAAGGGCAAGTGAGTGTACACTATAATGTATCATCCTCGAGAGCTCTTGTTTTACTAGTAACCACCAGTACCAAAGACGCATGGCTTCAGTCACAAGTGTTGCTTTTAACTTTGCATGGTGCTGTCACAGAGAGGGAGCATGGGTCTCATAACAGTTGTGGCCCAACCAAGAAAAATGAATAGCCACTGGGAGAACGTGGTTTATCCTTTTTCTTTGTTAAAGTATTATGTGAAAAAGCTTGTATTATATTATGCTTAGATCATTTGCTCTTTACCGCATAAGATATGAGTCATACATTCTTCTGTAAACTCCTTCACAATGACTGTTTGAATTTTCAAACTGAAGTAGTATGCACATGGAGGTTGCACAACCCATTCTGTGGAATTAAGTTGGACAAAATGCACAGTTGGTTTAAATATGTATTTTCAAGTGACCTAAATTTAGACACTCATTATGGTATCTAGTTGCAAATGGTGCTTATCTATCTTTCAGTAACAGGACGCTTTGTTTGGACCATCTATGCAGGAACTGCTGACACAGGGGGGTTTAGTTCTTATTGCATATCATTACATGAATGAAATATGTGTGTGATTAAATGCACAAGTTGGAAATCTGAGTTGCCATTTTAGCTTGGTTAGAGTGAAGTAAAAAGATGAGGTCTGTAGTTTTCCCCTTCGATATCATCTTAATGCATTATTTCATTAGCGGTATTGTGAACAACTATTGTGGATTTATAATCATGTTATGAAAAGTAAAAATATCCTGTTTACAACAGCAGCTGCTGTAGCTTTTTGTTTATTAACATCGAAAAGCATTGACTTGTGTTTTTCTCTCACAAATTTCAATTATAATTATAGTATTACATTTTATCTGTGGTATTAAAACCTGAATAGTCCCTATTTCTATGAATAAAAACCAGTAGATGCTCCCATCTCTGAAGGCTGTCTCCCTCCCTTCTTTTCTATTCCTTCAGCCTATCATCCATGTATTGTCTGCTTTGTAATCCGCAGTCTTGAGGCTCCCGAGGTATTTGTGTTCATTTCAAACACAATGGCCATTTCCTTCAAAGACCTGCAGTGCTTCCAAAATCATTTATTGCCTCTTATGACCTGTGTATCTCTCCAGGGGGCCCTTCACTGTGTTAGGGGAATGCAAAAGAGCCTTAACAGACCTGTATCTTTTGCCATACCTGGGATGGATTCTTGCACTCTAAGAAGCTCCCAAAGGATCATTTGTATATATTTGTTTTCAAAAGGCCATCTGGGCTCAGCATTGTTTGTGGTTGAAGAGTGGGTAAACTCTTATTTCACCCCATCAATTAGTCAGTAGTTCCTGATTCCCACAAGTAATATACCACGATGAGATATGCTCCTATGAACTGAAAGACGTCAATTTGTTTTATGGGGAGGTCAAAAACACAAGATGTATGCTTTAATTACTTGTGCATAATTAGTGTGAGACCAGTAATAGATTAACCGACACATTTTGGTAATAACATAATTCATTACTATGAAAAAAAACAAAAATACAGTGTTGAAAATGCCCCTAAATTCTATTGGCTTCATTATTTCTTCAAACAAAATTTGATGGAAGATTTTTTTGATATACATAATGAGAAAAAAATAACCTAATAATATACTATACTTAACCTAAAAATATATTATTCCAACATGAATTTCCTATTGATGTAGACTACTGTTAAGATTTGCTTTGAGACCTTAACAGACTCTGGGGAAATGTAAACTTTACCCAAGTCAGCACTGAAAGATAGCCCCCAAATTTTTCCACTTTGTCTTTTGTACTTTTTCAATGCTTAAACTAGAAATCCCACTGTTCCTTAACAACCAGGTTGAGGAATTCTCAGAAACATTTCAAAGTTAATAGGAGCCACAAAGGTCTGTGTTTCATGTAAGCATGTCATCCAATTATCCATTACGCATTCTCTTTCTGTGTCAGGCAGTGCAGAATAGATGAATCCTCCTCTAGAGGAGATAAATTGTGTGGGTGTAGGTTGTATTTATATGCACAGACAAGGTGCTGTGTGAAGGCCGAGCGCTGCAGATAGTAAGAACGGCTAGCGTTGCGATGCCACTACAGAGAAAATGACTCATAATCCCTTAAGAGCTGCCACATATGTCTGCACTGTAAGTCCATTTGTGATACCACAACATGACCTTTGGCTTCAGACCCATCTGTTTTGCTTCAAATATTTACGTAACTGAGTACTTTAAATTTGAAGCACAGTTTTGCAGCATGCCCCCGACAAATGGTGAATTACACATAAAAATGCCATCAAGCAGTGAAATAGTTATTGTCCTTTTTGTATTAGTTCACATTACTCTTAATAATAATAATAATCAGACATAGGCCCTGTCGTCATTATCAACAACAAAAAAGCCTACTTGTCATCACACCCAGAAACTGCGTATGACGAAATTGGTGGTGCTTCTCCATAAGCTACGTTTACTCGGCAAAATACCTAAATAAGTGATAGTTACGGACTTGTAATTGGCATTCTGCTGTTATGGATACAGGTCACTTACCTCTCACTGTCTTTCACTTACCTTCAGTCAGCTAGTAGGAGGCAGATCACCACCCAAACATCTTTTCATATTACCTCAGAAGGGAATGTGTGTTGTGTTACCGCAAATTTAGAGTTCTGATGGATGTGGTATATTCATCTATTAATATGGAAGTCACAATATCACACCTGCATTATTTTTTTTCAGAATCATTTGTTAAGGACTGATTTTAATTAATTGGACGATAAAAACGTCAACATTTTGGTCTTGATTCTTAAACTTTTGGCGCAAACATAACACTCCTCACCACCTAAACAAAATTATACTTGTCGTGAAGCATGAAGGGTCTTGCTTCTCATTTGTTGAGCCTGCTTTTAGAGCTAGAACCGACAAGATGGAAGAACTTTTTACAGGGAAACAACACATTTCAGGAAAAATCTACTCCAACCTCTGCAACATATACCAGTAAAGAGGCCTATTTCATGGATAAAAAATATGGGAAGAATGGTGTGTGAAAGTCACTTTACTGCTAATGACCCCTACTATAACAATTGGAGTGAATATACTGTACAGGTGCCAATTAATGAATGTAAGTAAGCCTCTACATGGAATTAAAAAAAACCACAGGATTTACCCTTTGTGATGAATTCTGTAAAATTGTTGGTTATATTTTCTCAAACCACATATTTATTATTTACAATAACATTGAAAATAGTTGCTGTTTGGATGCTTCGAAGATAGTACAGACAAAAAATGTATTTGATGAATCTTTTATTGTTGATGTCATAGAAAAAAAATCATTGTTGTGAGGAGTACCTTGGAAGAAAGGCACGCATGTTTTATGGCTCTCATTTTAACAAAATTTGGGGGGATTAAGTGCTCTAACTCTTAATGCACTCCCAAGTATTGAAACCTCCCCTGCTTTGAATTTATGTATATATGCCCCTGGGCATGTACAGTTCATAGATGTTTTTCAGTTTCCTCTCCTTTCCGATATCTATTTTTATGGTGTTTCATTTGAGTACAATATACTTAAATACAGTAACTCTTTTTATACAAAGAAATATATATGAGAAAATCACTTCCTGTCTTAGATTTCGAGTTAAGCTATAGTAGAATCAATGTCATTCATATGAATCTACAGCCATTTTTTTTTGGGTTCAAAGCGCCTAATGCCAGTTTAGGCTTCCCACTAGCGCATTCTATTACTTTCGAGTTCTTATGTCCTTTGCCATATACAGTATATAGTGTGTTGTGTTTATTCCTTGGTAGCAGAATTCATATGAAACGACATGGGCTCAAGTATGTAGTTGAAGTTATTCTTTATCTGGATCATCATTTTGAAACAAAAAGATTTAAGAACACAACAGTGGTGACATGTGAAACTGTGCATTGAGAAAGCACAGACATATCCAAAACCTTAAACAAAGCTTCCTTTGACAGTCTGTTAAAATCAAGCTTTTGCTGTTCGTTCAGTTGACGGTTGTCATTATTCATGCTTGTACACTAATGGAAAGATATTCATCATTGCCAAGTAGCCATGTGTTCATCATGAGCTACCACTTGTTTGACCTTGTAAGTAAATCTTTGCCACAGACCCGTTGGGTATTATGAACTTTTATCCCACGTTATTTTTTTGGTGAGTCCAAGTCAAAGTTTGTGAACAAAATAAACCGACCTATAACAAAAACTGCCAAAATCAAACCACAAGAGCTTCTGCCTGTAACACAGAGATTCAGCACTCACTTGACCTCAGCTTGTACCCATGTTTTCAGCACATATTTTCAAAGAGATTTTGTGTATTCAGAAGCCAATCATCAAAACAAGTTTACTGTCTCGTTAAATAAGTCTCACATAATCCAAATAATGATAGTGTAAAACGTAGTATGGGGTTTGATCCTGATTGGCTGCTTTGTTTTAGGTCAGGAAATGACTGCCCTCAAACCCTGGAGAAATTTGATCTTGGAAGGGGGTTCTGCAGCTTGCTGCAATTATGTTAGAGGTCATTTTACATCATTGTTAACTCTCCTTCACTCCCAATCAGGAGTGTCACGGAAAAGGAACAAGGCACTTAGCAAAACCTTTATCATCCCATCAGCGCTACTGCATATCACATGAACTCCGTTTTTTGTCCCATTCAAAGATTCGGTAGCTGTTCCACCGCCAAATATTCATTCATTCATTTTCTGAACTGCTTATCCTCACAATGATTGCGAGGGGTGAGAGAGCCTATCCCAGCTGACCTTGTGCACCCGGCAGGGGGGGACACCCTGAATTGGTGGCCAGCCAATCGCAGGGCACGAGGAGACGGACAACCATTCATGCTCTAGTCTTAAACAGGTATCTGACAGCCAGTCTAAGATGGATTTCAAATTTCAAATTCAGCTGAAGCAGGTTCATCTCACCTGAGACCCGATAAGAACAAATCGAAAAGAAAATATTTAAAGTCTTGTATGTATCAAAATATTAGGGAAAATGAACATTAAAGATGGAAATGTGTCCATTTAAAATATTACTGACTAATAAATCCATTCATTCCCTTTCCCAATGGATCACAGTATTTTGACAAGGTTAGTGCTTGAGCTTTTAGATGTTAAACTCACCTATACCTTATTAATCTAATTTATGTATCATGTATGTCTTCTTAGGGACGGGATAGCTAATTATCCCTACAAGATAAATGATATTCTAGTGCTTTATTAATGTGTCAAACTACTGCCAGGGAAAACCAATATATACGACACTGGGGATTGTATCGAATGAATCTGAAATATTTCAATATTTTAATGAAGTGGTGTCAATGCAAACCACATGTGCCCTTATTTAAATTATGCACATGCTCTTTTTACAGTGGTGTTATATAGAGGATGTATAAGTGATGGTAGCTGGCATAGGGTTTACAACCGAGGAGCTTCTTTGGCCAGCTTTGGGTCCTTCCTGGTATGAAAAGTAGCAGCGTTGCATACAGATAAGCTTTACAGCATCCTTTTTATGATGATGATATTGCTCACTAGGTAGATCTAATTAGCACCTTGGGGCCCTGGCGTAACTAATGTAGATTTTTCAAGATGTCTAATTCCATGACAGGGAATATAAGTTCAGCATTTCAGGGGTGGAAGAGCAATGGGTCAGGACATCAAAGTATTGGGCTTGATTTATATCATCTCTCATTTGAAGATAATGGAAAATCAAATGTCATTATTGGTACATTGAACCATAAAAGACAAATGTGTTACTGCTCACACTCTGTTTACTTCAGTGTTTTATGTGATCCCCTAGGAGGAGTTTGGCCTGTTGCAGGTTGGCTGTAAATCCCACATTTATCCACGCTTTCAATCGCAGAGGGGGGGTTGCTGTCGGCCTGAAGATGGACTGTGTCTCAGGTCTGGGTAGAGACCTCAGTGACAAGCCCCACTGAGGACTAAATGGGCCGTCATGTCTGATGAATGGTCAACCTCCCCCACAAAACAGAGTTCTCCAAAGGAGACAGCAGCAAAAGTTAGGTTAGTAGTACAAGGCAAATAATGGTACATTAAGATTAAAAGATCTACACACAGTAGCATGCCATACACTTGCTGAATGAATACCAAGTTATTACAATAAGAGTTCTTTGTAATTTTTATTATCTGATCTGTTTGGCAGGGGACACCTTGACTCTCCACTAGTTGCCAGTCAATGGCAGGTAATACATTATTTGGTTTGCATTTCATGGCCACATAATAATAATGGTTAAATATAACTCCTCAAAAACCTGCTCAATATTTTAGGTTGTCTTTTAAGAAGAGGTTACTACATCGTGTCACCAATACTATAATTTCATACCTGTCAAGTGAGGCTGAAGGTGATCTCGCCACACACTGCTCATAATGTTGTGATAAACAGTTTAATTCGATTTCATTTTTATCTACAAAATGTAATATATTATATGAATATTATATTTACTTTACTAAAGATTGATATTTTAGGGCTACAATAATAAATTAACCTCAGATAAAGTGAAAACCCAATAATGAATTTCAACAGTGCATTTGTTCAAATGCTGACAGGATTCTGTGCATGTTTTGAACATCTCTCTTCTAAAGTACTATAGCATTTTTTTCAACAAAAGCTTTTAAGCAGTTAGTGAGCCTCCCATTTGACAGCTAATTGTGAAATGCAAATCCAATGCTGTCAGTAAAAAAAAAAAGGTGACCCTAAATGTATCCTTCAGTGGCTGCACATTGAGTCAAAAGAAACAAAATTGTCCTTCAGAACCTGTTATTATTTGAGAAAGCTATTGCAATGCACACTGCACAGTGATCCCGGCGCAGCGGTTGAATTTGCTGTACACTCCACTGCAAAATGAGACTAGTCAAGTCCTAATGTAACCAGCAAAAGCTGGATAAAAATCTATACAAACTCAATTATGAATCAATTTGAGTTTGTGTCAGACAGTCTGGTGCCAACAGAGTGGATTTTTTATTAACTTATGGTCTGGAAAGAATGAAACACTTTTCATTTGTATACTTCACTATGTTGCTTCATGATTCAGAGGAAGGGTGTTCAAAGTTGGGCTCACATGGAGGGTTGGCTTGACATTGTCGATTATAACAAAAAAAAGTTATTTCCCATCTTTTGACTCACGATTTGACAGTAAAATGATGCTAATATAAAGGGAAGGTCTATTTGTTGTGCATCAGTAGTTCATTGATCATTCAGATAAAAATCCCTTCCATTTCTGATCAATGGGAGTTTAAGTTCAGATGGCTTTTACAGAGCATCATTTTGTCCTTCATATTAAATTAGGTCACTGGCTTGAATATGCATGATTCATTATGACAGGTTCCTGTCTGTCAGTCTCAACCTGCAGTATTTTAATTCTGGGATTTGCACAGGGGCCTATATATGAAAGTTTTCACCACCTCCAAAGTTTGATCATTAAATAACTGCTTATTTACTTGTCAAATATAAATAAATACAGGAATTGGATGCATATTTCTAACCTTGTTTCCCCCATGCAATATTTGGACTTAAAGGAGCAATATATGTAAAACCACGGGTCAAAAATGGTATTGGAACTAGAATCATAATATGGATGTGCACAACATTCCTTCCCGTTCAGGTAGCCAGATAAGCGTTTTGCAATGAAAAGTCACGCAAATATTGTATTTCAATAAGAATACACAGCAGCTAATAAACTGCAGAGTAACTTTAGCAATGGCTATGTGAACAAACACCATGTGTAGGATACAAACCATAAATATTACATACCAAAAATTAAATGAATACATGATGCCACAGTCTTCAAACGTAAGAGTGTCAAACTTTTCGGGGTTAATTTGGTGCACAATTTAAAGAAAAGCTCCATTGGTACATGGTAATGTTAATCCTGACTGTGAAGATGGTAGCAGCCTTAGTTAACGCAGCCAATAGAGCTGTGGCAACCTGGTTTTGTAATTGGCCGATGATGGAGGGTGAGACATCCATAGACATAGACATCCACAAAATCAAAATAATAACTTTCTAGGGTCGACAATCATCTTTTAAAATTAGAAAATCTCGACTTAACCACTGAGAATGGTTTTAGAACAATTTCCACAAAGACATGATTCATTAATTCATAATTGAAGTGAAAATCCTTCATTACATTCCTTTCAGCAAGTTTATAATTGCTTGATGTTGCTTTTTATTTATTTTTGTTTTTGAAATCACATAAGCCATAGCTGTGATGGCTCACGAGTTTACTGATGTTGAACTGGGCAGCCAGGTGGCCAATGGGCTTCCACAAAATGTTATAGTAAAGACAGTTGGTCCTGATAAAAATGGATGATATCCAGATGTCAACCAAATAATGATTTGTATTGCATTTTTATGGTATTGTAATGTCTGTAGATAAAGCATCTGGCCTCACAAACACACAGTTCCCATTGGTTCAATTAAAAATTGCCCTACAGTAGTTTGTTGTGTTTTTTCTCTAACTCATACACATTCTTCTTGGCAGGAATGCCTGGATTGTCCCATAAGGTCAATAAACCACAACCAAGAAATGACAGATATTCCCCCTGGACATTTATACCCAGAGTGTGATCGCCTCTCATTAGGAAGAAAGTGGGTCACAGAGGATGTAGTAGTTATCAGTTGTTGGATAAGAAGTAGAAGTTTGTCCCAGACCCATCTTGGGAAGTAAAACAACCCTCAAAGTACTATTTTACACCTCCACCACATTCTGCCAAAAGCAGCAAGTTAGAAATGGTACAGAATGATTTTCATGCCCATTTCTAACAAGCTGACAATTTGTGATTTTTGGCCAAACCTTTGCTGGATATGCAGAAGTCAACGGTAAAGTTTAATGGCGCTGTGCCGTAAAAACACAAATGAGATATTTCATTAAATAGATTACCCCACTGATGTAAATTATCCTTAGTTTAATTCAGGAATGTTTGATTTCGTTTGACATTTAGTAACTTGGATTTTTTTTGTACCATTTGAATGCAAGGCTTCCTAACGAGGCTTTTCGTAACCTGAATATTTCATATGTGGAAGCATTTGTAAGTAGTGGTGCCACTGAATTGTGGTTCGGTTCATCTTTTAGCCTGGTAAGTCAAATGTGTCAGGTAAATCCTATAAACGATTCACTGCGTTTTTTTATTTTTTAAGAAAGCCAATTGTTCTATCAGAAAATGCTTCATACTTGTTGTTTAGGAATTTGGTACAGCACAAACACTGTGGTGAATTGGGCACGTAGTATTAAGTGGACCAGCCCCAAATAGCCAATTCTGTTGTTTTGATTTAAACATTTTACTGAAGACTGCTTTGACCAAGTGAGAAAAGAATTGGGTTGTTTTGGGACTAAACCGCTGTAAAATATACTCGTGTTAAATGGGTAACATAGTAGCTTCCGGTGCAGTAAAATCTCATGTCCTTGCGAGTCCCTTCCTTCCCTGACCTAATTTCAATTTTGTATTCCAGCACATAATCATTTTCAATTGAGTCATTCGTCCTCTATCGGATCTTTTCCTCTTTTTTAATACTCTTTGACAACAGTGTATCAGTTAATTTGTAAAAATCTACGATATCTGGACTTCAAACAAGTGAACTCTACTCACAGTATGAAGCAGTGATGAAATGTACAGTCCAATTGTTTTTCTTTATTTTGTCTTTGCTTTTCCTTTTATTTTTGGGGAGGGGGGTGTTGCCTTTAACATTTATTTTTATACCCCAATATGCTCAAAATCACACACTGTTGACGTATCTTGAAGATCATTATCCACTGAGATTGACTTTCTCTAGCTTAACATGCCCAGGGGAGTCTCATCACCCTCGCTGTAATAGACAAGAACAAAAGGAAGAGAGAGTGAAAGGCATGAATTCCACTGAGCTACAACAAAGACCACACTCAAATCTTTAACACCCCCTCCTCACACTGTCTATAACAGCCATTAAACCTGCGTGCCACAAAGATACTTCTTCCTCCTCTCAACTGACGTGCGGCGCACAGACAAATATTGATCATATTATGTTTACAGCAATCATTAATTGACAGAACATTTTCTTTCATTATAAGTCTTCCCTCACATACACATGCATTTATATACATTCCCAGTTGTCTACATGTAGCCTACATACATTATTAGAAAACAAAGTATAAACTGGCCTAGTTCACCATTAGAGGGAAACTTTCAGGTCCTTCTATGCCTTCAGAAAAGGACAAGAAAATCAGAAAAAAAGTATTGTACATAAAACCAGAGATGCATTTAAAAAGGTATATTGATAAAAATAAAAAATAAAAACACCAGATCCTGATTGACAGAGCAATCTTTCATAAATTACCACACCAATCTTTACAGAACTTCAAAACCACGAAAACAAAAATCAAGCAATGATTTTTTTCTGGAAATTACATATAAAAAAAGTAGTTTTTGTTTTGTCATTTTAACTTACCACGACAATTAATTTGGAAATGCAATGTGATGTTCTACACGTTTTAAATGTTACGTGTTGGCAAAACATTCAGTTTTATTTCTTTGCAATAATTAACTATTAAAGATAGGTAACTATTTGAAAAGCATTAGAAAATTAGAAAATATTGAGCTTTATTTTGTATGCATCGCTGTTAAATGCCACTTGGAAAAAGGGTCACAAAAACTGAAAATTCTCCTTGCCCACTACTAAAATAAGATTTTTGACATTTGGCAGCTCTGCGATCTTGAGAAGGTCACGGGTACCTACAGATACCACCCGAGAAGAGAGAGAAGGGGACAACACTTGAATAAACTCCACAAGGTGAGGTGAGAAGGATGATTGGCCGATTTATGTACTTAAGCTTGGTGTCATTATAATTGTTTTTGTTTGTTCTTAGATTTAAAAAAAATGAAACAAGAATACTCTCAAAAATACATTTGGTGCACTTTCAGTTCGATTTCCTATAGTGTAATTCACTTATCAAAATGATGTAACAGGTGTGCTTTGTCAATGCAGAATCACCCTGTGGGTGAATGCCATCAGTCCAGGTTGTTGATCTTTTCAAGTGCATCCTAGCCAAATTTTGTTTAATAATTTGGCAAAAAAAAAGTCAGATAGTCTTGCCTTCTCTGCATGTTTTGGCTACCCACTGTAGTGTGTGCATTTTTTGGAAAAAACAGCTAAATGCACGCAGAAATTGAAGCGGGCTTTGTCACACACACATAGGATTTTGCTTTTCTTTGTTTGACCATTGCCTTTGCTGCAAATACTTTAGAAAATGATGAATGGCTCATATGTAAAATGCCACCTGTTGCTTTGGCATCTATTTCCAATTCCATCTGATGTAGGCAAACACAGTGTTTATGGTGTTTTTGCATGTTAGTTGAAAGGCTTAAATTATTTCTTTTCTCAGCATTTCTGTCCTATTGTTGCGTTTGCATTCATTCATTCACTTCTACACAACCTTCTACCTCTTGTGACATGGATGCTAATGCTTTCCTTTCCAGGCCAAATCCAAAATTTAAAGATTTATCTCTTAAATGAGAACCTGTGGTAAACAAGCTAATCTGTTTGGCATTGCTCACAGTCATGACTGAGTAAAACATGACAACGCTAAGCTCCAGAGTCGCCCTATCTCTTTCTGGCAAAAGTCCTTTCTCTGCTTTCCTTCGGGGCTTCTTCATTGTTAATCCTACCGATCACATTCTCTGTGCTTTTCTTTTGCCCTGGCCAAGTGTCTGGGCATACTTTTGTCTTGTCTCGCCGTCCGAGAGTTCATTATGCGATTGGCGACCAGCTAATGCAATAACATGCATCACGTGTCCCTACTGGCTATAGGAGCAGAATGCGGCTCTGCTTCTTTTCCTCTTTTCCCTCTGTCTTGTGGAGCCAGTCTGCCACCTCTACAGAGATGACAGGTTTTATCCAAGGTCTTTAACCGCGTATCTTGCAAAAACTCACAAATTACTCAAAGGATGATAAAACAGAAAACCTTTTCCAAGTTAACATCTTTCATGATGGAGCACATATCTATGGTTAGATCTTGTCTATTCTGGATTGACTTCTCATCGTTTGTTTATAATGTGCACAACAAAGCACCCTGTAGCACACAGCCAGCAAGCTCCTACATGGTTTTGCTGTGACACAGTCAATGTTTGAGAGACAGGTGTGTCTCAGTTGCCTGGGTGAGGTAATCAGTCAGATTGGTTGAACAAAATGGCCCTATTTTTTTTCAAATCACCTTCGGCATCACCTTACTTGGACTCAAACATTCAAACACGTCTGTGTGTCTGTGTGTCTGTGTGTGTGGGAGTGTGTGTTGCGTAAATGGTTGTCTGTCTCCTTGTGCCTGTGATGGCTGGCCACCAATTCAGGGTGTCCCCCACCTGGTGCCCATAGTTGGCTGGCGTAGGCTCCAACACCCCTTGCGACCCTCGTGAGGATATGCGCTACGGATAATGAATGAATGAATGTTTGTGAGACGTGTATTTTTTTCTCCTAAATTTTGATAATAATCCTTCTCTATTGCCGAACCACCACTGTCTGAAAGTGGCGGAGCCTGTAAATCTTCCAAAATACAGCCTGTCTGAAAGATATATTGTGGATAGATAGTGGGCCAGGTGATATGGTATTTTTGCAGTGTTGATGTGTGAAAGAGGCTTTGACATAAAAATGGCTTCCATGGCAGCAGTACTGCCTACTGGTGTATGAATGTGTCTTTGAATGGGTAAGTGTTAGTCTGTATACAGAGCTTTTGAAGCACTGTAATGATATAGAAAGGAGCCGAATAAGTCCTCTCCATTTACCATCTAAGCCAGGGGTCTCCAACTTAGGTCCTCGAGGGTCCCTATCCAGTCTGTTTTAAAAAATTCAAGTCATTATCAAGCTTCTGGACAACTTGCTGATGAGTTGATCATTTGATTTAGGTGTGTTGGTGGAGGGATACATGGATAACAGACTGGGTAGGGGCCCTCAAGGACCGGAGTTAGAGACCCCTGATCTTCGCTATGTGGTCATGTTATTACTCTTGAAATAACAGATATTTGAGCACAACAGTTAAAAAAACACTTTCATACATTCATTAAACTCTTTTTTGGGGTTGAACCTTCATGACATTGCCCTCAATGGCCAAGTCATGCGTTTCAGAAAGAGCTGCATATGATCAAGCATATTGCACAGAATCTTAAAGCTCAAATATAAACCGTTTAAGTTCTATATGAATGTCCAAAATATTACAATTTAAATATCTGGACAATCACATTTTTTCCTTTTGATATCTTTGGAGATGCATATGGTTCATCACCACATTTATATTCATTTCAAGCCACAAGTCAAGTAAGAGGCATTATCGTTGGCCTTGTGGGTTTTCAAATGAAATGCTTTTACAGCATTCTCATCAGTCAGCATAATTAGTAAAATGCTAATTTCGAATTTCAAAGGTTCTAGCCATCAATGATGCTGCTATATCCCATAATTATATATACACACACAAACACATACACGTGAGCTCTTACATAACACTCAGTGAGACCATTTAACAAAATTAAAACAATAACTACAAACTGCTGAGGAAATACTTCTATTTTATGTGGGTATTGGAGCATATTCCCATTGTGTAAGGCAAAAAACAACACAAGTATGCTCATGTTCATCAAGTCTGCATTGTCTTACCAATAGAAATACACATCTCCTTGGTTCAATATCCCTCCTTGTAGCACAGCATGAAATTGAATCCAACTCAGCAGGCCAAATTCAATTTGAAAAGGCACTCGTCATAACATAAGGTAAACAACCACTTTTGAAAGACGAGTAAACTCAACGTGAATAACACTATTTCAAACAAACACGTACAGCCAACTTTTGTATATGAAGTCATAATCACTGATTAAATTGGGTGGTAATCATGCCATGTCAAATTTCCAGGCGCAATCTATGCAAATTTCAAAAGCGGCGAAGTCAGACATGACGTATACGTGGTGTTGCTTGATCCGAAGACACGTCAAAGATTTACATGGAAGTGACGAAGTTCTTCATTGGTGGATTAACTAAGGATTCAACTGTGAGGAATGGCTGCCAACCTTCGGAAGTAACAAAGTTAATCTCACAATTCTGTTTGTATATGTTTTTCACATCAGACAACCTAGTGAATGGCGACTATATGGACACAAATCCAAAGCCCGCTTTCCCGCCACCCCAGCATGAAATTCAAATCATTAAATCTCGTTTTCCATGGTTGATCAGCACCAAATAAAAACAAGTTTGCACTATCAGACAAACTTGACGGTGGCGCCGCACTTGGAAGATTGTTTTTATTTTTATTAGTGTTTCAATGTCGCCACGTCATAAGATCTTTTAGCTTCATTGTTGGCCTCTGAAAGTTAAAATCACAAAAAATAACGCAACTCATTGATGCTGCCAATTTGTGATAAATGAAATGTCACTTTTCCCCAGGGTCCTTTTTGCTGGAGGTAACTTAGAGACTGCAAGTCAGAATGTTAAAGAAGGCTGTGGGCTAATCAGTTTTGGGCTGCAAGGCAAAATAAAATAGTGGATGAAGTTCCTATCTCATATATTTAAAGCATTGAGTCTTTCAGTTCTCCTTACCTCTACCACTGCGTACTGTGATGGTAGGCCAAAGCCAATTTTGAATTATAATCTAACAGTTTGAGATGAGCCGAGAGAACCATTTGATTTAACTTCTTCTTTAGAAGAAGAATGCATGCCAATTAGAAATGTGTGTGCATATATTTGATATGTCATATCATGGCAAAGTTGCAGACAAATTCGTATTTTTCAAGTATTGATTTTCCATGTTGCCAAGAAGAGGCTTAAGTCATTAAAGAAACTTCCATAGAACAGAAGGTGGACAGCAGATGAAGAATTTTGTGGAAAGGTAAATGTTTCCGGATGCGAGTGAAATACCGCAAGGCACTCAGATGGCCCAACAGAACTACCTGAGACTCCAGTCTGTATGAAACAGGAGTGCTTTGTTGACAAGCCATCACGAGGAGTCTCCGACAAGGGCTTTCAGCAAACTCCTGTCTACTTTGTCTATCCCCTCCCCTCTAGAGCCTCCCCCTGACACACCCGCTTAAACCTTACACCACAATGTATGTCAGCACTGTCATTAGCGTAATTGCTGATCACGTACACAATTGTCTCTGCCAGATGTGTTAGGCATACATCAATCCTCAAGTAACTTGTCTTTATGATGATTGATTGAAGTTGAGCCTTTTCTTTTGGCTACAGAACAACATTCGCCCACTTTTTCCATTTTCAGGTGTGAATGTCTAAATGTTTATGGCCTCCACACCAAGTCTTTTGTAAGTTTTTTCCTGTCATACTATGTTGCGGTCTCTGGATGAAAACTGACAATTTGATTCTGAGGTATGCTGACGGATATGAAGACAGTGTGTCACGGACAGGTAGCAGTGAAAAATTGTCCTTGTTATTCTTGTCGACAGTCATGCGTTTGGAATTCAAAGCAGTGAAAGTCCTTCTGGATTACTTTTCCATTTTCAGTGAAATATACCTTTTTTTCTGACAGTCTCTCATGCTTAGTGACAGAGAAGTATTTTAGGCCTCAGAATTAGATCCAGCTTTACACCTATTGAGCTACAGTGCAAGAACTGTATCATCATTTCTGTCTAACAAAGCTTATACTGTTCTTTCCTATAGACACGAGTGACGGCTTCACAATGGTTTTCTTTTCAATGCAATTTTAGAGGCGTAGTGAAGCTAGCCAACCGCAATTAGTTTGCTTGATAAGGCTCAATGTAAAGAACTGTCTTAGGTCACCAATGTAACACTTAATAGCCTCTTTGATATCATCTTGCAAAATAATATTCACTCAAATTTTTAAATAGTTTAATTGGACTATTTGTGAGCTCTCTTATTAGATCTTTCACCTTAACCCAGTTGTGGTGGTGCCAATTTTCCCTAAATTATCACAATTATAGCCAATTATTTGATTACATTAGGTTTGGTAAGGACTCTTAAAAGTAAAAAAAAAATCATTGGTTCTTGGGCAAAATCTGCATGTCTATTTATTTGGAATTTCCTTAAATTACAATAATATAAAACTTAATTACTATGCCAATCCTGGTTGAAGCATCTTTGATTAGATGGTGTTAGGGAAGGACGATTGAAAGTCAAACACAATTTATTATTTCTTAGGCCAAATCTGCATAACCAATGATTTTGAATTCCCTCAAATTTGAAGTACTATATAAAAATAAATTATTATGCCAATTTTGGTTGAAATTATAATCTCTAAAGTTTTCTAAAGCTCATTAAGAGCACAATAATGACAAATAAAAGCATTCCTTTTTTCATTTTATACAAGTCTCGGGTTTATAGAAAAGAATAATAATAATGGAGGAAATGAGGACAACATGCAACGTGTGTGTGTGTGTATGTGTGTTTGTGTGTGTGTGTGTGTGTGTGTGTGTGTGTGTGTGTGTGTGTTTCATGAGGGTAGAGATGACAATGGGCATGAGCAGTGGTCCATCAGCATCGGGTGATGAGTTCATGCATACTCACTACTCAGAGGCCCTGAAGCCATGATCTTAATACTTTACATTACACTGTATACTTTCATTCACTTCCCTTTAATGGGCTGCAATCATGATTTTCCATCAATGAAAGAGAGACCGCCTCGCTTGTTGGATTTACATGCAATTTTTCCAATATGGGAACTGGCAGTGCACTTTGAAAAGCCTTTGCGCAGATATATATATATATAATATCTTCAGAGGTCATGTCAGAGGGTCACAAAAATCATTTGCACCTTATCCTGCATGCTAACTGCTTTATGCAGTTGGCACTTGAACAGATTGACACGTGCCTTAATGCTCATATTTATGCATGTTCACTGATAGCACATGCTCCCACAGTGGCTGACTTTGTGCATTGTAATATGCTCAAAACCCTGTACAAGGATTAACAGCTCATTTCAGTGGCTGCGCAGTTGGTCCTCACGGGGGTCTCAAGGGAGAAAGACAGCTGTGCTGGGGGGGTTGTTTAGTGAGACCGTAGTTGCATGTGTATGTTCAAGGGGGATGAGGTTCCATGGCATATATTTATCTGACACCACAGGGCATATTCCAGTTTAACCATTACACAGCACCGGACATAACACAGGCAGCTGACTCGCTCCTCTTGTATATGATATCCCTGTTTGAATAAACTACATGGCCATGAGGATTCAGAACAAGTATGTGACTTGCACATTCTTTTGGAGGATCTCATGGGGCCCAGATTTCATTTTAAGGAACATTCAAGGGGGAGACATTCGGTCATCTAGAAGTGGTGTAGGGTACAAATGCTGCTCCCGCGTATCGACAGGAGTCAGATGTCGTGGCTCAGGAATCTGATTAGGATGGTGTGGTGCTCTAGGCATGTCCCAACAGAAGTAGGCCAGTGTCACTTCAGGACACGCGAGAGAGACTATCTCCTGGGAACCACTGGGTTCCAAATAATTTGAAAACAAAAACAAAAATGTTAGTTTCTTTTTTTTTTTTACAGAGAGTTTGTTTTGGCCTGAGAACCTTAAAATGAATGGTGAGGATTGGGTGGAAAATCATATTAATTTAAAATGAGTTATACTAAGACAGTCTGTTGCATAGACAGCCGGGGCACTAGATGTGGAACAAGCCCGACAGTGAAACAGGTGCGGGGTCATAAGCCACGGTGTCCATAACGTGGAGAGGGTGCAGGGAGCGAGAGGTGAAAACAAGGTTCTGAGACAAAGAGATCGGTACACAGTAATCAAAAAACGCGAAAACATAGTACCAACAGTAAAACGAGAGAGACGATCCAGCAACTCACATGTCTAGCCGGGGGCCTGACAGTTCTCTGCTTTCGCAAGGCCCTCAATCTCTTTGATGATTACTTGTAAAACAATTAGGTTTAATAACATTGTACCCGGTGGCCCACTGGCCGAGTTGTTAGCGCGTCAGACTCACAGTTCTGGGGTCGTGTGTTTGATCCCAGGTCCGTTCTCACTGTGTGAAGTTTGCATAGTCTGCTGGGGCTTGCGTGGGTTTTCCTCGGGTACTCCGGTTTCTTCCCACATCCCATAAGCATGAAAAGGAGTCTAGTTAAACACTAAATTGTCCCTATCAATGAGTTTACGCGTGAATGGTTGTCCATCTCCATGTGCCCTACGATTGGCTGGCCACTGATTCAGGGTGTCCCCCGCTTGGGGCCCATAGTTGGCTGAGATAGGCTTTGTGAGGATAAACTGTTCAGAAAATGAATTAATGAATTAACATTCTCCCTAGACAAAGGACTTAAGATGAAAGCTTTATGAAAATGTCTGGCAAAGTAGTAAATCATAATGAAAACAACCACAAACTAGAATTCCAGCTTTTAAGAGTGAAATTCTAAATAATAAAAATACTACTTTAATTTTTGTCATTAGTAATTTTTTATACTATTTTCTTGCTTGTGCTGTCGAGGACTGGAATTTACATGAGAATTATGACTGGTGGGAAGCCTGGACTCCAATGCACAGTTGGGCATCTCCCTAATCCAATCTAGTCACATGGTGCTAGCAATGCTGTAACACTGTTGCAGCAGTAGGGGACTGTATTATGAGGAGAGTAAGAGTATTATTATATTTTAATAGCCAAACCATTCAAACACGCTCTCTTTCTGTGATGCCACACAGTATGAGATCAAGTGGCTTTGTGATTTCACATTTAGTATTTTATCGCTTGTCATATTGAATTAAGAGATGATGAAACTGTAATGAAATATTGCTTAGCAAGTTGTTAAAGTTGAACTGAATTTGGCAAGTGTCAGATAGTTTCCTTCAACATGGGATAAAATGTTTTTCTGGGAATTTCTTTTAAAAGAACACAGCAATGTACTAACAAACTATTCAGTAGAAGTTATTTTTGTACTCAACATGGAGGAAAATTACACCTTTTCAATACTACCCTGTCTATAATATCTCTTTAATTCGGACAAATACCCAATCCTTATTCACAATATTGATTATTGATTTTTAAACTATTTTCTTTCATAATATTATACATTTGCGAGGATAAAGGCTACCGCAGAACCCTTGCCTCGTTGTTCTCAGTGCAACGGCTGTGACTTAATGAGTCCATTTCAAAGTGCTCAGCCTTTGCTCAAGTCTGAGCTGCTTCCATTGGTGCCTTCTCATTGACCACATGACCAATGTAGCCGAGGTATTCACTGGGTCTTAATCGTAAGACACACAAGAATGCAATGGTTGCTGAGCCTTTGCCACATTGTGGCCTTTCTTGAAAAGCTTGTGAACTTAATTCCAACAGCTTATGTTTACCATGACAAACCAGTGACCTGAGGGTTCATGCTCCTAATTTGGGGAGAACCACCCACACACAAATGTTAACTTTCTCATGGCAACTCAATTAATTACCAATTTATTCAACTATGTTTTTTTTCAAACTATTAGAAATTAGAAATTGCTGCTCCTTTATAAAGGCTGATAAATTACATGAAGTATAGTTAATTTTGTGTGCAATACGAAATTCCAAAATCCACAGGGAGGCCTTAAAAAAAGGTGGCTTGTGTCTGCATCAAGTTTTAATTACTACCCACTTCCTAAATTATTTAATCAAGTTTTATTCAGTATTTATGAATAAATACTGATACAAAAATTGACTAAAACATTTCCACGTTCCCAATGTCGCATCTTAGAAACAGCAGTAACTAGGATGCTGTAAGTTCAATGGATAAGACATGCACAAGTAGTTGTTTGGCTCATTCTCTTTCTTTTGCAGACTTGACAGTGAAAATAGTAGTGACGATAGGCAGCAATGACATTACTAGTACATCACGAGCGTCCTTTTGGAACTATGTAAAGCATTCCATTTCCTACAGAGAGTAGATTTCAAATTGAAGATTTGTTTTCATCAAATGATTTATTCACACAGACGCACTAAGATTAAAATATTGTAACGACGCTAAGAAGAAGTGTATAACGTGACCAGAATTTTCAAAGTAGTGATCTACATTCAGTCAAGTGGTACAGCTTCATTTCGTCAAGTTTGTACCTAAGGAATCAGTCTCTGTCACAGTGTGACACATATGCATACAAATTGATGTGCTTGTGTGTTAGGGCCCATACAAACAAGGCTGCATTACATGCCAGACAGAATTATGATGTTAAACAGCCAGGAGTCACACCCCCTTAACCCCAGGAAGAAAACAGCATGGAACTGTCACTTCAGTCAGGCGTCATTATCGCTGCAGGATTGAGTTCTTATTGAAGGCTGATAACTTGATGATTTCATTCACTTGAACTGTAAAGTAATTATAAAGGAATGGCATTGAGACCCCATAATGAAAAGGTAATATTCATCCATCTATCGTATGATGTTATGCAAATGTACAAAATCTGTGTGCAGTAAGGACAGACTAGAGCATAACTTAAATCATGAAATTTGTAATAATTGTTCATCTTTCATTAATCTCATCGGAAATGTCTCTAGGTTTGTATTAAGAGATGACGACAACAAATTATCTCAAATGCTTATTGAGAAGAAAACACAAAAATCATTACATATGTAGCACAAACCATATTAACAATTGGTCCTCCCTGAATATTATGACACTTCAATTTTATTCATTTTGGATACCACTTTTCCTCACAAGGGTCACAGGGGGTGCCTGAGCCTATCCCAGCCAACTATAGGTAGCCTGCAGGGAAACCCTAAATTGGTTGCCAGCCAATTGCAGGGCACAAGGAGATGAACAACCAACCATTCATGCTCACACTCATACCTAGGGCCACTTCAAAGTGATACCTCCTTAAAATAAAAATATGGTTGTTTTATTTTCAAAAGATTAGAGAATATTTATTTTGGTGTCTTTTCATTGTAGTATCTAACTCAGTCTATCATTTTTTTCAGGTACAGTACATCATGCTATTTAGTAAAATATAAAAATGCTTAACAGCATGGACACAACATATGATAAAGTCCCTTCATTTCTAGAATTTTGGGCACAAAGTCAAAGTAAAGTCAAGTTTAGTGACTCCCTATGCCCTCTCAAAATAATGAAGTACCAGGGCATTTCTCCACGAATTTGACAGATACAAAGAGACATAATATTAAAACACTTCTTCATCAAGAGATAAAAATGTACATTTCCCGTGCCTGAAGGCAGTCAATTATATGACAAGTAGGTACATCTAATGAACAATGCAAGACTAGTGAAAATTTAATCAAAAGGCAGTGGCATGGTCCCAGTGCAGATGGAAAATGATTAACACAGTTAATCAAACATCCTGGCATTAGGTTAAACACGGCCAGCCTTTGCCATCATCTGCAATATGGATGTTTGCTGTGCACCTCTCCATTTGCTTTTGCCTTTTGGAACATTTCCAGTATTTATCATGTTGACTCTGTTTATTCTTTAGCTTTCAAATAGGTATTTTTTATTTTGTTAACCGTAACATCACTCAAAAATGTTTTGCTTTTGGGAACAAATGCTGACACATTTGTATGAGCAAATATCTCCACAATTATTAAACACTCTATTGCAGCCAGCCGGTCAAAGCATGAGTGTGCAGACACAGTAACAAACAAAAAACAGGAGATTCTTCTTAGAATCCACATATTCTCAGAAAAACGACACATTGCTTGTGTATTTTCATGTTGTTTCCAGTGGTTGAATGTTATTCTTATTAATCCAAATATTATTTATTCATACATAGATTTATGCAAGACAATTCCAACGTGTCATCCTGAATGATACTTTCAGTGTGGTTAGCTTCAGTTCTATATTCTGAGATGGTGAATCAAAGACACCAAACTAGTCCAACTGTGGTATCAAGCGGTATCAAACGGTATCAAACTAATTAGCTTCATTCTGAAAAGAATTCAACTTCTTTGGAAGCCTCAAAGAGAACCACACTGGATTTTTTTTCAGAAAGTGTTTGTTCAATGTACTAGTGTTACTCAAAGAATTTAAACACATGTACGCTTAATGATAATGTGTTTGTCGAGTATGAAATATACTGAATAATTCATCAATCTCAGTGAGCTGGGCAAAATCAGATACTTTGGATGTGATGACACTGCAATAGTAGTTTGTAAAATAAGTCTGTTAGAATTTGATATTAAATAATGCAGTGATGCAAATTTGTTGTTGAAGTGATGTACACAGGTGTACGTGTTATGTTCCCATTCTTCGACTCTCAAAGCAACTTCTATGCCGTTCGCAATTTACAACGCAACAGTAATTAGCCATGATTACAAAGTATCTCTTGAGAAATTGGGACAGAACAATTTAGTCCTTTGTCCTCAGAAATGAAGAGATGCCCTTCTTTACATGTCGATTTCCACCGTTGGAATCATTTGCTCTCTCAAGAAGACAACTAATCAAGCAAACGATTTGATTGTGTTCTTTTGGAATAATTAAGTTCAATAATTAGGGTGACTCATTCCAGACTTTTAACTCAAAGTGAACATAATTTAACTTGTCCATCTGTGCACATTTTAGACGCACACATGTATTTATTTTGCAAAACCTCTGGCAAAACTTGGTAGACTTGGTTATTTTCTTAAGCATATGTAGCTTGTATCATTTATTTTTAAACCCCTTGGGATCTGCCTGTTTGGAACAGTAATGTTTTATGGAAATAAGCTATATGTACTCAAAAGTTTTAATTGTGTTCCTTTATACTTGAACAAAGCGGGACCTTTTAATTTGGTCAAATTAATCGGAATCCCAAATTGAAGGCAGGAATGTCTGTCCACATTGATGAATGCATAAGTAAGATTTTGCCTCAATTAAATTTTAAGCAATTATTCTGGAAGATTATTGACCTCTAAAGGGACTTCTGAGGTCACAAATTGTCCTCTGTCTTTGCAGTCCAGTATTCATCTTCATTAGGGAGAACAATTGAAGTTGTTTCCTTCCCAAATGAGAGAGTATTAACGTAGACAGATTATCCCCTGCACAGTTCAGTAAGAAAGTTGATTTGGAATATGGTCAGCACAGGTGAAATTAGATTTTTTTTTGCACATAGCTCAGTCAGACAATTTTGCCCAGCTTCTTTAGAACTGTATGTAATATAGTCAAGGGATTTTTTTCATACAGGCTCACAAAATAATGTCAAAGGTCTTAAAAAGCCCACAGTTTCATGCAAAAAAGGATTTAGAAATAACCCAACTTAGGGGTAAAAACAAGAAACCTCATGAGAGGAACACAGATGGAGGGATTCATCCACATGATCTGGCAGAAATGGATGCTGAGTGCCCAACATTAAATAATGTGATGCTGTAGTACAATATTATTTTAAAAAGCATGAGAGTCCATTTAATGGAATAAAATGCCGTGGGCATGTATATGCCTCGGAGTGGGGAAAAAAAAATCCTATACAGGCAACAGAGTTGCAGTTCACCAATAAATTTGTGAGTTACCCATGCATAATGTAAATGTGGCAGAATGTTTTCTTTGTACATTTAAAGCCCCAATCACAGTGGAGAAAAAGAACAGAGCAAATTTGAGCAGCATCCATATGGACTTTCAGTAAGACAGCATCACCAGATCTTGTTACTATAGTTTACTACAATAGTCACTGAAATAAACCATTCAGGGAGAGATTTTTTCCACCCTTTTAAATGTGATTTTATATTATCCCTCTAAAACTATTCAAAGATTAATTTCTCCATTGGCAATCAAGGAGATTTTGTATAATGCCCACCCATAGTCATTGGTTATAAGTGAAATATGAACTCATTTTCCCACACAAGTTGATTAAAGTGAGGTCATGAATAGAGAAGCAATGAGGTCATTTGTCCATCTGTCAATCCGATGTCATCTGTGACTAATTAACCAGTGTCAGAGTCATGATTTCTTTGAGTATTACTCATTTTGTTAGCAAAAAGTAGATTGTGTTTGGGTAAGCAGCATTTCCCTAGATTCCTCAGGTGGTAGTCATTTTTTATTGTGAGTTTTTCTGTATTTATTTTAGTGCATCCGATTGCTACATTACTGTTGTTGGCCTGACATTGCAGTCTTACAAATTCTGCAAGTCGTGTGGTAACAATTGGATACTGATCCTCAAGTCTGGAGATAATTGAACAGTAACAGCCTGGCAAAAAAAAAAAAATCTGGTTTATTATTTCAGATTTTTTTCTAAAGACTTGCAAGAGGATAAAACCTTGCAGATGTTCTCATTTGTTGGCCAATGTTTTATAATTCCTGATTATGATACATGAGCTTGATGAATTATAATCATGATAGCTCCATTTTTTTTTTCCTTCACAGAACGCCTGTCTTTTTTCCCCTCCCAAGTCTTACACTTGAGTAAATGGGAGTCTCGCTCAATCATTTTAAAACACACTGAGAGGAGAGCTGCATTTACTGTGAAAATGCTACATCTTTTGAAAAATATGTCAATTTTTCCTCCAGACAGACTTATTGGACGGCAAAATGAAGCAAATTGGAACTGCTGGCCTCTGTTGAACTATATTACTAGGGACTATATATCATTTTTTATAGGTCACAAGCGAAGCACATCTGTTTCCACTTGCCTAAGTTTCCATACAAAACATTTGAATGGACATTCTTCATGTACATCCTTTGGCCTCCTGCTCTTATTTAAAACAACATGTGCCCCATTCACCAGGCCACCTGAGAAAAAGCAAAAAAGTCTGATTTCCACTGAAACGTTCTCAACTCGTTTGATTAAAGAAGGTAGAAGGTGTAGGATGTTTACGCCGCAACACAATGATTTGTTTATGCACTGCACTCTCTTAGCAGTTAGGTTTTCTGACAGTTGTGTAATCCAGAGCCCAACATGGCCATGCTGAACCTGTTTTTTTTCGCTCGAATTTGATCTTAAAGCTTCTCCTGTGTTTGACTTCTTTTTAATTACTTCCTGTCTGCTGGGTCAATTATAAGTCCTGGATTCTTTTAAGGTGAAGCACAGCATTTCGAACAGACTGAGTGATTAAATAACTTAAAAATGAGCACAATCATGAGATCATCCATTGAGGCTTGATTTGATGCTCTACACCTATTTTAAGGAAAATATTTTTGGCAATAGTTCGGCAAAGGTTGATTACTACCCTATGCCACTGTTCTTGACTCTATTTTAATTAGGTGAGGAGAAAAGGCAAATAAGTGTTTATTGATTGTTTGACCTCCACTGAAGTATTTTAAGCCTTTGTTTTTCCTATCATCGATTTCAGTCGCATAGGTGCTATGCCTTTGTCATTTAATTAAAAGAGGGTATTTAACAAACATGTTTAAAAGCTCAAGACTTTCCATTGACACATTTACATTTAGATTAACCATAAAAGCAACAAGTTTGTCACTCTTAATAATTTGGACATAGTTGGACAATTTGGGTTCATGGGAAATTTGAATGCCTCAAGGTTTATAATTCAGAATTCAATCAAGAAAATAGGCCTGTAAATATATACCAAACTTCTGCCTTCACAATGGTCAATGACCCTAAAACTAGAATTTATTTTAATTTTAATTAAGCAACCAATCTAGGATCAACCGTTTGACCTCAAATTTCCGAGATATGGAATATTAACATTCAAAGTTTAATCCAAATGCAAATAAACTTGACCCACTGTTATTTTACCTTTGTAAAAAAATATTAATTTTAATACAAGTTAAGTTTAATTTTACATTTTACAGTTTTTATCGAAAACATCAACTAACTCACAAAATAAATAATAAATAAACCTGAAGAGACCAGTTTCTAACCCAAAGAAAGCCCAGGTCAAGCAGTGCAAAACAGGGCAAGTCCTTGTGGAGGTAGAGAAGTAAGGTCAAGTCTTCAAGTGGCATGGTTGCCCATGGCTACATAAATATTAAACAACTCGCCTGTGTCGTGAGACAGGCCTTCTTTTGATTGAAAGTCTGCTATTAGAGTCTGATATCCAAGGAGACCACTTCAAAAACCTTGACCAATTTGAACCGTGACTACCAGGAGAAATGATGTTGAGGTATTGTTGAGAACTATCCTTTGGGAGATCCAGCTGCTCTTTATCATGCAAAAAGAAAGAGTTAAAACAATACAAGTACGCTTTTTTAAAAAAGACAACATTGGCATTGGATTATTTTTATATATTGTTACTACTTAAAATGAATGTTTAACTATTGAACACTATTTCTATTAATCAGATGATTTTTTTACATTGAGTTGAAATCATTCATTCATTTCCTCACAAGGTTTGGGGAGAATGGGACTGTAGCCCATCCCAGCTAAATATGGGCAGTAGGCGGGGCACGAGGAGACAGACAACTATTTACGCTCACACTCATACCTAGGGGCAATTTAGAGTGTTCAACCAGCCCATCATGTTTTTTGGGATGTGGGATGAAACTGGAGTACCTGGAGAAAACCCACAGACGCCTGGGGAGAGCATGCAAACTCCACACAGTGCCCTAACTCAAACGGAAGAGTGGACTGGACTCACAAACACTACACATGGCCCACAGTGTATATGGAAGCATGAATTGAGAGTGACATGTCAAACTGGGTATAATACCCCATTGTTGAAACTGGAGCAACTTATTAGAAGGTCCCAGTAGTTGGAAAATTTTATGAGAGTGGATTGTGATCATGCCAGTACTTCATATGTAACGTGTAAAAATGAAAAAAAGAGCGGTATTAATTGAATATAGTGTTGTGACTCAAGGACAGGAAGTCTCAAGAGATATGTATGTAAAACAATTCTTTCTTTGAACCAGTTCATATTAAAATGCACCATTTTAAAGAATGTTTGAGTTCATTCATTCAAGATAGGCATGCTGTGACCATTCAATGTACTGGTTTCATTTGACTTTTAGCTGTTTTAAGAGGCTACTGGTATAAAGCAGCCTGTCCAGCATTTTGTGTTGCAGTTTAACTTGAAATGGATTCTGCTTGCATGTTTGTTATTTTACAGATAACTGTTTATGGTGTCAATTTGTTTTTCAAACGACGTAAAATTAAATCAAAAAGGAGAAATTCATTGACTTTCTTAATGACTAAAATAATTGTGTATGGTGTAAAAAAAATTTTTTTTTAAAAGCTGGATGGGAGCAAAAGTCATTCTAAAAGGTGGGATTTGCGGTGGGGTCTGAATTTGTTGACTGGGTTTTCTCATGCACCTGCCAGTTGCTTTTGACTGGTACACCACATATTGTTGAATTTGTAATTATATATTGTCGTTGATTAAATTTAGTAATCTGATGAAAGTCAAATCTTATGAAATATTAAAGCAAAGAAGGATTGCATGTTTTGCCTGGACACTACTGTATAGGTCCGTTGTGGCGTCGCACAGAATCCCCACCGCCACACACGTAGTCGTAGTGGCATGTTTGGTCGGTGAAGTGGGACATTGAATGACTGAGACTAACATCAGATTATTCCTGCCTTTCTCTTATTCAGTGATTCCAATATATTTTATGCCCCCTCTGCAATATGTTTTAGGTTGGTTGTGACATGTCAGTACTGCATCGGATTCTAGCTTCTTCTTAGCTGAGTATCCCAATAACTCTGCTTGAAAATTTTCACCGTGCCTAGTGCCTAGACTTTGAGAATACTACAACCTTTCAAATCCTTGCAACCCATACACATTCATTGACTACCATTATGCAAACAAATGACCTTTTCAGTAGTATTCATAGTGTATGTATGTATGTTACTACTAGTTAACTTAATTTTCTTCCAAGAAAGCCAAAGGCCAAAAACTTGCAGTTATGTGAAGCCATGCCACTTGTGTGCTTTGAAAAACTCCCCTGAGTGTTGTGACAGACTTTATATATTCATATTTGCTGCCGTATATATTTTATCTTGCACACATTCTTTGATGCAAATCAGTTAGCTCTATTTTTGAATACAGTTTTGTATGAACATACTAAATACGTGGGTCAAGGTCGTGCATAAACTGAATAAGTAATATTAAAGGTCATCCAATTTAAATGAGTAAATGGGCAAACGAAGCTTGCTGCTTACAAGAAGCTTTGTTAATTGTGCTCTGAAACCTTAAACCAAAACCTTTGCCAGTCACCAGCAACAGAGCTCTAATTTAAAAAGGGTCAGTCACAGTCCTGTGACTGGTCATGTGTGCCTGAGATGTCAATCATGTGCAAATATTTTAGGAAGGAACCAATAAGCATTGTTCCTGTTACAATTCAAGGTTGAGAGCTAGGTTTTGAGCCACATGAGAAATTGGATGGTATGTTAGTCCACCGGGGCTGGCTGCGGCTAGTCCAAAGCACCCACCATTATCTCTACATGATGGGAGGGAAAGAAAGAAAGAAAAAAACCAGCAGTAGTAGTATATTTTTGGTAAGAATGCAAGAGCTTGTCCTTCATCTGCTTGCTTTGAATTTTGTACTAGGGACAGGCACGTGGAAAAATAGAGTTGTGATCAAAATTGCTAACATTCCTTCATCCTCATTTACAAATACGTGTATACAGTTGAAATGTTTTTACTCAGCATACAAATTGAGCTTAAATGGAAAATCACCATATTAAGCCAGTACATTTCATTATATTTTCCTACATAAGGTCTTCAGGTCGACACATCTAAACCAAAATGCAAAGATTTAAACTTGTGAGGGATGGTCACAGGACTTTTAATATTTTATAATTTTTCATCACATTTTTAGAGGTTTGTGAAATACCTCAGAAACCCGCTTTTCGCAGTTTTATGCAAAAACTTTCGGTTGCCGGTTGCCGTGACTCATGCAAAACAAAAGGACAATTACACCAGATTTGACAGTGATTAGAAAAAAAGTATCACCAGGCAAGTTCCTTGTTTTGTTTTCACTTTTTGTTGTTTGATGTTGAGTTATCTTTTCAAAGGGATTGTTGAATTCCCACCGTTGTCAATTTTGACAGACTCGTATGCATACAAAATTTCAGTTTAACAAAGCCATGAAGACACCATGTGTTTTTAGTCTCTTCTTATAAATAAACATTTTTTCAGCTATGGATGCTTGCCACTAGGTTACCTTTTATTACATCTGTTTTCTCTTTTTTGTCGGGCCCCCACCCAAAAATGGCATGTATTATTATGTAAAATTATGCTTATAAAAACAAAAGCCAGCCCCTTGCCTCCATTCACCTTCACCTGGTGAGCATGACTCAACTTCACATTTCCCCACCGTAGCTGAAAGACAGTTTTTATTGAAGCCAGGTGTTTAGCCAAGTCCTGCCTCATATTTCAGGACAGAACTGCTCAGCCATCACAATACACAAGTCCTTGCCCAATGCATAAATAGACTTAATTTCTGATTTAGTTTTATTTAAGTGAAGGACAGTTTAACTCAACTACTGTCTAAATTAGGGGTGGCCAAGCCTCGAGAGCCCCTATCCGGTCTGTTTTCCATATCTCCCTCCACCAGCACACCTGAAACAAATAATCTAGATATTGGAGCTTGCTGATGAGTTGATTATTTGATTCAGGTGTGGTAGAAAAGGGACATATGGAAAACAGACTGGATCAGGGCTCGCGAGCAACGGACCTGGCCACCCCTGGTCTAAGTAATTGACACAGATAAAATAGGTTCTTGTGTTAAAACCTTATCGTGATGAACTTGTTTTATTTCAATCCCCTGGGTTTTAATTATTTTTTATTTTATTTTTTTCAGTCAAAGTACTTTTCCTCTCTCAGTAAATTTGTTTATGTTATCCCACCTTCATCAGAGATGCCCCAGGTTGCTCAGGTTCTCAACTGGATAACTTTATTATTTTCAAAGTACCTTAATTTGCACTGATTAAGACTGTCATGCCATCAGAAAATAATGAATTACAAAATGTGTATTTTACTCCCTACACATTTTAAATGCAATTCATTCAAATTTACAAATCAATTCAATTATTAGTTTATGAGTTCTATAAAATACATTTCTAACAATCAATTATTGGTTTTAGAAAGGATACTGTTGATTGACTTTCACTAAATTATATGATTACATATAATTCATTTTATGGCCTGTGAGTATAAAAACATTGAGCCATATTTTATATTAAACACTGCTATCCTTGAGTTTTTATTTCTTTATTTATTTTTATTTTGGGTAGCCTGGCGGATGAGTGATTAGCACGTCGGCCTCACAGTTCTGGGGTTGAGGAGTCAATCCTTAGTCCGGATCTCCGTTTGGAGTTTGCATGCTCTCCCTGGGCTTGTGTGGGTTTTCTCCAGGTACTCCAGTTTCACCCCACATCCCAAAAATATGCAGGGTAAGCTGGTTGGACACTCTAAATTCCCCCTAGGTACGAGTGTGAGCGTGAATGGTTGTCTGTCTCCTCATGCCCTGCGATTGGCTGGCCACCAATTCACAGTGTCCCCCGCCTTGTGCCCAAAGTCAGCTGGGATAGGCTCCAGCACCCCCTGCGACCCCTGTTTAGGATAAAGCAGTTCAGAAATTGAATGAATGAATATTATTATTTTCCTCTTGTGACTTTCCCCCAATGTACTACTATATCAGTGGAGACCAAATACTTGTTCTCATTGGTTGACGAGACAGAACTGCCCACAAGTAGTACATCATTGTTTGCACTATAGCAAAGAACACATCTCAATGCACATAAAGAGCCTATAAATGGCGTATTGATAACATCCTCGCTATGAATTGATTAGAATTTCCTCCGAGTACATGAAAAAAGATGGCAGGGTAAAAAAAAAGAAGCCCCTGCTGTTTCCCCGTCTGTCACCCAGTCCGTTTCCGACAGATTCCAGTCCAGGCTTTTGTCCCGCCTCTGCCCTCAGTAGGTGTCCGCACACGGCAGCTTGCTCCCGGCCGAAGCACTGGCTTGGCTGGCTACACTTACTGGAAGTCTGCCGCTCATCGATTCTTCGTCTACCCAAGTGAGCGTGCTCCATTTCGCCTTCCAAACTTCTCGCCTACAGACGGAGCACAAGCTGTGTAAGAGCCAAGCAAGCCCCCGCTTACACTTTTATTTGGTTTCCTGACACAAGAGGGGGACTAAATGCCGTCCACGAGGTGCCGGCAAATGTGTTGACGTTACCGGACAAAGCGGCTTTTGGCTATGGAAGTGCGCCCCTGGAAAAGAGACACGGCCGGGCTAAGACTGAGAGGCGCACCCGTCGCTGATTGAGAACCAGCCCGAGATCCATGAATAAAGGGCATGACACAGACCCCGAAGACCCTCCCAGGACTCACCATCATATTTTATCAGACTTTTTTTTCATCATTTTTGCATTTTGATTTCCCCCATGCCACCACTGCAAGGTAAGTTTATTTGCCCTCTATAAAACAAACATTGTTATATTTCAATCCGGGAAACTTTTCCGACTTTATATTGCGTGTTTAATCAAAAGAAGCTTTTTTTTGCATGGCAAGTTGTCAATTAACAGATTAAAAAGTCGCCGTGACAAGGAGATTGCGAGCCGAAATCTCCAAAATACTGACAAATTCTGGAGCAACAGATGTGCGGCCCCGTAGTTCTCTCATCGCGTTTCCAATATGAAAAAAAAGAATTTTATTTCTAATAGTCCGCTTATGTAATTATGCCCTTTTTTTACATAGACATCGATGTCCTCCTTGGAATGAATGAGATATTTCTAGTGAAGCTTTGACCTGAAAAGTGATTTTTGAGTACTTTCAAGGGCTAATCCTGAATAATTGGACCGATGCTACCTATTTATTCACAGACATGCGAGGGAAAAGTGGAGGAAAATTAGCCTTTCAGTGTCAAAATTACTTTAAACACTCGTGGGTTAGTTAATGGAAGCGAAATGAGGCAAAGGGAGAAATTAATGTCACTGTTTAAGTCTAAGGATCATGCTAGGATGATTTACTTAAGTGACACAGTCAAGGATGGGTATGTGTTTAGGAGACGGACGGACGGACGCGCACGCACGCACGCCGCACCGGGTCGGTGATGCATGGCTCCCCCTGAAGCACAGCCGCACTCATCGGTCATCCATCACTGGATTATTGGTCAAATTTAGCTTTGCAATGGGCACCGTCTAAACTGTGCAGTTGAACACAATGTTGCGATGACCGAAATAGATTTAGGTCCTTTCTATGTGATGTATAAGTCTCTTTCTCAGCTTTGAGAAGAATAATGTGGCTTTTGGTGCTTTTAATGGGCATATTGGGGTCATTCTAGACTCTTTATTATAAAACAATCAGTTGGTGAGTAGTAACAAACAAAATATGTAAAGTATAAATCATTTTTTCAAAGTGATTTTTTTTTTGCGTATGAGTTGCTTCCTAAATGTAGTCTTGGTTTTTGAAGAAATTCCACTCAGTTTGAATGAATTCATTATCATAGACTTCTAGAGGAGTGATTGTAGTTGGCTGTAATGTTCTCTCGTCTCAACTCATTGTATTTTGATGTAGGTGCAATCTTTTCAGACAATTGCACATTGTCTCTCTGATAATAAGATACCCCCGCCCTCCAAAAAAGAAGGGTCAATTAATAAAGACAAATAATAGTTGTTTTTCTTTTTAAATTATTTAAAAATATATATAATTTATTTGGATTGTCCTTCATTTGTAAAAGCAAATATATGCTGCAAGTGAGACCATTGTTTTAATCATGTTCGAGTGCAATTGCCTGGTTCTGTAGAAGTCGTCACCTCTTTTCTCCAATTTTATGTCGAGCCATGGATCAATATCGGCCAGAATCGAGTCTCCAAAGGGTTTGAGACAGTTGCAAGTGTTTCACATCCATTTTCTCAACATTTTTTTTTCCACCCTCAATTTCACACTCCTTCCAGTATGTATGAAAGAGGAGGGTGTGAGTGAGAGCTCCTCAGAAATTTGTGACATTATGGGCTGTTGCACCCTGGCCATCCTGCACTTGCTGTCTTCAACAATAGACAATCGCACCAGAGATTGGCTTCTTTTGACGAATTCTATACTGGAAGAGACCGTTATTTTGGTTGATAACAAGTCACGCACTTGCACTTAGGCTTTATTAAGGTCATTTGTTATTGATTTAATATTCAATAGCTTAGATAGACGGCTGGCAGAGGCAATATTCGCCTCCCAATGTGAATGAGCTGTTTTTCTTTATCAGGGATTTAAAGGTTAGTTTGCCACAAGCGTCATATTACAGGCATGCAGAACCTTAAATGCCCATTGATCAAAAGTGATCTGCCCTTTATTGTCTCCCCTCGTACTCAACAATCTTATGAGAAGATTCTATGCTCTTTTTAATTGAGGAGCGGAGTCGAAGAAAAATATTTCGGGAGTGGACTCATTTTGATTTACAACCTGTCGGTAATTTTGGCATATAAATTGTGGGCTTATGTTTTTTTTCTTAACCACCTACATGGAGTCATGCTGAGCAGATAACTGCTTGCCATTAAAAGGACTAAACAAGGCTGTAAAGAACGGCTTGGATTGAAGGCGTGCAGTTTTTCCATGCCAAGTACTCTCCCTTCTTGTGACTAATTTTATTTTACGATAGTTAATCAGTAAAAGACTGGGCACTACTGCGTGCGACACTACTAACCTTCGACACCATCAAACATTTGTACCCATGGTCGGGGGGGTTGATTTGTGGGTTATGGCTGAAGAAATTTCCTGCTTGCCAGAGTAATTTCATAGATGTACGCGACGTGAACGAGATGGTTGCTTGCAAAGACTCCATTTCAACACGATGATGAGAAGCAACATGGCGGCCTTCCTAAGCTCCGAGCACTATGTATTTCCTTTTTGCGAAATGTTACTGCAAAGTGCAGTACATTTCACTCTCAAACGGACCCACTCTGTGGTTTTTAGTCATTTTATGACTTACTGCACACATGTTTGGCTTTCACATGGCTGTGCACAATTTTAAACTTAACCATGGTCACATCCAACATGTGGGAAAGAAGAACAAATGGGCTAAATGGAAGGATGAAGGAAAATGTGCTGTATTTGCATCAAAATAATATTTGCAATCAGAGTACTCCCAATGTTGGATGGTGGAATTAATATGAAACATATAATTGTGATTAAGGAAATGTTTGACTCATTTTAAAATCACATCTTTAAAGAAGAATAAAGACATGCTCACAAACCTACAGGCTCAATTCTTTGGGTATACGTGCTCAAGACGTGCGCTTATCTATGCACAGCTGCAGCACTGTTTGGGAAAAATATTCAATTTGTGCATGTCAGAGGAGATGGAGGCTGTGAGCAAACAGCAGTTATTGCGGCTCTGCTATAGCAGCCGTAAGCAGGGCGTGCATTGGGAGAAAGGGGGGATCTGCACACGTCTGCCAGGGGAAGGGAGTCATGTCTCCGCTGGATTATAGGAGAGCGAAGCACTTAAAAGTCCCTCTGCCGACAGGACACGGGCTGTTATTCAGTGATGGTGTGGCTAAACATGGTATGGCAATAGATCTGGTCTTGACTATTGCAACTCGTTGCTACTGAGAGAAGTTTGACTCGGGTACATTTTTGATTTAACCATTAAAAAAGTAGCTGTGGTTGGTATTTAGTTTATTCAGTCATGTCCGGTAGTACTTTATTGCGCGGAAATTAGTTTTGCTAACATAATCATGTGATTCAAATGGAGAAAGATGCATTTTCTTATTCGACCTATATAAAGAGTTTGTCCTAAAAAAAATAAATAAATAACGCAGTCATGTTGAAGTCATTACATAGTATTATAACATGTTCACTTTTTTTCAAAATCCTATTGTATAATCTTTTGTATGCATTTTCAAACAATTCACCACCACAGGGCAGTACAAAATACAGACAACAGTATTTCTATCATTTTATAACTGATAAACAATCAATTAACTGTACAGTAAAATAGTTTTAGTGATATATTGCATAAAAGGAAATGTGTTATTAGAACACCTAAACTTTATGTTTACAATAGGTCCTTATATATTTGTGAACAATACACAATGTCTAATTCCTTTTAAAAAAATCCTATCTAATGGATTAGGTCTGCTAAGTTGCTGCTAGTCATGCATTGTGTGCTTGGCTGTGTTTTGAGCTTTGTTCTCACACTGTAGTTAGTTGCCAAGTCAGATGGAGTGGAGCGTCTGGCCTGGGACTTTCAGAGGAATATCACAATATCACAAGCCTGTTAAGTTGCTAAAAACTAAGCTAATCAACAAAATAATTATCTGTTCAACTGCTTTCATGCCAGAGACATAAAAAACAGTGGAGGGATGGAAGAAAAACAATCAAATTACATGATAATAATTGCTCATGCTGACAGAAGGTGTTTTTGTGTGTGTGTACGTGAGAAAACGGCGCTTGAAGCTGCTCACTCACAAAATTGAAAAAAGTGTGTACATTTTGACAATGAGCAAACGTCCATCATCGCCTCTAATGAGCTTCTTATGTGATTTTTTTTGGCATTAAAACAGAGAGAACAGTATTAGTCGATTAATTTCCTGCAGTGAATCATGGAACCTGCTGCTTTTATCTTCCTACTGCGCTCCATGTGTGGGCCACCAAAAAAAGGTTTATGTCTGCACTCACAAGTTTGGCCTGCCTTGCGTCGCCCTCCTGCCTACCCTCTTTCACTTTGGGCATAGATAATGTCTAAAGATCTGAATTAACCGCCTTCTTAGAGCCTCTTTCCAGTAATTGAGAAAGCAGACACAGTAAAACCGTCGTCATATATCTGATATGTTCTTCTCTGGGTGCTTTGACACTCTGCTTGGAATGTTCTTTCCAAAAAGAAATAAAAGTACTACTTTTCATTTTCTGGTTATGTTTTGAATGTTGTGCATGATTGAAATCTGGCAGGGGGTAAAATGTAGCCTCAGGATGTGGAGCACAGGTTGCGCTAATTGTAAATAGGATGATTGAGAAGAAATGTTTTTGACAGGAAGATTCCCCCAAAAAATACTGGATGCAATTACACTTCTTTATTAACTACACTTAACGCCCATCCTTTTTCTTAACTTATATCCATTTGAGTAGATGAATAAAATGATGTTCTTACATCTTAAATAAAAAAAATATTCATGTCTTATTGTGATCATCTTTCTGAGATTTCTTTTACACATATTAAAATATTAAAAACATTACTTATATGATCAACACTGCCAGTGTAATCATAGATAAGTCCTCCTTGTTCTATAGAGATACTTCAGATTTATTGTGCTTTGTTGTCTTGAGATAAGTTTTTGTGATTGTGTTTCTGTAGCAGCACACAGTTTTCATGCGCCTATGTGTTACAATGAAGTTTCCACTCGGTACGGTCTTATAAACACAGGGCAAAATGGCCTGTGGAGGAGTCTTTCCTGACAGCGAAGCATTGTTTGAGGCAGCCAATAAAGGCGCGCGCTGAGTAGCTACATCTGTGAACCTCATCTTGACTACAGTGTGGGCCGAGCAACAACACGGCAACTGTCACAGCTGCACCTGCCGCTGTGGCTTGTGCATAGCCCTTCGTTCTCTACCCGCTAGACGCCAACACCGCTTCGTCCTTCTGTGCCGTGACCAACCATAAGCCCATGGCCTTTGCTTGGTTCAGCAAGGAGGGGAACCTCTCGGAAACAAAGGAGGGAAAAAATGGGTGGTAGAAAACTAGAATTGAAATTGATGTCCCCAGGGGTATGGATGTAGTTCTGCGGGAGTGCAAAAATCTCTGCCTGTAAAACAAAATTGGGTTCAAGAGACCTGGTTTAATATAAACTGACCAGTCTGGAGAATAATAGTAAAGCTAGTTGTCTCTCCATGTTACTGTAAATTTAGACTGCCTGAGCTACTCGGGATGTACATACACACCCTAACACACATACACACCTACACACTGACTTTTTAAAGAGCAGAAACAGATTTTTAAGTATACTACATTCAGAATATGTTCAACTGCTATGAAGTCCACCTCATTTGGCAACTGACAAATTAAATATTTTATCCAAGTTATTTATTTACTCTTATTTTAATGATTTTTCTTTTCATGACTTCCACCTCTGTCTGAAATTATTGATTATATATCACGCTACCAAGTTATTTATTCTGTTGTTTAGTGTTTACTATTAAAATGCAATTTTCTCCCAGTGGTTCAGCGAGAGATTGTTCCGGTGTCCTAAGTATAAGTACAATTAGCTGTTGAGATTGTGTGTCACTTATACTTTAGAATGTTGTACTAAAAGTCATGGCAGTAACTAAAATATTGGGTTTCAGTGACTTTGCAGAACTTAAGTTTACATATTTGTGGCCTTGTGGATTAAATGTTAAATTAGCCTTTTCCAAACAAAGGTACAGAATAAATTGTGTCTTCGCATTCATTGTCCAATAAGAGCAGAACTAGGCTAATGACATTCAGTAGGCGTCTGAGAAGCAATGTTGCACTGGGGGCTGATGTGTGACAATAGCGTGGACTCACACATTGGTGGGGGGTTTGAGACTTGACTCCCCATTTTCAGGTTTGCTTATACAGCTGTGCCAGGCTCGCTGGCATTGACGGCTGATTGTTGGCTTCAGCGCCTCCACCTACGCTGTGGGGGTGCTCAAGTAATAAGCATCCTTAAAATCGGTGATAAGTAACACTTCACTTCCGAATCAGCAATGAATTGATGGAGATGTCAAATGATTCATGTATTAATCATGAACATTGGAAAGGAGCATATTGACACCTCCGATCTTTTTAGCAATGTGCAGAGGAAAAATACTGTGCTGGTAGGCTGGGTGGCCCAATAATTCTGCTCACTACTGTGGCTCACATTGGCTCAGATCTGTATTTACTAGGTTGATGTGTTTGTTTCTCAGACTAATTTCTAAAATTACGCATATGCAAACATTTGAGTTCACATCTGGTTTGTTTGCCGATTAAGGAAGACAAAATAATCTGTTTTCCATCATTTTTAGTAAGTGACTTGGAGGTACTTCCATATTGAAACAATTTGTACTCAATACTTTTGATATGTTCAAGGCTTAGATCAAAGAATGACACATTTAAATATTAATATTATAAAAAAGGTTTACAGTTTAAGGCGACACTGTATTTTACTGCAAAGGTATCCTAAAGATGAATCATTTCTCTTTCTTGCGATTTGTTGGAAAATGTGTCTTGACCAAGTCTTTAGCTTCTCCTCCCATGAATTTGTAATTGTCGAAAAAAGTAATTTGAACTTTATGGGAATCTTTTATGTAGTTGTAAAGTGTCTACATATCCCAAAATTAGCTAGTGAAGTACCACCCTCGCATCTGAAGATCAATGATTTTACAATTTTTATAGTCACTATGTGATTATTCAGATAATATTACTGTTTCTTGTATTTTTTTAAAGCCTTCTTACTTAAAGGTATTAACAATCAATCAGTGCAACATTCATTTTTTTGTTGTTGTGTTTTCTATGACTTTTTTTTTAAATATAAAGGGAGGTCACTAAAACTTAAAAGCTTTGTTTTAGTGTTGATGGCTTCCTCTAAAAGGGCAGCATCAGTCCCAAGGAGGAAATGGCAGATTGAGTCAGACAGAATCTAAAAAATGTAGGGAAGGAAGCAAACAAGGAAGCCTTTCAAAGCTCAGAATTGTTATATTTTTAAATGTTATTATGACCGCACTTCTCTTTACAAGGAATGGGTGTCACAACTAAATTTAACAATAAGAATCTAATCTCCCAACTTGCATGCGGCACTTTCTGCACCTTTATAGTATTATGTCCATCACTCACTGAGATTTGCACACTTTTTACTTCTTGTCATCTTTTCATGCTGCATATGAGCGAAGTACAGCATTTTTCCAAGAACTTGAAGAGTGGTTCCGTACTGTGATCAGAGGAGTTCCATATCAGCTGATGAAAAAAGGGTGAAAAAGCACCATAAGGAGATCAATCAAGTAGGATTTTGAAAAGGAAAAGACTGAGGGTTTTTTTTGTCATTGCGAAGTGGAACCGGTGAAATTTGAAGCGTCGCTCATCAGCTCGAGCTGATTACAGTAGAAGCTGGTGAAGTGAACTGAGGATGCGGCTCCTGTAGCCATTTCCATGACAAGTAGGTCCGGGCCGCCCGCGGGTAGACAAAGATACGTGTCTCAGTAGTGGCCGAGACCTGCCTGCAGGATGTAAAAGTTTTCACTTATTTTGCGTGATAACATCTCCCTCACAGTGGAGGTGAGCAGTTTTCTGTTTAGCAAAATCCACCTAGTCTGAAGCATTGGACCTTAATCTCTGTAAATAATGATTTGAAAAGAAAATTACATTGCAACACCTCCACACATTTTGCACGGAATCTTATTTTCTCACCTGAAGCGGTCCCAGTTTCCTATGCATATTGCAGTTGGAGACATAATGTAACAAAGGGCCTATAGAGATTCTATATTGTGCTATTACTGACAGACTCCCAGTGCTGCATGCATTCTTCCAACTTGAATAAAAGTTTTAACCGAGATAGAAATGTCTAATGAAGCTTTGGGTAACATAGCACATGTGCAGTAAGTATAATGTGCAGCAATGGTTCCAAACTGAAGAGTTAATTAATGGTTTAGATATTTTTGGATGGGGGGGACCAAGAAAGATGATGGAGAATTTATTTTAGCCGCCTGTTCTTTTGAAGTTGTAATGTGTTATATTTAAAAAAAAAACACAACATTGTATGTTAAAGGGGCACTACAGTGGAAGCCAACATTAATAAATAATTTAATTGGGTCAAAGAAGACTGTTGTTTAACAGTCATTCCTTCCTGTGACAAGATACCATTCTTCAAACAATGCTGCCTTTTTTTGCTTGATATGTGTTGTTGAAGTCTGCATGACCGTAGAACTGTAGTTTCCAATATATGACCTCGCTACGTGACCTCGGGAAAATTGTTCTTAATTAATTGGCTGGCCAATGGGTGAAGGCTTCAGTGGAGTGAGTGCTGCATGTTATTAATATGAAATTCCAACATGTAGAACATAAGACCTTGTTATCGTATTCACTTTATATTCCAAGTAAGTTGTCCTTTGCTGTCACGTTTTTGCATGACATACATCTGTCGCAATCTCACTTGAGTGGATCAACTAAGCACAGTTACCTAGATTCACATCTTTGCTTTATACACATTCTCAAGCCACGGTTCAAAACGTGCAGCCTGAAATTGTTCTTCCTTTCGGAGTTTGTTTTGGGAGTTACAATCCCTTTTGTATTCAAAGTGGGAGAAGATAATTCTCTTCAGTTAATGTTTTTTTTGTTGCATGCGGTTTGGTGGTGTCCTGTAGCTTCTCAAGTATTCTTCACTGAAGAAAAAAAATACACCTTAATATCCTTCATTCTTTTGCTTATCATTGGAATGCAAACACATATTAAACACACAAGGTATAACACAAGCGATTGCTGTATCTGCTGCCCAGCTGTGGATGATAAGGCAGGCCATGAATAGAAAATGTGTTTCAATTATTCTTGAACAAATGCCGAAAGGGGATATCTATTTTTTTCTCCTTTCAAGAAAACACTAAAAGTGCTACTTTTATTTTTGTTATTGAAGTTGTCGTCATTTAGCTTTATTCCACCAAGTAATGCAAAGCAACTATACTTTCATCATCTCATGAAATATATACAACTTTTCTACAAGGGCCCATTTAGACGTTGACGGCTGCGACACCAAACCACAACGATTGTGTTGCAGATTGGTCTTGTGCTCTCACGGTGACTGTGAAAATGGAAAGCAAAAAGCCAAGCTTTTGATTCTGGGCTTCAAAGTGGAACAATTCGGTTGCTGGGCTTGCTCCACTGCCGTGTAAATGATAAACGCAGCAGGGCTCTCTTGCTCCGATAACATCACCAGAAGTCGCACATCATTTTGGGCTCCTTCCTTTTCTCCCTGCTGCATTTGGGCTCCTTGTTTTTATTTTATAACATAAGCTACGTTGCCAGTAGGGAAACATTTAATATAAGGCGGAAACACTACAGTAGTTTTGATTACACGAGCCGCAAAACTTTATGGAAACATCCTGCTGTCATCACTGGGTATATTCACTCGGCTTAACCAGCTCGACATGCGCATGGTTGGCGCTCCATGCTCGCTTAGCCGCACTGCTCGGTTGTGGTGTGGCGTGGGCTAACACTCATCTCCCGGGGTTTTCTCCTGCCCTGTTTGACCTTCCTTTTTTGCCATAGTTGCACTCCCTGAATTCCACATCCTGTTTTCACCCTATGTCCCCTATTAAAAGCTGACAGTAAGCGCTAAGACAATGTTCGTTGAAAAGTTTTGAATATCTAGAATATTTAATGGGTCCTTTAGGAGTCTCAAGAACCGGAAATATATATATATATATATATATATATATATATATATATATATATATATATATATATATAATATTCCTATAATTATTGCTGTTGTATCCATACGATTATGCTGTATGTTTATTAAATAAGGAAGATTGTACGTCTTTGTCTTTAATTCTACTGTTACACACATACACTCTTAAATGCCAAATTAAGGCAAAAAAGTAGCACTGTATTTACAACTTGTGCACGAATATACCGCAACTTGGATGTTGAATCGCCCCATCATCGATGTTACATTGATTTTTCTATGTTTCGAAGGCCAGTGTAATGCAAAGTAAAATGTCTAATTATCTATTTTTCCAAATAGCAAACCACCAGGCTCCATTTATCATTTGGCTGCTAGAAATATTGAAAAACAATGTTGGTTTTATGGGCAGGCCACTTGAGCCGAGGATTATGTTTTCAGATAAGTGTGTGTATTGGCTGTGACGTTATAAAACTGCACTGCCTCCGACTGCACGGCATAAATACTACATAATTTTATTGCGGGATGGCAGTGCCGCCTGAACAGAAAGCGTTGTCATGTGCATGGGGCGTTACCCTACTAATGCAATCCAAAAAAATTAATAGTACTCCTTTTTTTAAATTGCTGTGAATGAATGTAACTGTATAGTTGTAGTACCTATGTATAGTTTTCAGGGGCCAAAAAAAGCCAAATACAGCCTCATGGTTTAACAAGCTCCTTTACCAGTCCTGGGCTGTGATTTAGGGCTGTCAGGTGATAGAATTTGGGAAGGCGACACCAAGCTCGTGTGAGTGTTTGTTCATGCTCATATTGCCTGACAAGACACAGACCATGTTTTAGGTTGTCAAGCTCCATTGTTTCAGATGTTTGTGATAGAAAATTGATACAATGGTGGTATGGCATGCATTGTAACTAGCTAAAATTAAGTTGAAAAAATATTCCCGACTATAATGGTGTGGTGAATTTGTCTATCATTTTTATTTTGTTGTAATTTACATTTCTCTAAAATTATATTTTTTAGGTACATACATGGTGAATCACATTTCTTCAGAAGTACATGGCAGTTCAAATCAGGTTTTCAGGCTTTGTTCCATTTCGGAAAAGTAATGTGGCACCTATTATCTATTGGCCATTTGTCTTTCATTTAGACTACTGAAGGTTAAAAGCATCAATTAGGCACCAAGTCACAGTCAGCCGCCACATTATGGCCAAAGCCTTTAATCTCAAAAGCTTTGGCACGTTTCAAGAAAAAAAATGGGACACACCAATTACTGGTTTACAAGCCTATTTGCAGTTTATTATTGTGTTTTTTTAAGATGGTGTGATTTTTATGATGTGGATGCAACTAAGAAGTTAACATGGATTTTCACTGTTCACTATTATAACAATAGCACTGAGAAATTGCCTTTTTTCACTTGTGCTTGAACAGCACCATCATCATCATCTCATTTACCTTGCTCGTGTTTGTGTCACGCTCCTCTTTAAAATTGATAATCTTCCTTGATACTACTTGGCAATCACAGTACATTATTAATGATGCGGCCCTTAATAGAAAGACAGTGCAGTGTTTTTAACCATGCAGCTGCTCATTTTCAAAGAGGGAGGAGGTTAGAGGGTCATGCAAGCTGCTTATTTGTGCACGTCCATGTAAATACAGCGGCATTATTATTGTACTCTAAAATGCATCCAAAAACTGTCGCTTGTTTTGACAGACAAACATGGACTTAGAAATAAATAATCCCACAAGGCTGAGTAATATTCAGTGAGGATGGATACATTTTTTGTAGGCTACATTTATGCTTCTATAGTTCCCGGTGGCCCTTGCAGCACATTCAGTATGGGATTTTGAAATAGCTTTTTTTTTCCTGTGTATTGAAGTTTTTCATGGTCAGTTATGGGATGCATAAAGGGCCATGAGTGAACGGACTGGAATCACACTGCTGCTCAATAAATGTTGAAAAAAGTTAACAATTAATCTAGCCTGTAGAAAACGTAGAGAAGCTTTTTTTTAAATAGTAACTGCATAGTGAACTAACGTGCATGCCGATTCCTTGCTCACTCTCTTACATGCACACTTTCGACATTAGGCTTATAAAATAATTTTCCAAGGCTGGCATTTTAGGGAAATTAATACATGGCTTAGATTAAATAGAGTTGGAGCAGCAAGTTTGAAATGCCGGGCAATACATATGATTCAGATCCCTTTATGGGCCACTCCCAGGTTAGGCTCTGCCAAAGCCTTCAACAAGTCGATCTTCCTGTTTTTGTACATTGGTAATGCCACACTACAAATTCCTTGGCAGGGGTAACATTTGCTAAAGACATTGTTTAATAGACCTACTGAATCATTGTTATCTTAACAGAGCTGAAAAATAGTTTTGTGCTATCAGTAAGTTAAACATTACATTCTGAAATTCCTTTCCAGATAATCCACTTCAGGTGCCAGTAAAACACCAACATTACAACTCAAATCTATTCTATTCTAATCTATTTCTCCACTTTGTTACTGCATCGAATCATTTACCAATAATCCGTTTGGACAGACAGGTGTAGAAATCTAGCAGCTCTAATAGGATTTACGGTGCATTGCTGAAGTGATTATATGGCTAAAGATGTCATATTGAAGCAGAGAGCAGCACTGCTGTATCACAGCCCACAAATCTTCCCATTTAACGTATATTTGCTGTTAGTTTCTCCATGAAACCCTATCTAAACTATGCTATGCTTTTCATTGTATACATGTTCTAGTTTTGGCTCCATCAATGCACCAAATAAGTTGTGTTGTTCCAACCTATGGTTCATGATTGATTGATTTATTAGTATCATGTCCTGATTAGTAGGGAACACAGCTCATTGATGAATTGAGTGACTCTTATAAATGATGAATGCATCATAAAAGCAGTGAGCCTTACGAGCACCATGCTGATGTCATAGTCTTTGTCATGAAATTCTTTAGGCGTGTGAAAATGAAACTTGTTTCACAAAACAAGTATCAGAAAGAAAGACATGTCCATGTGTTGATCATATACTTTTTTTCCCATACAGTAGGAAAGCTTGGGCTCCATTGTTTCTTTTATCTTTTAGATTTCTTGTTGAGTATCTTCTTTTATGGAGTCCCACCCTAAACCCCCTCTATTTTTTTTTAAACTAGCACCCCCACAGCCCCTCCTTTTACCCTACTCTCTGTGCTGATCTGTCTTGTTGCACTATGTCCAAGTTTGACCTGATATTCCCCCTCGCGTGATCTCTGGATATGGCCGTTTTTTGGGGTGGGGGCAATGTCTTTGGGTGGATGTCACTCCTTGGCCTCTCTCAATCATTCCCTCAGCAGAAGGGGTCATTGCCTGATTTCTCCCTGCCCCATATCAGGCTCAGTGGGAATCCAGACCCATCTGATCACCAGTCAGATCTCGTTCCTCATAGTGTGAATTTTCCGATTTCCGCTTTCAAATTGTAAGTCTCGAGCCATAACAAAGCCCAAACACAATCTCTTCTGGAAGGAAGTATTTTCCTTTGGCGGATTGTCTGAGTGTTTGGCATCTTAGCTCCCTCTGACTCAGTCCCCAGGTACTTTAGGCTCTTTGAGATCTAAGATGAGAGGGGGTCGTACAGTATGCATGAATTCCTGCTTGAACATGTCGTTGGGGAGAAATAATAGAAACAACTTCCTTATTCAACATGTGTTTGTCTCTTTACTCTGATTTACATTTGTGTGAAAGTCCAAGCTTGTATTTCCCCCCTTGTTTGCATCTCTTTGATCTTCACTGACAATTAACATCCCAACTCTTTCTCGGGGTTTGTTGAAAGCTGAGGGACTAATTCAAGGGTCAACCAAGACTTGCAAGCTGTCAATCTTTTTATTGTAATGCCAATCCCCTCCCCCAGTGAAGGGGTTTTATTCTCAGACAACCCACACCCCCTTCCCTCTCTCAGACCTCGTTTAACAGAAAATCCCAACTCTTCCTCTATTCTCTTGTTGCCCTCTAACTGCCCAAGAGGGGCAACCAAAAGCTTTGTCTTGGAGAAGCCATGCATTCTTTCACATCTGCCTTTTGTTTTGAGACCGTTGCCTCCCACCGCCCTAATTCAAATTTCAAACTGCTCCTTTGAAACAGCCTTCCCCCTCTATTCTAATCACCCCTTTCTTTTAGCTATTAATCCTCAATTTCACTCCTTACTACAAAACAACTGATCTATCTCAAATAATTTTGTCATATACTGTACATCCCCTGATTAATGTATTTTTTCTGGATAATTTAACACCTCCCAGTAACATTTATACATACATACAAGACAACAAGAAAAAAACAAAACTTATTGATTTAAAAACTGGCAATCAGGTGTTTCAATTGTGTCTTGTGAATGAAGTCACTCTGCTTCTAATGCCCTTCATCATCTGTCTGTCCTGAGATTGTAGATACAAACACCTGTTCTTAGATCATGGTGGTGTGGAGGTGGCTCAGTGTGTCACCACTGGCGGTGTCTCTCTTTAAAGGCATGAGGAGAGAAGAGCAACCTCCAACTGAGAGGGGAGACTTAGGCTCTTAATGAGGAGAATGGCAGTCAGACAGTGTCCCTGTGGCCTGTGTCTTTGCTGTCTGTGCATATTGAATATTCACAGCATGAGACAAAATACATTAAGTACAAGTAACTGTAATAATCATTTTATAGAACAACCTCTATATGTACGAGGGATATACTCTATACTTCACTGCTCTGACGTAAATCCTGTAAGAGCTATCTGTTTTTTGTTTTAAGACACACGAGGTATGTTGATCGTTGAGCCAAAAGATTCATTCATTCATCTTCGCTACCGCACATCCTCGTAAGGGTAGTGAGGGTTGCTGGAGCAACCCCGCTTCATTCGGGCGAAAGGCAGACTACACCCTAGACTAGTCGCCTGTCTGCCATAGGGCACCCAGAGAGACAGACAACCATCGGCATTACCAATCATACCGCCACCAGCGGGAATTGAGCCGGCGCCTGCCCGCACCGGAGTCAGCCAAATGAACCTCTACATCACCAGGCGGCTCGTGCCAGAAGATGATTAAAGAAAAAAGTAATGTGGATTGCATATCTGTTGATTTACAGGCGGAATACCGGCTCAGCTTTTTTAGAAACTGTTTATGTGCTGTGTACAGCTATTTGGATTAAAATAAAGACAGCAAATCTTCCATGTAGTGAATTCATAAAGTTTTGTTGAGGTGAGGCAATTTGATTTGACAGAAGATTTACAAGTGTCTCCCATGATAACTCCTGACAAGTTTAAGGTTTAGCTTTTAATTCATCTCATTAGTCTGAACCAAGCCAAGGAAATCTCTTCCTTATATATATACAAATGTATATATATACATATATATACACATACATATATAGAATATATGTTTATCACAGAATTAAACAAACTGTGATGTCATGTCTCTTACACCCACTAACCTTATTTTAATGGATTTGAAATTAGAGGTCTCACATGAGGCATACTGTCATATTAGATAGGGTGATTATGGCAGGCTTAATTACAACTTTGTTGCCTAATGTGTGCATGCTGCATGTTTTTATCCCCATAATGTTCTACGTTATCGGAGAACTTGCAAACACAAAATAGATCAGAAGCACTGCTGTCAGTGGATTTTCTCCCGCGAGAGAAGCAGTGTTTTACACCTCAGGCTGCCACGACAAGTAGAATGCCCCAGTTGTTTTTGGAAGCTAACATTCAGAGAAAGGTTGCAGACTCCTAAAGAATGACATGGCTGTTTTTGATTGGGCTAAAAAAGATGAATGGGGCAGTTTCTAATGGGCTTCTGTGTGCCCCCTTTGCCTGAGTGATGCCATATCCCTTGGTAAATTCGCTAATGGTTCATGGAACCAAGAGAACGGAGTTGAACCCGACCATGTAAACATTGGACAAAAGGGAGCCGTTAGTAGTGTGAAACGCATGCCTGAACACAGGTACGCATTAGGTTTCACCCACCACAGCCCCACAAGTATATCCATGACTTAGGAGGAGACTATTTGCTTTTGTAGTGAAAGAGGCGAAAACAAACATTCAACGTCCTATTATTGGGACAGGTATGGATGAGGTTGGGAGACAAGAATCCTGCTCAGAAGAGATGGGGGGAAAGGGCAGGGATACAGAGATAAGTTTGTGGTCAGTCACAACAAAGCATGTTGACCAATTGCTCTCAAGTGTTTGTTTGTCGGTATCACTGGGGGACAAAGGCAACTTATGTTTAAGTTGCCTTTGTCACCCAGATTATCCAATGCTGACACGTGAGCAAAACTAGTCATATATATGTACTATATTGTTAATTTGGTGCTGTGTGATTTTGAAAATGTGTGTGTTTCTATGGGGTTCATATATAACGTCGCTCTTTCACCAGGCTTACGTTTGAAATCCGATAAATGAGAAGGAAACAAAATAAGGAACTGCACATTCAGTTCCTAGGATCAGCGCACATATGCCATTGACAACTCTCAGTCCACCTTGTATATATTGTTGAATACAATTCATTAAAAAAAAAAGATCAGGTTTCGATCCATAGAACTTTTTCGAAGACCATTTATGCCCATAATATACCTACTAATATTCAAACTAAAATGATCACTTATTTCAACCTTTCTCTTTGCTCCATATTACATTTTTTAAAATATAAATATGGTCTAACATAGTAACCACTTTTTTAATCAGTTTATCTATTTTTAAATTTTACTGCATGTGTCAAATGTTGGCCCCCAAATAAATGGAACAACCATCACACGCACACACACATATATACTAATATAGTTTTGGTAAGGTGTAGAATCTCCCATCTGTTTGGACAAGGGTGGCCTTTTTAGCATTGGTTACACCCAGTTCCTGGAGATGCTCAGCTTCACCCCCACAAACACACACAGACACAAACAAATTTTGGCGATGCCTTGTGATGAGTGTCTTTTTCTGTTTTGAATTGACGTTCCTTCTACATGTCCTTCATTTACAGGTGAGAGGATCCACAATGACTATTTCTAACAGCATTTGGATTGGACTTTTTTAGAAGCCTTTTGTCATCACATAAAAAAACCTGTAAGAGACCACCAACACTTGGCGACATGTGGAAACTACACACCTTCTGCTGGCTTGTCACGCTGGCCCAATTCCACTCCACGGAGGGTAAGTGCCCGTGAAAATCTTTGGTCATATAAAAGCAGACTGTTTTGTTTTCATACCACCATTTTACAGCATCCCGTGAATAAGTGTTTCGGCTTGCTGACAGTTAGTCACTCTGTGGGGATTTTTCTTATACTATAGACTTATTTAGAAATTCTCGAATGAGCACTGAAAATAACGCTCATGCGGCTCCTCTAAGGTCCCACAGTGCATGTCTAAGTAATGTGGCTCTGAGGACCATAGGATTAGGCGGATGGGGATGATCAGGAGCGCTTTCATTAGTCTGGATATCTCAGACAAATTGTGATTTGCCAAAGATTTTCTGCTTGAGAGCGCCAATTGTTCCCAGTGGCATTGGGGCTGGATACATTTAGAAATTTAGGGCTAAAGTGTTCAGTTCTGTGCCCGAGCCCCCTCATATTTTGCGCTTTCAAAAACACTTTTTTTTTTTCTTTTTATCATGGCATGTTTTAGCTGTGATTAACTAACCACAGCTGTGTCTTTGTGTTCATATCTATATTTCTACACTGCATATTGTAAACACTTCTACATATTATTCTTTAATCACTGAAATACTGGTGCACTAATTAATGATTCATTTTAAAAATTGGCTTCTGTTTTTAGTGCACTTTATCACTGGAACTGATTCTCAGTTTGTTTTTTAGTGCCAACTGTTGAAACTATTTGCCTGTCTTGTATGGATTTTAAAAGTGTTCTACATATTTTCAATGAATATTTAGGATTATTTTTGCACTATGTCACATACAAGAAACATATGTACATGTAGCGTCTTGACATGATTTTCTTGTTGCTGTGTCATCCTGCTTAGATTTATACAGTCACAGAAGTAACTGATGACTGGCTCTTTTCTCATGATGGTTTTAGCAAACTTTGAGAAGCAGCATTTCAGCGCCATGGAACAATTAGTTTTCCACTTTTTTTTCAATTCTGCGTGCTGGAACTTTGTACGTGAAAGGTTTGGCCCTTAAAACAAAAAGATGAGGAAACCCCGGTCTTGTTGACCTTCGGCCTGAAGTCAGCTGTTGTAGACTGTTTGCCGCAATACGATGAATTGTAATAACATGGATGGATGAAATGAGTAGAATTGTCACACACAGGAAAATGTATGATGTACTGTATTTAATGGCAATATACCCAGGAGATGCAAAGAGCATTTCCAACGCTTTAAAGCTGTTAAAACTCCATCCTGATTAACCTTTTCAACAAACCTCTCATCCAGATCCACTTAATAACACACATTCTTTTGTCAGATTTTAAAGGTGTGGCCTGTTTAATGTACTTACAGCCCAAACAATAAGAACTAACTAAGCAAAACTAATAAATAATGCACACCTAAGTTTTGTTATTGATACCATTTGTCATTTATGTTTGATTGCATTTCGTACCCCCTCACGTCAGTCCCATTTCCCATCACAGCTGTGGGGATCAGCCTCCGAAACAGTTCATTACAAACAATATCCCCAAGTCCGCACACTTCATTAAACTACGTCTATGCCTAATATCTTTTTAATGCATGTTTTATAATTGAATTAAATGGCCTAGTGAAATGTTCGAAGTAGTTTAAAGTTTGTATTTGGAAGGAGGACCTCCACACACAACATTGTTCCTTTTTCTGAAGGGCTTTCTGTTATTATATAGAGTCACTTTATAATGTATGTCTCATGCACATCCGGCGATGTCTCTTGGACTGTGGTCACGGAATACGTGCCTTTTATCTATATTTGCACAGCTGGCTCACTGTCATCCCTAGGCTTTCATCCCTAAATGTTTTTTCCCCTCACCACTTTACCTACAAAAGAAATATACACACAAACAAACACACACACACTATATATATATGTATATATATATGTATATATATGTATATATATATATATGTATATAGTATATACATTTATATATATATATATATATATATATATATATATATATGTATATATATATATATATGTATATGTATATATATGTATTAATCTATGTATGTATGTATGTATATGTGTGTGTGTATATATGTATATATATATATATATATATATATATATATATATATATATATAAAAGCATTGTTTTGTTGTATGGGATGTTTTCATTCTTTTATGATGAGGCTTTTGTCATTTAGGTATGTCACCTGTGGGGTATGTAAACTGTGTGTCATAATATGTAAAAGGTTGTTACAAGGAACAAACTGTAAGAAAGTGTTCTTCCCCTCCCCAGCTCTTTTTTTCTTGTCACAGCTTGAGTTGTTTGAAGTTCTTGAAATATCTCAAGGGCATGGAAGGAGGGCACCTTTAAAACTCCTCTTTTTGGATCATATGAACGAAAAGAGAAGAGGCTTTAGACCTTAATCTCAAAGTGAAAGGAGTGAAATAGACAATCAGGGTGTTCCGAAATGTAATTACTGGAAGTAAAAGCTCAGGGTTTTATACGAGCCAGTACCTGTAAGAGCACCATCTTGCACCACCTATTGCTGTTGTACCATTTTCAATGCTATAATCTTTATAATCTTTCCACTAGGGACTTTCTTCAGAACAGCCAGGCTTATCTTTAAAAAACAAAAGCATAATGTTATCTTTCAAGCAAGTGTTTGTGGTAGCTCAGACATCCATTCATTCATTCATTCTTTCATTTTCAACACTGCTTATCCTTGTCAAGATCGCGGGGTGCTGGAGCCTATCCTATCTGACTTCGGGTGGCAACACCATAAAGTGGTGGATATGTTCTGTCATTACATTTACATTACACTATTTGGCGAAATTTCAACATCATTAATCTCTACATTTAGTACTTGTTTAGTCATTTAGTACATTTAGTATCTGTCACAAATAACTGTTGTATCTTTTACTCATTTTTAAACACCATGATGTAATTTACACATTTTTCATTGGATTAGAGCCAAACACAGATTTTTGCAAAATGGGTGTAAAACAGCCTTTTAAATATTATGCTTGTTCAATTACATTGTTTTTTTGTTGCTTGTTTTTTTCTCCTGTGGATTTAGTAAACAAATTATGTTAGTTTTGTCTCCCTTTCTCTTGCTCGTTGTCATTCGGGTTGTCCGTGGCCGACTGTTGAATATGGATCCCCATGGAGCCAAGTAGGCTTGGGGGCCTTGTGTACCAAGACCCACCATGCTGTCATGTCTCTTTCATCACCAGCCAGGCTTGGAGATAAGGAGACAATAAGCAGTGGCAAGGTGTAGCCACAGCCCCTGGGTCTCCACCCTGCCGAGCACTTCAAATCCTCATTAGGATTTTCAGAAAAGGAAGGAGGGATTTTGTTGGATTAGTGCTTTGTCACAGCTGGCCTCAGGTTAGTGTTTGTTATGCAGAGTGCTGACATGCTCCCACCCAACCCCAGCACAAACCTTCTTTTACCTGGGCATTGAGGAGGTTAATACATTTGTTATTCCCCAAGAAGCAGAAGTTTGCTTTATTTTGTCTGCAACAGATTGCTGTTTTTTTTAAACCCTGTGTATTTGTCAGTCCTTGTTCGATCGTTTCTCATGTCAACTTCTCTTCACGTGTAGCTTACTTTCCTCTTTGCTACTGCATCACTCTTTCACCATGCTACACGATAAGGGTATTCTTTGTGCAATTATGATCTAATTCCTTTGTATAAATAAGAGCTACTTTTCCCGACGAAAAACACGTTTTTTTTTTAAGAATGTCTTAAGAAGTTTTATATTCCTTTTAACGGGAAAATATTAATTCTGATGAGGTTCCGTGTTTCAAGGTTATCATGAAGATGACGATACAACTGTGCATGTATAACCGTACCGGAAACTCAGTTTTTTTTTCAGCACACTCAAACAACATTTTATGAAATAATTAGCCCTGTTTTTTATGAGAACCCACCTGAACCTAAGCTAAGCTTGTATCTTATACGGGCTAGTGTTCATGGGAGATGTTTTTATTGCAGATGAAAGACATTTTGATCTCAAGATGAAAAAGTACAATCAATTTCATGGTTTGTTTTAAAAATTAAAATAATACACTAAAGGATGCATATTTTGTTGATTTGTACATTTTTCTTTAGAATAAAAAGCAGGATGTTTTTTGCATTTACATCTGTGTCTATATGCATTGCTTTCCTTTATCCTGTTCTAGAGTGGATATATATATATTCCGATAAGGATAACTGTAACTGCAGGATGGTGGAACTGGGGTTGTAAATATAAAGGATTTAAATCCAGGCCCTACCGGTGGAAGCCTGTGTTCCCATTTGAGAAGCTTGTTAAGTAGTTTTGCTGGCACATAATGATATAAATGGGCGAATATAAAACCTTTATTCACTCAGGGAAAAGTGAACCTTTCTTCAGAAGAAAATATCTTTTTTTGAATATGTGGGAAATGATGAACTCTCTCTGAATATTCTAAGATTCAATTTCAATGCCAGTTTCAAAGTAATAGTTCAATAGACAAGGTCTTGCAGTAATGTAGCTTAATTCATCATACTTTCTTTAGGCAGCAAATGAGGGTGATTAGAAAGCACATCTGCTGGTTGCAGCGAAACATGGCTTTTACTTTTCTTGATTCAAAATAATCAAGGAAATACTAATAATCTGTAATACTTGTTTCTTGGTATATTTTTTGGAATCAAATAATGAATGAGGCGGCCTAATGACGTGAGTGGTTTAGCGCGTCGGCCTTACAGTTCTGGGGCCCTGGGTTCAAATCCAGGTCACGTCCACCTGTGTGGAGTTTGCATGTTCTCCCTGGGCCTGCGTGGGTTTCCTCCGGGTACTCTGGTTTCCTCCCACATTCCAAAAACATGCATGGTAGGCTGATTGGACACTCTAAATGTCAGAGTGTGCATGGTTGTCCGTCTCGTTGTGCCCTGTAATTGGCTGGCCCCCGATTCAGTGTGTGCCCCGCCTAATGAGGATAAAGCGGTTCACAAAATGAGATGAGATATAATAAATGAAAAATATAAAACTTGCAATTTTTATTTGTTTACTACCTGAAATGTTTACATTTGGTCCTAAACTTTTTTTTTCAACTATCCCCTTTTTAAAAGGCACCACTTAGAGTTCATGAATTTCTGGTTTGCATTCTGTCAGCTTTAACTTGTCAGACCAGACCATTTGTCCTTTGACAGATCACTATGTCTTGACCCTGTGTGACTCAGCAGTTGACCTTGTGAGTCATTATGACCTCTAAGTGTGTCCATATGTCAAGAGCTTGGCTATCTTTTATTAAGCCCCTAAAGTAAATGACTGCCTGAAAAAAACACTCCCAAAGGTTTCCCCATGTGGAAACATTACAAATCAATACCAATAGGGTAAGCCATTTTTAATTAACTGAGATAACTATCCATACAAATACTGACTCAGCTTGGTGGAGTTGTTATGCTTTGTTGTTGCTTAATTTATAATCACCTGGTTTACATACTACTTTAATGGCTCAGAATTTGTTTGAAAGTTGAAAAAAAGTACAATTCTTACGAGTTATCTCATAAATCATTACTGGAAGTATCAAGGTTTTCTTGCCGTGACAGTGTGATGGAAGGAAACAGCTCATTCATTCATTTTCTGAACCGCTTATCCTCACAAGCGTTGTGAGGGGTGCTGGAGGATCTTCCAGCTAACCATTGGCAACAGGCAGGGAATAACCTGAATTGGTGGCCAGCCAATCGCAGTGGTGGGTTGGTTGAATTATTACACAAGCGGTCCCAACAATGATGTGAAAATTAGTATTTTGTAACACAATAAATTAAGACTGTTTTACCTAGGAGCCAATATAAAGCTGTAGTGTACGAAACTGTAATAAAATTAAATCAGGTGTGATAACATTGTGGTGCTCACTGGCCCCTTTTCAACTCAGCTGGTGTTGGTGTAGTGAGGTATTCAGCAGACTTCAATGGCAGGTGGGGGTCAGACGAAACACTAGCTGCATAATGTGACACAAATGCATAGGCATGACAGTGTAGTCTCAGAAAAGGAAACAAGCACTGTGGTCCTACTTGAAGAAGCGCTCTGGGGGAATGCAAACCAAGCAGATAGACCTATCTCATTTGTGTGTGCTGCCACATGTGACCTACTGGGAAATGTTTCCTTATTGAATCAGCAAGCATCAAATGCTTCATTGGAGCAGAGAGCGAACCAAGCCATACCCATGTATATGAAACAATTAAAAAAAAATTGGGATGGAAATAGTTGCAGTAAGATGTCAAACAAACCCCAAATGCCAGTTTGAAAGGTCATTCAAAAATACTCATGCACATTTAGACTTAATATAATATTAAACATTGTTCCCAAGATCAAAGTTTCACTAAGCGACCTGATTAATTAATTAACTGCTGAAAATCAGTTCTCTTAAAAATGAATGCATGTATCATGTCACTACTATACCTACAAACTAAAAAAGCTAAAATACATTGTTGGACTATGTTCCCTCTGATATTGTTGATTGTCTTCGCAGGCCATTTGTATGACCTAAAACGAAATTACCATTTGAGGCCCTCCACCCCCAAAAAAGAATAATGAAAAAGAAAATAAATTTTACACACACACACACACACACACACACACACACACACACACACACACACACACACACACACACACACACACACACAGGCTGGCCTGAGGGCTATCTGATATTAGATAGTGAGATGACAGTTTGTACTTGTGTGAGTGCAGCCAGCCGACATGTGCTGATGATGGTAAGTCAATAATTCCTTATGAAAAAAGTGTGGATTTATGACCTTGATGAACCCCATTGAGCTTAATTAGGCCTAATGGTTCATTTACATATAAGTGTGCAGGGTGTTTCCTAAGGATACACAACGCAATGCATTCCTTTCAGTAACGAAACTTAAGGCACGTAATGTCCTGTTGGATTGATAAAATACTTCAATTGTAGTTGTTAGCAGTGGAAGACAACACACAACATTAAATCTCTCTGTTGTGGCACTTACATATGATCATTTAATACTGAACATTAAGGTCAGCTTTACCACATACCATTTACTATGTATTACTTTGGGCTTATGTTTTAGATGTAAAGTGGAAGCGGCTGTTAGAAATCGTACACAACATGGTCCATTTCTTGGGAAAAAAACAGTATAAATGTCTCCTCACATAGAAATGACAAGATCTCTTTAACGTTGATATATCTACAGTAAATTAAAATATCTCTTGATACCCTCTGCTGTTGCTATGGAAGTAGCAGAGATGTAAATGAACTTGAGGGAGTTAGATGGTGGGGAATACAAATGAGGTTCAAGCACTTGTTTTCTTGCTGCTTTTTGCTTATCTTCGACTACTACAATCACCATGATTTTACATCTGTCATTTGTGAATGTATTGTCTATTACCCTTTTATACAATAACTGATATTGAAATTACATATAATATGATTCAGAACACACAAAAAACTCACATAACCCTGCACTAGAGTTAAAGCATTGGTGAAATAAAAATAAAATTACTTCACTACACTTTAAACCAGAGGTGTGCAATTATTCCATTCAGTTTAATCAGTGGTTCTCTAGTAATATTTTGCAGCAAGTTTCATCTCACTGAAAACCTTAAGGCTATGTTTACTTTGCAGGGTATAATTTCCAATTTTAGTTAGTTGCAGTATCTTGGTGTAGGTGGTCATAGTTCACAAACATTTGCGACTCAGTGTGACGAAAACAAGTTCCTGAAGTCACACACGTACGCACTGTTAGACGTGTGACGCGTTATACTTGGTAATGTTTACAGAAGTAAACACACTCCCTTCAGGAGGTATTGGCTCTCATGCTTTTGTGGAAACATTTTGAGGATTTTATGCTATCATAGCGGCATCACTAAGGCCTCGTCAGACTGGCAGACAAAATACAGATTGGAACTGGATGGCTCTTTTATCGTCTGCAAGTCACTTAAGCACAGAAATCTGATTTTTGAGAGACTTATTGAAACCACATACGGGAGGTAGTTTCATATGAGATATGGACATGATGTTTCTCAGTCTGAGAAGCCGAAATATGTATTGACTTCCTGTGACATCACTTTACTCTGGATGACATTTTTGTTGGCACAGCAACCTGTCAGTCAACAATGTGACCTAAGTCTCAACAGACTCAGATCAGATTTGAACAGTGGCTACAGACAGTGTGAACTGTCAGCCCTAAAAGTCAGTTTTGAGGGGGAATCTGTTTTGAATCAGAGTATGAACACAATCCAAGCGCTCAGTGCCATCATTGCCTTTCTGTTTCTAATCATAGCTCATAAGAACAAATATGTAACATTTCTATACCAATTTGTCGATTGACTGAGATGAGTTAAGCAGACCTCACTTCTAAAGTTGTAAAACACTTGTAGATTATAGAGTCAGCTCTGCCAGAAGAATCTTAACGTTAAAGTTCCCTTGGGGGGCTTCCTTTATTTTGGAGGACTCAAGCTGTGTTTCCTGGAGCTCCCCACTAATGCTGTGGGCCACAAAATCCTTACCCACCACAAATCCTACCCTTGCAAGAGACCTTGTCGGATTGTCAAATAATAGCAGGTCAAGAAAGCTGCTGCCTCGTTTAAAACACAGCCGTTTGGTCCTTACCAGATTGGTAGCCAAAGATGTACATTAACTCTAGATGACAAGCATCAAGAGTGCTGGTGTCACAGTCGCCACAGAAAAATTATCTGGTTTCCCATCAAAATAGCCTGGAGACCTTTGTGTTCTGGTCACACAGATGCCAGGGGTAAGAGGTTTGAATGAGCCTTTTGATCAGCTTTATCCCCTGGACTCTGTCTGGAAGCATGGGTTACTCAAGTTACAAAGGGTCATTTCAATAAGAAAACTTCACTTCGTCCTAGACAGTTCCAATGAAAAACTGAATAGGTGCAAACATTCCAATATTTTTTCTTGTTTTATTATGTTTGTTGACTTAATTGACCATAATTTAGTTAGTAAATAGTTTAAGAAAAATACATGTTTTGTTTTCTGTGTTTCTTTTATGTACGTTAAGATAATTTTGAAAGAAAACATCCCTGTAAAAACCTTGCCAAGAGAACTGCTTGACTACCATTAGGTTTATATAATATATACATATAACCTTTCAAATAAGCTTTGTCATGACATCTATAGCTCTAGAATGTAATGTATGCTATACAAATAATAGGACTGTGCTTGGCGCAGTAAGGGTGTAGTAAATGTAGACTTTGTTTCAAAAGCAATGTGGTTTGTCTTCTTTTTTTTAGATTTCCGTCAACACATTCACTATTCTGAAGGATGCCATGTTTGTTTTCAGCTTGTTAACCCCCTTCATGTGAATACATTGTTTACTTATCTGACATGATGGTTAGGGTTTCAGCGTCCAAAATACTGTAGTCGTAAAAATTAATGGTAAAGATTCACTCACTTTTGTAACATCTTTAAATGCACAACTTTTCAAAGAGGAATTAGTTCTTAACTGCTTCATATACTTTTTTGGGGTCAGTGTGCTCTGATAATGACTTGTTCTGTTCATGGTATCAGTTTTTTACCGGGCTGATGAAGACCCTAATGACTCCATATTCCAATGAAATAGGAAGGTACTTTTCTCATTACCCCTGCTCTAGTGAAATTCATGTCCTACCAGATGGTCACTTTCCAATTGATTGGGCTCATCTGGGGTAAAAAAGAAAAAAAAATCATTATTATATCATTGCACTAAATAGACTATGCATAATAGATTCTTCTTACATATGGAATACTCCCACAGTTCCTAAACTGCAGATTTGGTATTGACATAATGTCATTGTAAAGGTTATACACGGTAATAAATGTCAGCATGAGAAACTTTAAATAGAGGCTCCTCAATGGTGTAATAAAGTGCTATAACCCATGGAAATAGAGTTCCTTTGCACAAATTGGAGTCAATTACCACCATGTTTTTATCCCAGTATGAGCAATAAGCAGATGTTTAAAGGTTGAATTATCACAATTTAAGATTCAATAGTAATCAGAACATAGCAAAACTCACCAAGGCTAAATAATCTTAATTCGGAAACATTCTCCTGACCTCCAAAATAATTTAGATTTTTCTGGAGGGGGTAAATTGCATCATTAACAAACAATATTAGCATGGTTGTAACAGTTTACATGGATGTATTGAACTGTTTTCGGTTTGCATTTTCACTTCTGTCCAGTTGTAAGCATCAGCATTCAAAATTAGTTTGACCTATGCTTTTCTCCCTCCTTTGCTCTTTTTGTAAATCCAAAATACTTCCAAATAACAAATGTGTACTTTTTTCTTCCTAAATTAAATCTTCCAAAGTAGGTACAGCACCAAGTTTACCTTACAGTCATCTCTTTTATTTGTACATTCTTCCTTATTGTGAGTGAGTGTGTCCCCACCATCCCATGGTTGTCATTTGCTCCTTTTAGCAGTTAATCAATGCCAACTCTTAAAGGAGGTACAGTGTTTATTTTCCAATATTGATACAGTATCTTGAATGTACTCATCTTGTCAGTATGGCGTATTTGCCTGATCAATAACAACGTCTTTTGGACACTAATGCACTGAGGCAGCTGAGGAATAAGGCAAATTTCGGGGACATACGATTTCATGCAATGTCTGGATTTTTACTCAATAATCAAGCATTATTACGGGGTCTGTCATCAACATCTATTCCTATTCACGGAATACATGACTGAGAGCCATGGGATGTTCATACTTTCATGTGTCTGTTTTAGGCACAATGACTTCATCAATTTAAAAAAAACAGAGCTTTCAAAGGCTCTTTTTGCTGATTTAAGGCAATCGCTTCACACTGGGTAAAATTGGGTTCCAAGTTAGCGCTTAAACTCAAAGGCTCTTGCACATGATACAAACCCTGATTACTTGGACTGAATAACCACTAAGAGAAGTTGAATTAGGTTCAGAAAGTCAAATGCTCAATCACTGATCACACATGCACTGTTAGCAGTTATTTCTCTTAAAAAAAGGAAAAAAACATTTCCATTAAAATAAATCTCTTATGGTTTCAACTATACATTTCTTTATCTGTAGGCATGATTTTACAATGCCTCATTTATGTTCATAAAATTTGGCAGTGACTGATGTTAAAGTGCTTTTACACATGGCGCTATTTTCTTTAAACCGCACTGAAATAGTCAAGTTTGGCTGTGTAATGTGTAATGGTTTAATTTTCCACCCCCCCCCCACAAGAGGTTTCTCACGATCCAGCAGATTAAACTGATAAGATTGTTTAGAACCTCAACTGTTTTTCTTTTTTTTTTGATTCCACCAAGAGGCTTACAAAAAGGATTTTTTCTTAAACGTATGAATGTGCCATTGCTATTGATGCACATCACACAAAATCTTTTTTAGAACGAGCCACAATAGGAAGGAAAAATCCTTCCTTAAAAGGATGCCTTTAAAAAGTCTTATACCGAGGTTAGCTTGGCTGTGACAGATGCCCCATTCCATACAATCTTTTGTTTACTCTAACCTGTACACTACACTGAGCACCTTTTAGAAAAAGAGCTTTCACCTGATTAAGGAAACAAATGGAGGATCAGGCTACATAATGTGACTTTTATCTTCCTTTAGAAAATACCACAACAGCAATTTAGGGTGAGGGCCTTAATTCTGTATCGTAATCCCCTCCCATTGTAACATAGCATTTAATCAAGCAAGGATAATTGTATTTTCACTTAATTGATGAAGTTTCCAATAGGGTAAAATAAACGGAGCCATTCCAAGCGGTTTTGGTAAACATGTAGTCAGTAGTTAAGGCAACTGCGGTCAGGAAAAGTGCTTTGTAAACACAAGCAAGTGCACATATGGATTTGTCTCATTTGTACAGGTGCCAATGAAATACGGCAAAACAAGTGCATGTAACCCAGCCATGAAGACCTCATTAGAGAGCCTGCAGCTCTGGAATACAGCTAGCACACTGGCATTTAAAGGACAAAAAAGGCAACAGATGCTCAAAAAATGGGATATTATGATTCAGTGCAGCTTGTGGTTTAGAACAGAGAAGCAGCTGGCAATTTGGTTAAGCTTTATATCGCTGTGCTGTAATACTTGATGATATGGTAAAGCATGAGTTACCAAAATGTTCTGTATTTGAGACTGCTTGCTTCTTTATATTCACTTTCAGCTGATGTTTTTATGGCATGATCTGGATTTTGATTTATTTTCAGGTTTCTGCCTATGCATAGTTTCATCCAACTACTATTTGTGCTGCTTATCCTTCAAGAAAAGTGATTTAAATTGCATCCATTTAAAGTTGATTTCTTTAGATTTTTTTTTAAATTCCATTAATTGATTTCTTTGAAAAAAAATAACATTGCTTTTCTTTTGTGATATAATACAGGATAGTAATCATGACTAAACAACATCCACTGGACATTGTGCTGAGGGGAAAATGCCTTGGATGTATTTTTTATTGTTTACATTTTAACCTAGAAATGTATTGATGATTATAAATGCATCCAGGTATGATAGCATGTGGACAATATACAAAAATCTGCCTGGTGATTTTAAAGACCATTGTTTTATGTGTTGGCATCATATTTTAATACTGTAAATCATTTGTTCAGGTTTCATTGCAAAAATATATTGCGTAAGAATCCATAGTATTAATGTGTTGCCTTAGTAGACTCCAGCACACCTCACAACCCTTGTAAGAATAAGCGGTATGAAAAATGATATTGTTGCCTTAGTTCGCATCCATCTTTTCCATCCAGTCTGATGTTTTTTTCTGTTTGAGCCTGCTTCACATAGATTCCTACTGATAAAGCTCTACTTGTACTCCCCCAGGATTCAGTCGGGCTGCCCTGCCATTTGGTTTAGTGCGGAGAGAGCTGTCTTGTGAGGGCTACCCCATCGATCTGCGCTGTCCAGGAAGTGATGTCATAACGATCGAAAGTGCCAACTATGGGCGAACAGACGATAAGATTTGTGATGCCGACCCTTTCCAAATGGAGAATATCAACTGCTATCTTCCAGAAGCATACAAGATCATGTCACAGAGGTAAACCATACAGTCTGTATTTGAAGTTTCAGTGTACAGTACGTTGGTTGCCCAGAGCAATAGGATCTGGAATCCTGTCAAGTGTTTCTTTTTTGTGAGTTTACCCTTTTCAGTTTCCTTTTTTCTCTCACCTTTGGAAGAAATTCTTTAACATAGCTGCTTTCGGATTGATCGATGCCATCAAAAATAGACAAGCTCGATGAAACTGTGGAGCGGGGATAAAAATGGGCAGCACCATCCTGGCAGCATAAATCAAAAAAGTTATATATTTATATATATATATATATATATATATATATATATATATATATATATATATATATATATATATATATATACATACATAGTTCTGCATTAATTGTTTTAATTTTCTAAACATCCATGCACTTTTAAGAAGTTTTATTTTAATCGTGACATCAAATCAATATTTTTTTTTCACAGACCTGTCCGACATGCAAACCCTGACTTGCATAATAATGTGTTACAACCTCTTGATGTAGTTTCACGCTAATTATCTCATCTGGGAAGCTAATTGTGAAACTGAATGAGATTGATATTGGTTACCTAATCCACCAATTCTCAACGTTTATTGTGGAGGAAAGCGTTTAATCGTATTGCCTCGTAATATATGGCAAATAGTTGTTGATGTTTTAAATGCATATTTTTTGTCATTCAAATAAATGACAACTAGCATAATTTACCACGACATTCCAGATCATTTCTAGGAATCACTGATCTAAACAGACATGAGAAACAACATTGCTGACATCAGCCAGAGTATGGCATCTCCCAAAGCATAATTTTTAAAGAAATCCTCCCAACACAGTTTTATTAAAGTGTAAAGTGTGTTCTTGAAGAAAAATATCCATTATTTTCTTAATCATCACTTTTTTGGAAACAAATACAGTTATCACATGTACCAATTTTTCAGTTTTAGGTAATATTTTGGAGAACTGAATTACTGTGACTTTTTGGAAGCATTTTAGGCAGTGGCCTTTTTTAATGGTGTAGCAAGCATGCCTGGACACATCTTTAAAAGTATTGAGCCTAAGTCTTCTAACCCAATCAACCACAGTTGGGATGCCCCATAAGACATATTTTGCTCAATTATATAGCAGACTATTTTTTTTATTTCCCCATAAGTGTCTAGACATGTTTTACATTTTGTGGATGTCGATACAATTTAGTGTGGAAGTGTGCATTTACTGTTGCATTGACATGCAAGTCCTGTAGGATTACAATACCACTGTTGTAAATGTGAGCCATTGAAGATGAGATGTCATGTTGAAAGGCTGTCAACGGCAAAGTGCATTGGGTAGAATGACATGAATGTCACTGAGAGACTGGATGGTACGAGATCGTCAGCAACTTTTGTAAGCCGGTTTGGGAAATGAAGAAGACACAAAATTGTGAAATAAACAGTCACATTCATGTACAGAATAGGCCAATTGTGAAGTTAAGTTTGATAAAGTGGGATAGCTGACTCACATTGTCTCGTTTCAAAGGGTGCAGCCTGTCTGCTCCATTCTTGCGGCCTTACACATTACACAAAGCTCAACCTCGCTCGGACAAGAGATTGCCAAACTTTGAATGACTCAAAAACGTCAGTATTTGACATTGTAGATACTGGGTTACTTGGCTTCTGGGATCACTTGCAATACCTTTTGTCATTTTCACAAATTATATATTTACATACTGTATATAAACTATATGTACATAGTCAGATTTCATTATATTATTTATCTTATTTTTCAGACCATCATAGATATGCAATTTAAAAGTATTGTTGTGACAACAATACAAAAATAAATGTGACGTAATCACTTAAGAGCATTCAAGACTCAGATTATCTGGTATTTCTGCCATCCAGAAAATATAAATTAATTAATTAAAATAAACAAAAAGAAACCCCCTATTAGGATTTGCCTCACCTTGTAGTCCATAAACCGGGGCATGCATGTTACATAAGAAAAAAAAAGGAATATTGAATCCACGTCACAATGTCACAGTTAAGAATGTTTGTTATCGGACGTTATGAAATATATTAATATCACATGCAATCTAAGTGTGCGGCAGAAAGATGGTGGCCATCTGGATATCTCCGCTAATCTGTCCACTTTCCAAACTGATGTGTTTTGGAAATGAGGAGAATTGGAATGAGGCTTGGTCATGTTTGATAAATCCTGGTGGTGCTCATATCAGTTGGGCATATTACATTCATGAGCACAATGATTTAATGAAAATCGCTCTAGGACTGCTGTGGCTCGATTAGAACATTCACCTGGAAGCAATTAGTGCACTCAGGTGGCTGTTAATCTGGACACTTCCCTAAGAGAAATTGCATGAGGGTACCGTTTGAAATAATTAATATGGTAATAGAACTTTATGCAAAGACAATCCTTTCGTTAAAAATCTACTTATGATTATTATTTTTATGATGATATAGTTATTATTATTGGTTGTGGCAGTAATATTTATTTATTCATTGTTACATTTTTACATTTTCACCATTGTTTATTTAATGACTACCGAATGGCCTCTTGGGATATTATAGGTTTTTGGGGATAGAAAATTGTGTAGTGTGAAATAAATTTAGATTTATGAGCATCTTATCGTTATCCAAAACTCACATAAAGTATATTATATTCTTCCATGAGGAACGTTGTAAATTTGGTGTTTCACCCAAAGAGTTCGGCTAAAATGTGACTAAAATTTCATTGCGGATTTTAGTCCATAGAATATAAAACAAAAGCAAATAACAGAATACCAATAAATTAATCACGCTAAGCTTTTTTTAACGTTCATGTTAAGTGTAGTGGGAAATTGGATATTAGGATAATTTAGCTGTGTGTAACAACCTAGTTTTAGCTAGCTGTTTGTTCATCCAGGCACAACCCGTTTTAGATACTGGTTTATCTGCTGCATAAATTTTCGTCTTTAGCATTGATTAACATATTTCACTCAAATTGGCAGGGCAAGCGATATGATGACAAGAAAAAGGGTCAAAGATAACAGAAATCAGAAATAATGATGTTGTTTTAAAGTAATAGTTAGATATGATGGATTTAAATTAGAAGGAGCAGACTACAGTAGCAGCCCTATGTACTGGCATTTTCAGTGCCAGACCAATCACACCTTGACATGGATCCCAAAGACCATTGTTGACTTAATCGTGTAAGGGATCTATTTTCTTCCAAAACATAAAAGCCCTCCACATACACAATGAGTTCGATCACAGTTAGATGTAAGATATCCAATTACATCCATCCTATTAAATCCAATCCAATTAGTCCTCTTTTTGAATTTAAGATGGCAGTTGAGAAGGTTAAGTTGTAGAATTGTGGTATCAGGAGTGCTCTATTAAATTTTCGGGTGTGCTCACCTAAATAGATGAATAATATACAGATTACAACAACATTTTCACTGTTTCCCGTGACCACAAGGGCTTCTTTTCCCCACCAAAGTAGTACAATGACTGTGGGATCTTTTCCACCCTAAGATGTGTAATATGGCTCAGTGCGTGTTCAACCTGCTCAGTCTGTGTCCTCAAGGCTTGTCATATGTTGAGGATGTTTCTCACTGTCAAGCTTTTTTTTATGTTTGAAAATTGTCTCAAAGACATTCGGCATTAAGCAATTCTTGTCTCTTGTTACTACCTAAAAAAATGATTGGCAATGTTAGTCCATTGTTAGGGCAAAATTCGATAATCAATTTCATGTACAAAAAAAACAAAGAAACAAAAGTACCCCTCACTATTCAAAAATATACTTGACACTGTTCACCAGTTAACTTGCATTGCGAGCAAATCTCTTGTGTGAGCTGTCGGTAAACACAGGCTTCCTGTCGGACTACACACAACGTTCAGGTTTTGATGCACTCTATTACAGACTGTCAAGTTTGGTTTCATGCATTCTTTATTTATTTATATATGTATTTATTATTTTATTTTATTTTACAGCCAAATAGGCGTATCTGCACCGTGACTGCAATAGCAAATGTTTTGACACTTCAAACAACATACCACTGGTGCCCACAGCCTGTCACACTTCCCATCCCATCCTTTGCCTTATATCAATCCTATGTTTTCCACAGTTGCCATTACCGCTGGGGTAATTGTTTAAATTTAGCCTAAACATAAAATAAATAGATAAATAAATAAATAAAATCAACAAAAAATAAAATAACTAAATAAAATGCAAAACTATATACACCGACCCTGCAGATAAAAAGGCTTACAGCTTTAGTTTCTTTCTTTAACTTTACTCTTATTTAACAATTACGTTCTTGACTTGAAACAAGAATGATGAAATAAATAAATAAATGCATTACCTTTCATTTGTTGTTTTATTGTTGTATTATTAATTAGTATATAGCAAAACAAATCATAGTACAATAATTGTAGATGTATTTAATTAGAGTGCCCTCAAATATTGAACTTTTTGTGCTAGGAATTTCAATTACATCCACAAAATGGACCAAAAACTATGCATAGAAGTCATTAAGCTTGTTCGATTGGTCTCAGGAGAACCCTGAAGTTTCACAGATGAGTCTTGGCTCCAATAGAACAGGAAGCCTGGGTCCTTAGCTCCAAAATGAGGACAATGCATCAGAACACTATCACCACTTCTGTCAATATTGTTTCACATTAAATAGGGAGGATTTTTCATTTTTTCTCTCTCTCTTCTACTGATGATGTCCTGTTGTTTAAAACATCTGTCTCTGGAACATTGTCATGGCTCATTAGTGTCACCATTTTTATTTTTAGTATCATTCTGTTTCATAAGCCAAGTGTAAACTAGGTAGTATTCATTTTCCTTCTCCCATTGGAACGGGCAAGATAAATACTGTAATTTGTATGGCATAGCTGGCAGGATTGTGGAAGTGGCAATAAAATGTTGTATCGCTCAATATAGTGTGACATGCTGCATTAATGGCCCTGTAAAATGGAAGTCAATGTCAAACAATTTGACACACCAACAAAAAATGTTATTTTATTAGGCCTTCATAAATTTAATCAATTTAAAAATATATATATATATATATGTGATTAGCATGTCACCCTGACAGTTCTGGGGTCGAGGGTTTGATACCAGGTCAATCCTCACTCTATGGTGTATATGTGTTATCCACGGACTTGTGTCGGTTTTCTCCAGGTACTCCGGTTTCCTCCCAGCGTCTGAAAAACTTGCAGAGTAGGTTGGTTGAGCACTCTAAATTGCCCCTAGCTATGAGTGTGAGCATGAATGGTTGTCTTCCGTCCCAGTAGTTAGCTGGAATAGGCTCCAGCACCGCCCGTGACCCTTGTGAGGATAAGCAGTTATATGTGTGTTCGCGTGTGTGTGTTATTTACTGTAAGTAATTACAGTACTACCTTTGAGATATGCAAACTCACTTTTTCTTCATTGTTTGTCTACTTTTCTTCACAGGTGCAACAATCGGACCCAGTGTATCGTGATTACAGGTTCTGACGTCTTCCCAGACCCTTGTCCTGGAACCTACAAGTATCTGGAGGTCCAGTATGAGTGTGTGCCCTACAGTAAGTATAACCCAGCTCTCACCCAATGTTCATAAATTGTAAAGTCACCCTTCAGATCTCCACACCACTGTGCACCAGTCTTCAGTTCATTTCTCGGCATCATGGCACATCACCTTCCCATTTCCAGCTCTAACCTTGTCCCTATTGTCTGCTTTCTTTGTCCGCAAGACCTCTGAGTGCCCTTTTCCTCTCCCTCTTCTTCCATCTATGTCATGCCATGAACTTTTCATGATCTATGACCTGTAAAACATTTTGGTTCTGCTCTGCACTTGCTTGTATTATTAATGTACTCACCATGTTTTCAGTGATCCAATGACCTGGGTTTTGAGTTAGTAGAGCAGAGAGGACGTGGAAGAAATCATGCTGACTTTCCACAATGGCAAGCTTTTCATTATTGTTGCATGGAGAAATATGGCAGGCAAAAGCGCCGATCAACTCGATAGCTTAATGTATGTCAATTAAGCAGATGCAGTGGCATTCAAACAAATGTTTCATAATGTAAGAGAACATAAACGCTGCACTTAAGTCACCAAGATAATCTTTCCTCTGAGGAGATATTGTCAGCATATTTTCTTTTGCCAAGGTGTAAAATAATTATTGCCATTCAGCTCTTAAACAAAGTTCAGACTGGCCTTTACATTAAAAATACACTTTTGTCCTTGAATCTGCCAGGTTCTTTTGCAATTTGTGAATAATCTTCTGCCAAATTACCTTCACAACTTGATTAATGGCAGAGTTACATAAATTGTCTAGATTTCATCATCAAGTGCAATAGGAATAATTTCAGTAGAAAATTATGGAATGATGATATTTCCCCCAAAATTCTGCTTGGTATAAAATGGCTAAAGAAATCCTGCGACCCCTGTGAGTATAAGCAGTATGATAAATAAATTAATGAGTGATCGACTAAAGAAATACAGGGCATGGTATACAATCTCTTTTTGTCATACATGTTCACCAATGTTTATTTGTATTACCTGTCCATGCTGCCCCTTTGTCTGCATTCAGATTTCAGTATTTGACATCATTAAACATCTTAAAGGTCAACTTCTCCAAGACTTGAAGGGTCTGTTGTTAAAAAAAACAGCATCCAGAAATGAGTATCCTGCTTGAGGTTTTAAAATCACCTCAGCATCTTTTGGTTACCCACCTCATTATTATGTATGGATTATTTGTCTTACTGTGCCACCTTAGGCTTTGACAGAGTTATTAGCCTCAAGACACACTGTTGTCCACCCACAGTTGACTTAAACCGCCTTTCTTTTTCAAGGATACAAACAAGACTTCTCCAATGATGGATGTATAACAAGAAATCTAGCGTACACTAAAATATATAGCAACATTTGAACGGGGTTGGCATGGGGGGAAACATTTAAATCTGAGGAGTTTCAGTCTGTGCATGTCTGCAGCACCATGTTTTTGCCTCTCAAAGGTCCGTGCCCGACCAGAATAGGAGCAAGAACACAGAATGTGTCCTATCGCAACTGTCTTGGTAAGTGTTTAGTGTACTACAAGTGTGACCACTCTAAACCAATCCATCCACACAAACCCAGTTTATCCTACTCAAGTCCCTCAAATGTTTTGTAAAATGTGATTTGTTTTGTGACTCTCCCTGAACCAATCCCCTGTTTACTAATTTATGTACAGACACACATGAGATAGACATACACCTATGTACCTGGATTTGTGTGAATACAGGTCTCACAATCTCACTAATTCTACTGATAAGATTGTTATTGATAAAAACAGGTTTTGACAACTGATTTGTCCGTTGTAGACGGTGAGATATTTTAAAAGTACAAGGTATTTTTAATAATTGTTGGGATGCTATATAACCCTGTCGCCATATGAAATAAGTTAATTAATCACACAGTTAAAAAAAAAGTGGTTGGTAATTTTCCCAAACTATGATTTATGCTGCCTGCACTCAACACGTGGCGATTAAAATTTCATCCATTAATTGCATTTGAGACTCCAGTTCCTTTTACAGATGTTTATTGGCCATCAACATACCGTAAAACTAAAGTACAGACCTATACAAAATAAAAAGGAAAAAACAGTATCCACATTAATACTGGTACATTGAGGCCAATGGTGAAAGACTATGTAATGTTGTACTATACACTTTTGCTTGCAATTGACCTGTAGTCTCCAAAATGCACTCTTATTTAACCGACACTAAATCTTGCGGTGGTCACCTGATAGTGCAGTGGTCTTCCGCCTGACTTTGGTGTAGGGAGGATGAGTTTGATTCCCACTCGTTGGCTGTGTAACTGTGATCATGAGTAGTTGTCTGTTTCATTGTGCCCTGCGATTGGCTTGCAACAAACTTTTAAATCACACCACTACATCATGTTCCACTTGGCCCGAGCAAAGGCTTTTTCTGCTTCTAAAATAGAAACAAAGAAAAAAGAACCCAACATCAAAAATGTACAGTAACTTAAAGTAGTGTGAAACAATTTTATGTTTGCTTCTTTATATCTGTCCTCGAGTATATCAGTGTTTGTGTTGTGCAGTAGCATTGCCTGCTAATGTGCAAAAACATCAGAATATTTGTGGTTAAACTCAAACGTTTAGACTTCAGCCTACAGCCAATACACAGTCAAGGGGGAACTTAATTTGCCATTTACCTAACTTTGCTTCACAGCCAAAATTACGGCTGCCACAAAGGAGCTTTGGGAGCATTTTTTTACCTCAATTTTCTTCCAAAATGTTAGCCCTGAGGAGTTTTTCATTGATGCTAGTGATTACTACTGCTTTAAAAAATGTCTTTTATTTACTTTAAAAAACACTAATACATAATTTTCTGTTCAATTTTAGTGGTTCCATTGCTTTTTTAATGAAGTGTGTTTGTGTTAGATTAGGAACAGACAATCAAAGTATTGTTTGCCGAAATTACACTGTGAAATACAGATCTAACTATGCATGCATCTTATAGCACACACTTCTCCGATTTTGGCAGAGAAGGCAGAACCCATGCCAAATATTAAGATTTGTGATTAAAACATTACAGTGGCTCAAAGACTTAAATTCCACTGGATTTGCTGGGGGATACAAGACTTGAGAAGTTGATTTACAAGACAACATATTAAATCCCCATTAAGCTGATCAACGGCGGGCTTTCAGACAGTGTCCTCATTTTGACTGTAGAACCAACAGTCCCTCAAAAGCTTTTACCAATGAACTTTTAGCCTGCACAATGTCATACATGTTTGCTTTTTGGCTTTGTGGGCAGCTGAATGAAAGACAGTCTTGAATTGAAAATTTACATGATCACACAAGCAATTTATGGATTTTTCACTTATATGTGCATGTAGCTGTTGTTCCAGGTTTGAATAATTTCATCATTTTGACCTTTTTGATCTGGATTTGATCACGTGGGTCCTCATTAGCATCATTATCTTCCAGCCAGGGAAACATTTGCCTTCGTGCATATCTATTTCATCTGACACCAAATCTCTCGCTCATTACACTAATACTTGAGTCAGATATATTTTTTAACAGAAGAGAACTATGCATGCTATTTTGAATTAGAAAGACCGGCACTAGTATAGACACTTATTATGCTCAGTTTTTATAACACTTTTTAGTGTAACATGCTAAACACCTACTGTACTATAAAAATACTAATGTTTTAGAGGTATTAACCAAATATTATAAATTAAATATTTTTTTTGTATTCATGTCTTACATTGATATGTAATACTTTTACATCAGTAATTTTACTGTATGTCATCTTAATTCATACTAATGGAAGTTATTTCTTCTGATACTTCTGATGGTGGTCTTCGGAGAAATAACCTTCTTGCTTTTTCAGTAACCAGTGGAAACAGTACAGAATTTAGGGCTCATTGTGACATGGGAGGACCTTGTGTTTCATTGTTACTTTACTAAAAGTAACTGACCGTCTTCCTTTCCCCTGTTCAATCTGCAGGAAATCTCCTTGGCTACAGGATTCCCCCTTTCATCTGCGGATTTCCGATCAAACTGTTTTTGTTTTCCCCCCTCATTAGTATGTTTCAGATTAACATTGTCAGATCTCCTGTCATTGATCTACTTTGCTTTTTCAGATAATTCTACATTCTATTCTAGTTTGATGTGATTCAAGAGGGTTTCTACAATTTTAACTTTTTGGTCGACTTTCACTGTTGGTGTTATAGGTTGTAAATCACTGTTCGACAGATCCTCGCTAAATGATTTTTCACAACTACAAATACAAAACTTTGTCTCTTCATGTCAAAATGTCAAACACCTATACCCACTTGACCTACTATCCCAGCAGGTTTATTTTTTAATTTTTTAATAACTCTTAAGAATTGAACAAAAAATAAATATTTGCAGTCTGGCTTAAAATTCGGACTAAAATTTTTCTAAGGAACCCATAATGGCACATAATTCTTGCCTTCTATGATAATGATATCTTGGATTCTTTTGATTTTTAATGCTACATCCCAGTATACAGTTTAGTTCATCATTTGGGCTTTTATTTTTTCAGCAACACTGAAAAGTGATGGGTGTTTTTTTTTGTTTTTGTCTTTCTACCCTCTAACTTGATAGCAGTCATGTAGTGCATTTAGTGTAAATAATAGTTACTCCGTGGTTAGCGTTACAACAGGCATTACAATTCACAGGGCATTACGTTAAAAATAAAGAACTAAGCAAAACAGCTCTGTATGTTTTTGCTTAAGTGTTGAGTCGCATTAAACCCTTCATACCACAATATACTTGCCCAATCAGATTAGTTGCCAATGTTTGTGATCTTGAACTTGAAATGAATCATGCCATAAACATATTTTATTGTCAGTTCATAATAATCAGCGATTTTCATTTTTTTACAAAATCCCCTTTAATAGCCAGTTGGTACATTTTTCATTCAGAAAAGATGATTGAAATATAATATTAACTGCTATCAAGTCGTGAGATTGAGGGGAATAATGTATTACATAGATGTTGCATCATTTGTCCTTAACTGATCATAAAACTAGATTGTACTAAATGTTTACCTTTTTATCTTCCAATCATGTCGTCCGTTAGTTAATTTAACTCTTTTCCTTCAACAGGACCATGATGATGTCAACTTTTTCCAACTGAATTGTTTACTCTAATTAGGGAAACCCATCCTTATCCATGTGTCAGCTGTGTCTTTGTGTGTAACCGTAGTGATGGAAGTTAATACATATTAATCTTCTTTTTTTTCCCCTTCCGTCCTTTAATTCTCTCTTCCAATGCTTAAAATAGAAGTGGAGCAAAAAGGTAAATAACAGACACAATCTGAACTGAAGCTACTTTGTATTGTGGCATCGAGTTGTAAACTTTTTTGGGTGGCCCCATACAACCCTCTTGTGGACTACAGTGAAACCTCTAAACTTTAATAGTAATAAAAATAAGAGTGACTGTAAAGAAAAGATAGTACACAGTTAAATTATGTAACTGGTGGCATAATGGCTTCACTCCATAAAGGTATTTCTTCCTCATTTTGCCTGGGTGCCTTTGCAACTCAGCACAATTTGCCTGGCTTCCAAATCGTTTTCCATAGCATGCCTTGCTTACAGTGAAGCTATTGCTTTCTTCCGTCCTTCTCTTTCTCCAAAGCTTCTTTCTGGCTCACTTATCTTCCATTTTTCCTCACCTGACTACATAGTGCTCATACTGTATTCTGTTGATCCCCATGTCTAAGAGCCTCATGAGACCCATTACTGAGTTTATAATTTTTAATTTAATTTTAATGTGATATATCTTGTAGGCTATGTTTTACGTAAGCTTTAAACATCGCCTTTATCAGTGCACTACTTCCTGATACAGTGATTACTCCGACAACCACATTAGGTAGCGAGCATGAAAGATTCAATTAAATCCATTTGGCACCTTTAATTAAAAAGTGATACTTTGACAAATAATGCAGGTTTTGCAAGTTAAGCTTGTCTTTGGATAATTTACCCACTTAACTGTAGGTTGTGAATGTTTTGAACTTCTTGTTGCCATGGCAATGTTTCCAGTTTTCTGTTTCCTGTTACAAATCGTTGAGCACTAAAATACATATATTAGTCATTCATATCAGTGGCAACGACATGAAATCAGTAACTTACCTTCCTCATTAAAACAGAAGTGTAGGGAACTTTATGCTTTTAAAAACTCTAGCTATAAATAGTTGCAGTTCACGTTTGTGTATATTTGATTCAATGATACACAAATACTTATTTTATTAAAAAAGCTTTTTGTGACAAATATTGCCATCTAATTCAACTGTGATTAATTACTATTCATTTATTTAAGAATCCTTTAATTATTATTTTTTCTTTTACTGTGTCCCATCCCTCGACATACCCACATACTTTTTTCTAATGATTGTGACATTTCCGCCACTTGCTAATGACATCCCTCTCCGGTCTTTACTGAAGAAGAGTTGAGGTGCATTTAGGCACACACAAACACACTGTACATATGTTTCCGGAATTTGATGACTCTTGCTCTCTCTTAACCTTTCACGTCTATTGCGAAGTGACTTTAATTGGGCTGTTTATATTTGTAATTGCAGGACTGTTTTTATTCTGTTACATTTCATTTGTGTTTCCTTCATTTTGTGTTTTTCCTCTTTCACTAAATATCAAATTTAAAACCCCTTTTTTGTTTCAGACTATTGAAAATATTTATACATATTATGTTTGATGACTTCTCTATTTTCTTATTCCTTGCTGTGCACAAAACTAGAATCCTCATACTGCTTGCGGACATGTGTTAACTTAGCGTTATTTTAATGTGCCTGTCCTCATTCTCTTTTTGGACATGTCATTAGATAAAAATGGAATTTCTTTTCATACATTTTGTGTGGTGCTTTTGATACCAGATTAACTTACATGTCTCTTATTCTACTTTCTTCTATTACTAGTTTTTCTTTGTCCTGGGACTCTGAAAGCTGTTGGGGAACCCTCCTTTCAGTTTGAAGCAGAGCAACAAGCTGGCGCCTGGTGCAAAGATCCACTTCAAGCTGCTGACAAAATCTACTTCATGCCTTGGACTCCTTATAGAACAGACACTCTTATTGAATATTCCTCCCTGGATGACTTCCAAAATGCCCGTCAGACAATTACATACAAGTTGCCCCACAGAGTGGATGGGACTGGATTTGTGGTTTATGATGGTGCGGTGTTTTTCAACAAAGAGCGTACCCGCAACATAGTCAAGTTTGACCTGCGAACTCGAATCAAAAGTGGGGAAGCCATCATCAACAATGCAAATTACCATGACACGTCACCATATAAATGGGGTGGTAAAACAGATATTGACCTGGCTGTGGATGAGAATGGCTTGTGGGTAATCTATGCGACAGAGCAGAACAACGGCATGATAGTAATGAGCCAGTTGAACCCCTACACGCTACGTTTTGAGGCTACGTGGGAAACGGCCTATGACAAACGCTCTGCCTCCAATGCCTTCATGGCTTGCGGAGTACTCTATGTGGTCCGCTCCACCTACGAAGACAACGAAAGTGAAGTCAGCAAGAGCATGATTGATTATATCTACAACACGAAGCAAAACCGTGGACAATATGTTGATATCCACTTTCCCAACCAGTACCAATACATTGCATCTGTGGATTATAATCCGCGAGATAACCAACTCTACGTGTGGAATAATTTTTACATCCTGAGATATAACCTGCTGTTCGGGCCACCTGATCCAGTTTATGGTAAGTTTTTAAAATACTACTTTTGATGTTTCGGCACCTAAACATCTTCATCTTGTTAAATGCACTGACAAATAATATCTGATGAGTATGCATGTGTCATAAAAGTGTAGGATGCAAGGGTGTGTAGTCTCGGTGGTGAAAAACATCTTGAAGCAAACTTCCATATCTTAGTAAATCAGTATCTTGGGGATTTAGGGAGGTTTTCTGTGTGAGGGTTGCCCAAGTTGTTACAAAAGCCCAGGGGACCGCTGCTAGTGCTTTTTTTCTTTATTTGAGATACTCTCAGTGCTGGTAACATACATGCCCAGACAGGTGCCAAATCTGGCCCTGCGGCAAGGTTAGATCATTCCCAGTTCGATGCTGAAAATCTTAGTCTGATTTTAGTACTGGCTATCAAATAAATGTATTCACTGTAAAAAAGTCAGGATTTACAGATGTCTATATTAGAAAAAAATAATGTATCACCCACCAGTATTCAAACATTTTCTTCTAAATGAGGCATGGACCTGAGAAGCTGACCTGCAATAGCTCTACTGTGATACATACGTGCTAACCACTCCCGCACGGTGCTGCTGTTCAGATTCTAGTAGAATTGTATACTAACAGTGTGTACAATACTAAATAAAATCAGTTAGGTGTCAGTGGGTTCACACAAATATTTCACTGACTATCATTGGTAATGCGTTTGCTTTTTTACTTTGGTATTGATAAGAGTAAGGCTTGGGCGCTTTATGTGGTCATCAAGTTGAACCACATAACACAACGCCAAGGTGGGTCTTGGTGCAAAAAGGAATATTACCTTTTAGAGTAAAATACATTGGGAAAATGTACAGACAATAAATCAAGATGATCACCCAAAGGAAAATACTATTTATGTATTCTTGAATGTGACAGCACTGCTAGTGGAAATGAGTTTGTCAGCAGGCCAAAGGATAAAAGTAGTAGTGAGAAATTACTGAATTTCAGTTGATAAAAATGAAAAATCAGGTCAATGGTCTCAATTGGCTATAATTTTTTTAGATACCTTATCTGGCTGGCGGCCCGATGGGGCGAGTGGTTAGCGCATCGGCCTCTCAGCTCTGGGGTCCTAGGTTCAAGTCCAATTTGGTCCACCTGTGTGGAGTTTGCCGAGCCTGCATGGGTTTCCTCGCAATGTTATAAAATGGGGAGTGATTTATGCCAAAAAGAAGGCAGAACATTTGAAGTTTTTCCATGTAATCAAACTTTAAAATTAAATATGTTGAATACTTTAGCCAAACATCACTAAAATAGTTTTTTACTAAAATATTTTGGTTGCGGGTTTATTAACCAATCTCATTTCTTATTTTAGCACTTGTATGTGTAAGGGTACTATAATAGCAAATGCATTTCAATTCATTTCAGTTTTAGTAGAATTGTTTACTAACAGAGTGTACATATTTATTTTTTCAAACATAAGGAACCTCCCTGACCAAATAAATGCAATTTATTTAGAAATCAATTACAGTACAGAATATTGGCGAGCTTTTGTCTGTTTTGTGTTGGCTATGAGGTCCTTCCATCTTGAAAAAATTATATATTTGCGTGGAGTTGCTGCTGACTAATGTGTGTCGAGCATCAGTCGATGAGCGCAGGGGAGAATAGCCTGAAATGATCATCAAGATGTCAGTAAACTTGTCCTCCCACATGGCTGATGTTGACACATAAATGATGGGCACTTTGCTTTGCCCGTCTCCAGATAGCCTACTTGCGATATCTTCATGCTCGGCTCATTGACTTTCCCACAATCACTGTGTTCTAGCTGAACATGTTCTGAGCTACAATATGATTTATATATAAAAAAGTAAAAATAAACACAATAATATTTTAGATTTGCTGAAGCTACAAAACGCTGATGGCAACGCTTAAGCATCTAACTGTGCAGAAATATATTTTATATGGCCAATAATAAACAATGATGATGTTAAAGCTGCAGACAAATTATCAACTGCATGTTTTAATCAAAGGACACATGTACTGTTGAATATGTTACAGCTGCTAGTGATAAATTCAGCAATCAACAAAGACTATACTCCTAGCCTCCTTCCCTCTGTCCACATTTGTCAAGTTGCAAAAACATGTCACGTTAATTTTCGTCTTGGAATTCAATCGCTACAAAATGATGTTAAGACCCTGTATGGCAGACAGTTGGATTGTTGTCAAGTCTAATATCGCTACTCATGTTGAGGCTAGATCATCTCTTGTAGGATTATAGGGGAGTGGATGGGGTCACATCCAACAAGCGTCTCCACTGGAAGTGGACATAAAATGAGTCAGTAAGTCCCTCGCCTGGCTTTGACCAGACACATTATAATCCACTGCTTTACTCATGGCTCGATGCCTTTGTTTCTTTTTACATACAGGAGCTAAAAAATAATATATTCATTCATGTGTTTGTTCTTTTTAGCAAAATGATTAATTTGACTAAATTATTTTCTTCTCACATAAATGTGATAATGAACCAATTCTATGGGGACTTCATCCGAAATGTCATTTTAAACTGTTGAATAAGCATATAAATGAATATTAGAATTAATTATGCATTTATTTTTACTAGTGTAGCTGGACTGAATTTTGAATTATTGCCTTACACTGTAAAACCCCAGGCACCTTATTTAGTGTCCACAAAAATCAAGACCTCTTGTCCACCTCTATACATTTGTGTATGGTTTAAAGCCCTTTTGCAACCTGAAATTATTAGTTTGTTGTTCAAAAAAAATAAAAATTAAAAAGTCTTGGAGGGAACAAATTTGTAAGTACAAAAGAGGCTGCCCCATTACTTAACTTCACGTACGATGTGGGCCAACAAGCACCCTGCATAATGTGAACATATGAATTAGAAGAATTTTACAGCGCACAAATTTTCTTTTATTCGAGATGCACAGCGTTCATACAAGCATTCACTCAAGAGATCCAAATTTCAACTCACTAAAACTACAGTGTGGGTCTATGTTCTGCCCCGCTGGATCAAGTCTCGCAATTTAGCATGCACCTGACAAGGATAGATAGGCAGCAATATCCGTTCTTTCAAAGTAAAAGTTGATAAAATATTATGCATCTGATTATTCACTATATTCTATTGAAGATTACACAAAAAAAAATATGGCTATGTCTATACTACAAGTTATTTCACAGTTCGCACCCCTCATTTGAGAGGGCATATCCACATTGGCCATTGGTAGGCCTTTTTTTTGGACACAATTCCTAAAGTCAGATCTAAAGCCTTCATCAAACTGCTTAAATTATACCAGATGAGCATCGCGGACTAAATGACAGGATTTAAGTAAATCCTTAGCTGTGCCTTTGGGAAACTTTAGAAAGAAGGCCATCACGCATGTCTTGTTTATTTTTTATTTTTTTGTAAAGTTCAATACAGGATTTTTTTCTAACTGCAGTACATTATTGCACTAAATCTGTTTCTGAGAACTTGTTTTCCATGGTTGCAATCATCTTAGTTTTCATTCCAATGTGTTTGACCACTATTCACCCGTAACTTGTTTTCATAATCCCCACATTTTTCAGAAATATATATATATATATATATATATATATATATATATATATATATATATATATATATATATATATATATATATATATATATATATATACATACACACGCACACGCGCGCACACACACACACACACACACACGCACACACACATGCATAAAATGTATAGCAGAAGGCATTTTGAAATGCCCTCTATGTGACCAAATGCAGAAGACTTGTTGAAGGTTTCTAGATTGCCACCTGGTCTTTACATCGCATGATGGGTAGAATTTCATCTCAGCTTACTAGAGATAACTAGAACTGTGAAGTACAAGCTAACTCTAGCAATGTAAAGGAATGACAATGTACAAAGGTCAGCTTTTACTGCCCTCTGTCAGTTGTTTTTCCCATGTACCTTTTTTTATCTGGTCTCATACTTGGATTGCCGGCATCGTAAGTCATCACGCAAAGTTGTGGTATGTGGGGAAAGTTAACTGAAGTGATGAAATCCTTCGTTGTGGATTTAAAGTTCTGCTCACAGCTCTGCGATGTAATGCTATGGGAAAGCAACCCAATGTCTGTTAAATTCATCTTAAATTCAGGGACTGAGGCACATCACCTGTTTTTTGCACGTAACATCATAAGACATAAAGGCCAGTTGTCGTCTGCCCAAACGCTTCTTCTTTTACCACACATTTGCACAACTACACCTCGAGAGGGTTTCTCAAATTCAAAAGTGACATGTATTCAAGGGCTTAAAACTGAGGCTGAATGATAAAAACCTCGGGTCAAGATTTACACACAAGTGTTGTTTTACATTAATGCGCGGGCATAAAGGGCATGATTATAGTTCCACTGAGCTTTGCAGCCAACAGAATCCGCAGTCTTTGGTTTGATTACTGTCTGAGTAGTAAAATACTCATTTTGGTCAGCCTTATTTTTTACTTTTCTGATTGCAAAATGTGTGTGGAAGGCATGGCTGCATCAGCATTTGAGCGTGTGTGTATAGTCTTCCCAAAAATAGACTTCCCCCCTATCTGCAAAGCATTAAATATCAGTTTGTTTGGCACATTTGGAGTTAATACTTGAAATTTGAGGCACGTACAGTCCAGAGAAAAGCTGCGGGAGGGGTCGGGCAAGCAATAGTCTGGCAGCTGTTATGTCTGCTATGTCTGTTCTTTTTATTTTGATGTCAAGGTGTTGATTACTTTGTAATATATAAATCCCCTCAAAAATTCACATTTGATGTATGGGAAATAATAGAGACAGCAATAACTGACATATAATAGTTACTAGGTTCTATTCCCTGAGATGTGAACATGCAGTACATATATATTTTTGCCCCATTTCTAATGCAGATGACTCTGGCGGAAATTATTAGTTGAATCTTTTTTTCGTCTTCCTTATGCTTTTTCATATGTTGTGCTGATGCGCAAGCAATCAAATGAGGTTTTTCCCCACTTTCCATCCGCAGATGCACAGAGAGTGAAAGACATGTAATCCAATTTCCTTTGGGTATTATCGCTGTTTTTGGCAGATATCTGAATACATCACCAATGTACAGTGTTTTCATTTACAGCTCTGCTTTCTAGTCAAGAACAATTCCATAAGTCTAGAGTATAATTAAAGAACAAACTCAAATGTAAGGGTGAGATATAGTTGCAACAGTAAGAAGAAAAGATTTGCAACTGTATCGCTGTTCATAACCCAAAAGCTACTGGGTTCTTTATTATACGCTTACTAAATTCTCAGTAAAAGACGAAGCATGGCTTCTTTACTAATGCAACACCACACTAGCAAGGATTGCTGTTATACTCACTTTTAATGATAATGGTATCTCCCCTATTATGAAGCTTTTATCACCAAAGAGCCTTAAAAAAATCACATAAGTATAATTCCCAAAAATGGCCAGCCCTCTTTCTGACATTTCTCACGTTAAATCATCTGGAGATTACTCTCATGAAAGTGGAGAAATGTATGCAGGTTTATGCTGTGTAATAATGATAAAACGTGTATCCTATTGTGCCATGACTGGAAACTGAAAAAGCAACACTTTTTGACCGTAGACTCAAAGTGGATTAGGGGAGATTTAGATTATCCTACTGAGCCTTAAACTCTTGTTTGGGGTGTATTTTTATATTCTCCTTGCTTTTAGGGACTTACTGGCTCTAATACAATAAGTGTATGAAATTAAATTAATTCATTCATTCATTTTCTGAACCCCCACAAGGGTCACAGGGGGTGCTAGAGCTTATCCCAGCTGACTTTTGGGCCCAAGGTGGGGGACACCCTAAATATGTGGCCATCTGATCGCAGAAAATGTCAATATCCTTTTATTTATTTATTTTTTAATAGGGGACAATATACTTAATTTGTAATCTGTAATAATTGTTTATTGTCAGAAATATATTGCCTGCCACAGACACCAGTTGTTTGCATTTAGCAAGGTCGATTTATGCTTTATTCATCGCAAACTTAAGGATTTTTTTTACTGGTCCATTGCATCATATAAGTAATGAAATCCTGGATCTATTAAATTGTCAGAAATGTTTATGCTCTTTAAGAATACAGCATAGATTATAACAAGGCTCCGTCAGGCCTTTCGGTTACACTGTATTGGAATGTTTCTTATGGCTGTGTTATAAGATTCTCATAATCATGTCATCAATATGAATGAATTATGACAAATGAACTTATTACAAAGGTCATTGAGTGTCATGTGGGAAATATTTTCACTTTTGATGCAAATTTGACATTGTTTCAAATGTTTTTAGGTTTAGAATAAGGCTTAAAGTTAGGGGTATTTTATTTCTTCATATAATGTGATGTGTAATGTTAGTTAATTTGCTACAACTCCAGAGGCAAATGCATAGTTTGTTAAATCCACTTGCATTGAATCAGTGAAGAGACACCACGATATATGTCATTTTTGTTCATTGTGAGATCAATACACAATGGATTTTTGGAAATATTGAAGCTACCTTTTAGGTTATCAAAAAAAATTAATGCTGTTATGTTTTTCAACCAATTTAATGAAGACCAGCTTTACAGAGGGAGTACCCACTTCGATATTGTTGTTGTTGTCTCTGTATGTAAGACTGATAATGTCAGTTTTCATTAATCACTCTGCGATGACTCCACACCGGCAATCTCTAATAAGAGGTGTACGTCCATGTATGTGCAGGTGTTTGTGTCTGCTCTCTAGTACACTGCGTACATTCAACAATCCAAGTTATTCTCCTCACTTTCTTCTTTTGCGTTCCCTTCTCATTGTCTGACATCAGGTGTTTACCTTTCACACCACTTAATAACACAGCTGTTGAGATTTTATACTCAAGTGCAACATGTTAGTGTCGAAATGGAGAAAAAGGTTAAATGTGCCTTGTTCTTGATATTAACAGCGCTTTGAAGGATATTGTTGCATGCAATCCATCTATAACTGGTAAAAGAAGAATCTCTTGGGCATAATGCAGCATATACATTATGATCAATGATCCCGTCCTGCTTATAACACAAGGCTTAAAATCAGTTTGTTGGTAGACTTACTGACTACACAAGTGACAAAAAACTTGACCATTAGATTTCAGTGAAAAATAAGCTATTATATTACATTTGCATTAAATCCTCACTTCTTTTATTTGATTAAATTAAACTCAGCTATTGCACAAAGATAACACAATTATTAGCTGTTGTCTGGATTACAGACAGGCAGTGAACTCAGTGTACACCAATATCGATGATCAGTGGTTTCATCGTCGATGCATAAATCTTTCTAGGCAGTAGACACTGCATTCATTTTAGCCTCTTTCTCATACAGGAAAGTGGATTTGTTTGCATTATAATCTCCCTAATGGATTCATTTAGTACTTTAATTAATACTTGTTGCAAATAGTTTTTCATTCAGGTGGACATTTCATTTTTGGGATTCTCTTGTCCTTGCACAGCTGCCAGAGTGGTCAGTTTTTTGGCTGATGTTTTTTTAATTTAGTTATTTTTCAATAAAATCCCTAATCATCTTGCCTAACCCTGGATGACAGTATGTTTCAAAGACAATGCATTTTATTCTGCCCATTACCTTGAATTGATCAAATGGACCATTGTGGTTGTCTTCAAAGACATTTTGCCTTGGGTTGGTCATATCCTAACTGCTAATTCGTGTAGCATGAGCTGTTTGCTAGATCTGGCCTTTAATGTGCTATGTTCTGCTTTTCTACAAGGCACTACGTATAGTTGATGAACCCTGCTAAGGGATCTGGATGTGTCATTGTTTAAAATGTAACAATGGGATGAGGAGAGGTGTTTCTTTAGACAATATTTGTAGACATAATATAAACATATGGTAATAATAACAGTATGTTGCATTGTCTGCGTCAATCGCAAATAGCAAAAACAAAATGGGGGGAACATGAATTACGTATATTTTATGATGTAATAGGATTGCGTGTCTTAAATAGCTTTCCTGTTGAATGAAATATGCTGACAAGATATAGTTGTAAATTGACATGCCAGAAGAATGTACTTGGATTACGATGAATGTCGCGTTGATCTACTGCCTTGAATCACAAGATCATTATCTTGAAAAATTCTGCCAAACTGCAAACTGTGTTTCATTTTATTTTTATAAGCATTCCCCACACATGAAGGGTTATATGATTCCTAGATTAAAGCCAACATCAAGCACATCTGATTTAGTGTGTGTTTTAAAGTATATCAGCCTAAAAATAACTGTACGTAGGTCAGTAGAATTTACTGTGTTTAATAAGGTTAAGCCTGCCTTGAAGGATGACATTGATATTAGGGTTTGTGCATAAACGTTCGGTAAGAGGGTTGCATGCTTCAGTCAGTCAAATTATCTAGTGGAGAACAATATAGAAACGTGGGTGTTTTCTGTCTTTCTTTGAATCCAGTTTGAAGCCAGAGCCAGCCTTCTCCTTCCCCAACCATACCAAATTCGATCGGGTTTATATTTATGACCAGAACATGCTCCATCCCCTACTCTTATCCCTTAGCTTCTCATGTCCTGCTCCGTCCTACCTTTACTGGCTCGCTGTCAGGTTGTCTCATCGATGTTTTCACCACAGGGGTTTACGCCGCTTCAAGCAGCCAGGCTCGGTTGGCGTGCTGCAGCAGTGACTCTCGCCGTACGCTCCACAGGCGGCCTAATGGAGAAAATCAAAGTACTCAAATAGGATTAGATTTGCCGTGCACATTGCATCCCAATTAAAGGCCCAGCCAGTGATAAAAGATGCCCCTTTTTCAATCGTACCTCCAAATATCTTGACATTTTTGTTACGTAGTTAATTTATATGTAACGAGACTATCATTTGTTCAGTGTCATTGTTTAATTGAATCTCATCAGATTTTGTTTGTGTCAAGTACAAAACAAAAATCATTGGTTAGTACAACAGCATATTCAAATAACAATGTCTTAGAGTTCAATGCTATTTAATTTTCAAGTAAAACTTAACTGTATCTATAATTATATCTCATCTCTCAATTAAGTCAGTATTATTTTTATGATACATTCAGTATAGCTTGTGCCAAACAAGCAAGTGGGAAAAAGTTTGAGGATATGTGGGTGTCTGGCAGCAGAAAAGAAATTGAAACACCAAAAAAAAAGTTTTCTACTACTTTTTGACTCTATAGAGATTAAGAAGCTTCTTCTCATTAAATAATGTTTTAGACCAGGAGGTCGGCAACCATAGGTTCTGGAGCCGCATGCGGCGCTTTAATGCCTGCCCTAGAGCAGCTTTTTCAAAAAGGAATGCTTCAAGAAAAATAAACATGCTCATGATGTATTTGTAGCTAACTTAGTCATTTTGATATTAGGCTAATATCGATATATACAGCATGTGTTGCCTTCATTATGAGGCTTTTAATTTTTTGGGGAGGGCACCAAACCTTTTTTTTTTGTCCAATATGGCTCTTTCAACATTTTATTTTGCCAACCCAAGTTTTAGACTAAGTAATTCTAGATACAGTTCAGCCTGGTGCATCACATAGTTAGTCATGTTCAATGTAAGGAGTGTTGTGTCCCATTTTCTCCTTTGCTGGGACTGAAACATATGTTTTTTTGTTTGCGTGTGACATTGCTTGAGTCACTGTACAACTCCCTTATCAGAATTAAAGTTGCAGAAAAGGGTGTTGAGGTAGCACGGCAACACACACATTTTTTGTTGCTCGGGTGAAATTTAATCATCTATCCCTCACAATATATCAAGCAGAAATGACTGTGAGCCAGGGGAAAAAATACTATACCGTAATTACTCGAATATAACACGCAGGTTTTTGCAAAATAATTAATTCCAATAGTTGGGGGTGCGTGTTATAATCAAAAACTAATTTTTTTTTTTTTTTTTTTTTTTTAATTTTTTTTTTTTTTTTTTTTGTGTCTTGTTACATGGCCCTTAGCCTGGTGCTTTTTCTTGCCAAATAAATTGAATTGAAATTGAATTGAATAAAATAAATTACAAATTTTCGATCGAAAAAAGCATTGTCAAACTCACTTTGACGCACGGATTTTACGTCATCTCGTAGAGCCGACGCACGGATTTTACGTCATCTCGTGAAGCCGAGACCACCACTGCCCCCCTCTAGCCTCGTACCCGTCTCAGTTCACCCTCTCTCAGTTCAGTGTTATAATCAATAACTAAAATAAATTACAAATTTTCGATCGAAAAAAGCATTGTCAAACTCACTTTGACGCACGGATTTTACGTCATCTCGTAAAGCCAATCGGATGATGTGTTGTGGGAGGAAGAGGAAGTGGATGAAGGAAGCGTGGACGTTGATAGGATTCTCAACGAAGAGATGTATGAGAGGACAGACAAAGAGAGAGAGGAACTTTTCATTTGAAGGATTCTAATGAATAAATTTGTTTGAACAAAACAATCGTGAAACGAAGAAAAAAAGGTAAGATTTCTGATTTTCGTCAGCGGGAAATTTTAGGTGCGCACTATATTCGAGTACTGCGTTTTTCCAGATTTTTTTGGCCCAAAGTTATACCTGCGTGTTATTTTCGAGTGCGCGTTATATTCGAGTAATTACGGTAATTATTGTCTTGTTCACTGCAGACGGAGTGTCATATATAAGCTGTCGTCAACGGGAAGGCAAATACGCTTGTTGAACAAAGCACTTAGCTGCAATTCACACACCGGGATGGTTGGATGTATAAGCATTAGAGTGTTGAACATGACGAGGAAAGGGGAAAAAAAGTAACAAATGTTACCTTTGGGTCTACCCATTAACTTTTAAGCAGCACACAAGGGTGGGCATCTGCCCACTAGAAGGTCCAGTGTTGACTACCTGCTAAAATTTTACCACTATAGTTGATATATTCCACATTAAGGACTGCGGGGGTGCCACAATAATGAGTTGACCTTAAAGTGCACCAGCACAGCATAACATGTTTTCTAGTTTTATTAATTAATGTGAATCATGCTTTCTAAGTTTTCAACTTAAATCGGTTTCAGTAAGATATACATTGTGTAATCATATACAATCTCATCTGGTGTTATTGCAGGTCCATTTTTATCTCAGGCCACCGTGTCCCCTCAGCCTCTGAGAACTACAACCACCACCACAACAACCACAGTGCACCGGGGAGTGGCCAACAATACCACGACCACAACAGGGCCCAGAGAGGGCAGCAAGGGAGCTGCCAGGCCCCCTCCTGTGATTTTGCAGACTGTTTCCCCTCCGCCCCTTGAGTCGTTCCCTTTGCCCGAGCGCTACTGTGAGGCCACCGAGAGAAGGGAGATCATGTGGCCTCAGACCCAGCGGGGCATGCTGGTAGAGCGACCTTGTCCCAAAGGAACACGAGGTAAACAGGGCCCATCTCATCTCATGAGCCTGCCAGCCTTTTGAGCCCCTTGAGAGAACAGCCAAGTTTGCTAGATGTGTCTGATATGTCAATGTTCCATGTCTCTCTATGTGTAGAAGCCTAATGAGCATGTACGGACTTGGTGAAGACAGTTTCTAATAGAGTGCCTTTTACCGTTGCCATGGCCAAACATAATTAAGCAATTAGTAATGGGTCTGTTGCAGGCTCAGCTGTTTGTGCATAGAACTCATCCACTCTCTTTGGATTGAGTGTGAAATTCTTTTTTGGCCACATTGCTAATTAGGACAGAAACTTTACTAATTATGAACAAAAACTGACATGGTTTGGTGTTTAAAGAACAACATAGCTTTGTTTGATTGTGCTTTTGCCCTTGTTTTCCCTTAAAGGCACAGCATCTTATTTATGTGTCCGTTCCACTGGGGCCTGGCACCCTAAGGGCCCTGATCTCAGCAACTGTACCTCTCACTGGGTTAACCAGGTAGCCCAGAAGGTGAGTGTGAAATGTTTATCTGTTTATCTTGGCAGTGAGCACTGTTACTTAGAAGAAAAATAAGAACCTATGTATGCAAAATAGGGAGCTGATTTTATGTCAATTATTTCACACAAACATTTTCATGACAGCAGTGTACTGTATCTATCATAAACAACCGTCCACCCTATTTGCACTCTCGTGCAGGTGGAAGTAGTTAGGAACAAGGTTTTTAATAGCTCCATGTCTCTATGCATGCTTGTAAACAACGCTAATGCTCCATCCCTGCAGATCCGCAGTGGTGAAAATGCAGCAAACCTCGCTAACGAGTTATCAAAGCACACGAAAAGTCCCATCTACGCAGGAGACGTCAGCTCTTCTGTGCGCCTCATGGAGCAGCTGGTGGACATCCTGGATGCACAGCTGCAGGAACTCAGACCTAGTGAGAAAGACTCTGCAGGACGAAGCTTCAATAAGGTATGTTAAAAAGCCTGTTTAAAGAAAAAGCACAAAGTGGATTCCTCTATGCTATGCTACTCCAAAATTTTACTAACTTTTGTTTTACTTATCTGGCACCAGGTAAGAGATCAATTTGCAGCTCGGTCATTTTTGCTTGACTCAGCAGCATCTTTAAGTTAAATTTGAAAAGAAATGTTGCTGATCCTCAGAACGTTCTGCACTTTCTTTTTTTATTTATTTATTTTTAACTTTGAACACCGATGCAGTCAGGGAACAATTGCATTTCAGTTATATTGACATTTTCTGTAGACTCTCTTTACTCCATGAAACCTTAGTAGTAAGCTATTTTTCGGTACTTTTTTTTTTCCAATATCCGTTTTCAGACATGCTGCTGAGCTGGGTAACTACCTGCACTTTACATTTTTAAAACAGTGTGTGTAAAATGTTTATTGCCAAGATACAGAGGCAAAAATATAATGACTAGAATTTGCCAAACTGATAATATTTTTAAGCAATACTTGCTTGAAGGCATTTTGATGAAGTGTTGGAGTTTGTGTTACCTACACTTTTGATAAGAGCATTTTCCATTTCAAAAGAACATCTGCTCAAAATGTCAACCTCCTTGACTACTAATATTGATATCTCTCCTGGAAAAAAAACCATATCTTTCAAATATTTATGGTCATAATCACAGGTTTCTTTTGTAATTATTGATATATAATGAATTTTATAATAAAATTCATCAAAAGAATAAAGAAAAAGCCAAATTTGACTGGAGTTTAGATATATATGTTATGTCTTGCATAATGGTAGTTTGACCTTCAAGGATTTGAGGCAAGTTTTGTACCACACTGTACATCATCTAACTCATGACAGAATTTCTGAGATTCTGCTACCTATGGGTGTCAATCTGCCTCCTTTGTTTTTAATGTCTAATGTATAAGAAATAACAATATTACAGACTCATACAGTTTATGCATTGATCAACATCATCCAAATGCCTCATTATTCATTGACATTCAGTTAAGAATGTAGAAGTCATTCATGAGATGGGTTGTGTATCCATTTTGCCAGGCTTACTTATAGACTTCAAATCATTTGTCTTTCTCTGTCTTATCTCTTCTTTTTCTTGTTGAATTAAAACAAACAAACAAAAAAAGCTTCAAAAACGAGAAAGGACATGCAGGGCATACATGAAGGTACTGGAGCAATGCTCTTGCCCCCGAAACCCCATGCTTGCTGCCGCCTCCTCCTTTATGCCTGTGCTATAAAATCAGCTCACAATCTACAGCATGAACCTTTTTGTTTGTTATATTTTATCTTATGTTTAACCAATAAGCATTTGTTCTTCCCTATGTTGGTTTTAATTTACTTCCATACACACAACTACCTCTACATTCAAGTCAAATGTACACAATGTAATCATTTCCAACTGCAAAGTTTGCACCGTCTCATACATTTTCCTATTAAATGGCTTTATCTAAATTCTGGCCCAAGATTGCACATCGGGAGTCTTAAAATCCAGTTCGCTATATTTTGTCCTTAAATTACACTTGTTTGTGTTGCTTTGGTCATTTTTTCAGGGTTATTGCAATAACATTATTTGAAAACTAATCCCACATTACATATAATTTTTTAAGGACAACCATCACCTGACTTTTTATCATATGCATAGTCACAACTTGAGCTTGTGTTTCACATAACAGGTTTCAGGTCATAGGAGTAATTGTTTTGTCTAAATGGGTGCAATTTGTTCCACCTGGGTAATCAGGATGCTTAGGCCAAACTTCTTTTTTTCCATGAATGCTGTCAGGTTGTGTTTATGCATCAGAGTGTTTTGTCCAAATATATCACTCCACCACAAGGGACGTCAGCGTCCTCTGCCTGCCACCAAAGTCAACACCTTCCTCCATGCAGATCTGTCTTTTGGGACGATATTAAAACAGATTGAGCAAAGTCACAAGCCACCCTTGTGTATGGGGAAGGACTAAATGCATGATGAAAGGACAAATACCTCCCAATATGTTCCAAAGTATTTGTCACAGTGTTAGAACCATAACCCTAAAGGCACCAAATATTGTGTAGATACTACATCTCTTCCCTCTCCATCTAGAACTGTGTCCAGTCTTCTGCGAATAATTTTAGAGACTCTGAGGTGTTTTGTCTTTTCATCTTATACAATATTTCTGAGGGTGAAGGTGTTAAATGGGGTTGATACCATGAACCATTACTTGTTTCATTCAAACTTACCGTATTTTCTGCATTATAAGGCGGAACTAAAAGCCAGCAGTGTACCTTATAATCTGATGCGTCTTACTTACATTTTGATCAATATTGTTTAATTGTTGTATGAAATTCCTGGGGCGGCCCGGTGGTGTGAGTGGTTAGCGCGTCGGCCTCACAGCTCTGGGGTCCTGGGTTCAAATCCAGGTCGCTCCACCTGTATGGAGTTTGCATGTAAATTACCCCTAGGTATGGGTGTGAGTGTGCATGGTTGTCCTTCTCCTTGTGCCTTGCGATCGGCTGGCCACCGATTGAGGGTGTCCCCCGCCTCTGGCACAAAGCCTGCTGGGATAGGCTCCAGCATCTCCCGCGACCCTAATGAGGATAAAGGGGTTCAGAAAATGAGATGAGATTAGATGAAATTCCCTTAAGCACAGCTCCATCTAGTTGATGTATAACTCCTAACCGCTACTATTACAGCTGCATCCACTGGACGTATAACACAATCCCCTAATAACACTACCGTCACTATCTCTACGACCACCACTACTACTACTACTGTGTCTTATAATCCGGTTTGCCTTATATATGAAACAGATTTTAAGACCAAGGCCATTCATCGAAGGTGCCCCTTATTATCTAGTGTACCTTATAGTGCGGGAAAATACGGTAGTTTCAACAAAGCCATGGAAACAAACGTTTATGGACCTCACACTTTGCAGTCGAGCACAATGAGTGACAACCCCCTTGCTATTGCCATCAAAGTTTGGATAAATCCAAAATATCTTCGTAAGATGAATAATTACTTCAACTTGTACAACCACTTATTGATCACATAATAAATGAGGAGGATATCTAAATTAATTTGTCAATACCATGTCCTTATACTTACTGACAGGGCTACGGAAGTTCTGGCATGGGGAGTGATTACTCAGCTTTATCTGATACCTGCCATATTTGATGCACACACATCACTTTAGATGCCCTCGACATGGACTGCATCCTCTACATTACCCATCACTGACATTGATTACTTGATTAGACATATTGATCTAGTGATGGAGAAACTTCATTTAAATGTACGTTCTAGTATAGTTCAGCCCAAATTTTAGCGGGAGGTGGGTCTAGATAGAGCATACACTTTAAGATCAGGATGTAGACTGTTTCTATAAACAAAGCAACTTTTCCAATTGCAGTAAAGTAAATTGAATAAAGCTCTTAGTATTTGAATTGTCACCATGGATTTGAATTAATATGTCACTATTGTGCCAGACCTGATCGCTCTCTACTGCTTGACGAGTGAATACCCTGATGAGACATTCTTGAAAAAGAAACATAATTCGCCTTACCTTGTATTCCATAATTTTAGTTTTGCCACTCTCTTTTCATCATGCCATGCCTATTACAACCTGCATAGTTATTGAGGGCTGGTAAATATATTTTATTTACTGTCTGATCATGTTATGTTCTATAATTTGTTGCTTTTGCTCAGCTTTTTATTCATCAGCGTCTGCATGCTCCCTTTCACATGTGCTTCATTATGTTGATGTTTCCCTAACTCGGTGTAGTTGGTTTTGGTCTTCACTTTGTCCTATGGTTTGTCACAGGCCATTGTGGACACGGTAAACAATCTGCTTCGACCAGAAGCTTTAATGTCCTGGCAGGACATGAACAGCACTGAGCAGACGCATGCCGCCACCATGTTACTGGACACCTTGGAGGAAGGCGCCTTCGTCCTAGCCGACAACCTAATGGAGCCCACCATCGTCAAAGTTCCTGCAGACAATATAAGTGAGTTGGCAATAGTAAATTGACAGGCGGTCTAGATTGACGTCAGCTCCACTTAAGATAGTGTGATTAAATGAAATACTTGTTATGAAGGTGGCATAAATAATAGACTGTTTTCAGAAGCGTCTCAATTTCAGAAAACAGCACGTGTTAACTGACAAAATGTGGAATATCAGTTGAAGTAGCTTGATTCTGTGATTATATATGCCTAATTCATAAATAACTGTCTAGAGCTTGTAACTTTATACATTAATGTATATTGTTTAACCACAGCCTCATTCTCTGCCCCACATTGTGGCAATTGCCGTAATTAAAGTGCACACACGGCTTCTTTTTTAATGTAATTTTTCATTGCTTCGTTAAGCAGGAGTTTTACAAAGATATATAGATACAGTTTTAATGTAGGTTTGCAGTATTAGAACTGTGGGGCTATCAAAGAAAGTGTTACATCAATATCCATATCTCTGTGAAGCCTTATAGTCACATAGCCAATTAAACACCCTGTTATGACTGGTGTTTTTTGTTTTCTTTTGTTGACGGCCGTCTTCCGATTCCTCCCCTGACAGTCCTGGATGTCTACGTGCTCAGCACAGATGGTCAAGTACAAGATTTTAAATTCCCACAATCCAACAAAGGGGGTATCTCCATTCAGCTTTCAGCTAATACTGTCAAGCTAAACAGTCGCAATGGTAAGGTCTTTGAAGGGGTAACAATCATTGCTTTTAAAAAAAAGAATGGCAAAAAAGAAGAAATTTCCATACACAGTAAGATTCCATTTGTCCTGTTCTGTTTTCATCAATTTAGGTGTTGCCAAGCTGGTGTTTGTTCTCTACAAGAACCTAGGCCAATTCCTCAGTACAGAAAACTCTACCATTAAGATGGCCAATGATGCTTATGGGCGAAACGTGTCCGTCAACTCTGACATCATCGCTGCCTCAATAAACAAAGAATCCAGCCGAGTCTTCATCAATGACCCAGTGGTTTTTACGCTGCAGCACATAGATGTGAGTAGTGTAATGGGGCATGCCCACCACACCCTGCAAAATTTAGTTACAGAGCAGACAGAAAGATGAATTTCGAGTCTAAATGTCTGACTAGGTCAGTCTCCAGTTTATTTAAGTCACTGAACATCAAATTAAAGCAGTCTATGGATCCTAAGTGAATTCTTAATGAAAACTAATTCTTTAATCAACATTGGGATATAAATGATATCCATTTTCTTTTATTGTGGGTGGAAATTACCTCCAAGATTAGCTGTACAATCTAGGATGAAATTACTGCAGGACCAATTATCTCTCTTCTTTTAAAGTTGTCACTGAGTTCCCAGAGGGCCAAGCAGGACTCCATTCTTTATCAGAGAAATTATGCAATTCCAAAGACATGGCGTCAAACAATTATGCGCTACCGTTATTAAAGCCTCATATATCCAAGAATCCTCAGCTTGATTTGCTAAGCATGTGCTAAATGAGATACAACATATGAATTGCTTCATAAGAGCTGTGAAGTGAGAAATCCTCATCCGTATCAGTGCGGAAAAATACTTTGTACAAGCAGGGGGTAAATGGCCTTTGTGTTGTTCATCTACTTCAATTTCAGTCAGTCAATTATTGGGACACTTTAGCATATATCTTGTTATCTTGCAGATGGAGCACTACTTCAACTCCAATTGCTCCTTCTGGAATTATTCCGAGAGGAGTATGATGGGACACTGGTCCACGCAAGGCTGCAAGCTGCTTGAGTCTAATAAAACACACACCTCCTGCTCCTGCAGTCACCTAACTAACTTTGCCATCCTTATGGCCCACCGAAAAATCCCGGTATGAAATTTTTACATTCTGTGACATTCATTGTTGGAAATTTTTCCTCAAATCAATCTCTGAATGTACCTGAATCTTCCTGAGTATCACATCTGAGGACATCTTAACTCGAGAAGAAACTGTGTATTTTTATTGAGATTTATGAATGCCATTGGTCTGTGTCAATATTTTAAAAAGTTTTTAATGCTTATTTGTGATGCAAGATGGCTGTTTCTATCATTTTTTTAACTTAATGACCTAAAGGAATGTACATAATTTATTTCTACTGAATAACTTTAGTCCAAATGATACTGGATGCAAAAAGTGAAGTTAGTGCGTAATCAGCTTTGAAACCTTGAGAGGTCCAAAAGTTAAAACACTTAAGTATGAATTGCTGAGCCAGGAGATATTCAAATACTTTCAACAGCAGACATAATAACACCGTCCATTAAATGCTTTCAGTGTAAAAGTATTCTGTAATTACTGTATCATTGTACAAGGCTATGGTTTGCGCACTCGTGAAAGGTAAAACCTTATATAGAAGTGTGTCGTGAATTTACAGAAATGTTTTATAAGAAAACTTCAAACGTTGGAATCATTAAATGCAGACAACACATCTTGTTGTTTAGAATATATTTTAATTGATGTTTTTACATTTTTCTCACAGGTCAACAGATCACATGAGCTGCTGTTGACTATCATCACCCGTGTGGGGATCGTTGTGTCGCTAGTCTGTCTAAGCATGAGCATCTTCACGTTCTGCTTCTTCCGAGGCCTGCAGAGTGATCGCAATACCATTCACAAAAACCTCTGCATCAATCTCTTTCTCGCCGAGTTGATATTCCTAATTGGTATTGATATGACAGAGTCCAGGGTAAGGATGAGGGTGTGTTTCTTAATGCTTTACTTTGCATTTGTTTGCTTCAGACTTCAGGGTTAAATGGATGAGACTTTATGTTTTCTTTGTTCCAAAGCTTCTCATCTGGTCCATAACATGTCATGAATAAGACAGCACCATGCACCATTATCGTAGTAGAAAACTAACAAGCTGTGCCTAACCCCTATTTTTGTTTTTGTTTTTCATTTAAAGCCGCCATGGTTTCACTTCTTTCATGTTTCGTTTTCTCACCTAATACACTCTTTCGCCATATGTTTCTAGATAATAAAATGTGTGTCCCCCCCCAATTATAATCTCACTTTTGGACTAAATTAAATTTTATTAAAACTTCTTTTCTGAGGAAAAGCTATTATATTTATTTCATCTTCATCTTTCACTCATTCAATGTGTACTCTAATTTAAAAGAGAATGTGTTTTTTGGATCAATTGCATATATTTTTAATACGAATATTTGTTTTCACTCAGATTGGCTGTGCTATCATTGCTGGGATCCTTCACTTTTTCTTCTTGGCTTCCTTCTCATGGATGTGTCTAGAGGGAGTCCAGCTATACCTCATGCTCGTTGAGGTCTTTGAAAGTGAATACTCGCGGAAAAAGTACTACTATGTCTCTGGTTACCTCTTTCCCGCCATCGTAGTGGGCGTGTCAGCAGCAATCGACTACAGAAGCTACGGGACAGAAAAATCGTAAGGAAATCATTTGGGCTTATTTTATGGCACAAAAAATGAAATATCTGTTTCTACTTATCCAATTATGCAAATTCCCAGTTGGCAGCACCAAACTACCTGAGCTGCTATGAGCAAGGATTTGCAGTTTTTCAATTTTTCATGCCATTTGAAAGTGTCTGACAAACTCAACACTTTGGTTTGAAAAGGGGAGGGGTTTACAGTGGCTTTAATAATGCCTTTCTGCTTAAAGACCTTCATGTGACTTCTTGTTTGTAAATGCCCTGTGAAGGGAAAAAGAAAAACATTTTATACAGATTAATGACCGCATCATTACTAAGACCATGAAGTGGGCCTACTAAGGTTTTTTTTTCTGCACAAATGGTCAATCTCTAAATGGGTTTTGCGTCAATATTGATAAAAAAAATAATTAAGTAATTTCAACCACAGAAAATGAGTCACATTAATTGATTGTTGATGATGGAAACACAATCAGATAACCATCATATGACAATGTGCAATCTATTGCTCTTCCTCAAACTAAAGTGTGTTTTTCTGTCTTTGCCTCTTCCAGGTGTTGGCTAAGTGTGGATAATCATTTCATCTGGAGTTTCATAGGACCTGTCACCTTTATCATCATGGTAAGCTTAAAGTTGTATTTTCTCTGAAGAATAAGGCTGACAGAGTGAGTCGGTGAGATGAAGGAGATGCAGGGAAGAGATTAAGATAGAAGTGAGAAAAAATAATCAGCAGGATTTCCTATGCTCCAAACCTTGTGCCTTAGACATTTTTGGAGTCATCCTACAATAATCTCTCAGCAGCTGACACAGATAAGGGTCGTATAGTTTGTTTGTGCCTTTACACAGTGGAGAGGAAAGGCTACAGATGTGAGCTGTTGTTTTACAGTGAAGCGCTATGATGCGTGCATTCAAGTAAAATGGCACGTTAAGATTTTATAACTGCTGTGTTCTTCCCCTGCACCAGACTCCTTGTCTGTTGTGTGTCAACTGTAAATAGTAAATGACAGCATCAGTGAAAGGCATCTCATTGTTTGGTCAAGGACCATTTAGGGTGAAGGACATGTAGCATATGTCCCATTCAGCCATACAATTATTTGCTGGTCATGACATTATTATCTCTCACTACAGCTACTACAGGCCAGAATGTCCGTTGCCACCTCTACGTAAGGGGTGGGGGTAGAAAAGGTGAAAAATATCCATCATCTCTACTTTAGCTCACCATGTTTTAGCTTGCCCTCATGTACACTAAGAGAGACAAGACAAGGGAGCTCAGCATATGTCTGCCGTATCGAGCCGAGGGTTTGCATTTGTTCAGCACTGCGTTTATTATCAAGCACCATGTTTAGTGCTGTATCTACAGTTACAGTGACTTCTTGTTGAAAATTAAACTGGCAATGAAAAATGTTTCACCGAGAGAATGGAAGGGGGCATCCATGTCAAATACAAGCAAGCCTGTGGGTATGAAAGCAGAGATATTCTACAGTTGTGTGCCTCTTGTGAAGCAGATTAACGTCTGTATCTGAAGGGAATTCCTTATATCACGCGGTCAGGTTAAAATTTCATGATTGAAAATTATACAATTTCCTATGCCCAAATACTAAAATGCATACAATTGCAGCAATAAAAAAAAATCATTCATATCAAAGCTTGTGTTGGCAGGTACAGTATTTACTAATACACATTTTTCAATAACTGGCGTGTTTCCCTCATGTTTTTTCTTTTTTGTTATTTAAATTGTTTAGTTTGCTCTCATGACAAAAGTGTAAGTGGATACCGGTAATTGCAAAACAATACTTCTCCAAGCCTACTTGCTTCTTTGTCTTAGCAAGCACTCCGACAGCCACCCTGGCGCATCTTTTACTTCTTTAAATTGGACCTTCATTGTTTTTCAATCACATGTTGCTTCTGTAATGATTTGCATGAAAAATGCAGTGGAAATGTTGATCAGGATCCCAGTGGTGATGACCGTGGAGATAGAATCATGACCCTGCGAGTTGCTAATGTATTGGAGCGAAGCTAATGTGTGACATAAATTAGGTTTTGCGGAACTCGCTCCTCTGATTCGGTGCAACAAATGACTCAAGAAGACAAAGTACTGTAGGAAGGCTGATCCCCGGGGATTACGCAGAACGAAGGTTTGCCTTCACCACCAGTGACCTCGGGCTTTTCGACAAATTGCCTTTGTCCTTGTCAACGAAGGAGAACAGAAGCGGCCCAAGCGCAAGAAGAAAATGAGATAAAACAGCGTTTTGTGGCTATCATCTGAATCCAAACCATGTTGCATTGATCCGTACCCCCACTGTCCTTTCTAATATTTTACCTCTATTGCCTTCTTCCCGTTATTATTGCTCTATATGGCTGAAGTATAGCATTTTTCTCTCTAATTTCAATGCCAATGTCATTGAAATTTTACTGCAAGAAAAGCGATAAATATTGAGCTATTCATATCATACAATGAATGATTAAACAATTCTAAGTACAGTTTTAAAAAGGTGCCCTGCGATTGGCTGGCCACCAATTCAGGGTGTCCCCCGCCTCTGGCCTGAAGTCAGCTGGGATAGGCTCCAGCACCCCCCCCCCACGACCCTAGTGAGGATAAAGCGGTTCAGAAAATGAGATGAGATGAGCCTGTACAAGAATGCAGATTTAATTCCATATTTACTGTTTGAGTTATGCAGCATTTAACATGGGTCACATTTAAATCAGCTAACTCTTCAGAACGATACACCATTTTTGAAATTAATTTGAAATCATAAAAATAGCAAATATATTTTTGATCGAATAACGAAACCCCAGCAGATTCGTGTGTCTTTAGTTTCTTAAAATGAACATTTACCAAAGAATTTACGACTTCAACTCCGAATGTGGAAAAAGATTTAGAGGTTGCCTTTTGCGATACATTCCAGTTGTGCATCTATTATTTTCCCTGCCACCCTTATACAAAATAGCAGAATCAAACACAAGATGGTGGAAGGCACTTAGATCATTGACCTGTCTCTGTGCACTGGGGGTATTAGCTCTGTGAAAGGGCTACATGGAAGTAATGAGTATTTGCTTGTGGTAGTTGGGGATAAGCCATTAGTATGCTTGAGCTCGCATGAACACAAGGCCTTTTGGATCATGACACGTCGCAAGCAGTTCTTATCATGTGGACAGCTCCATCTGCACCTTTAATATTTTATTCCAAGCAGTTCATTTGGAGTTCATTGTGTACACACGCAGCCCACAACTAAAAATGTGGAGGGGGAAGCTTTCTCCTGGTGTCCCAGTGTGGAAAGGTTGCTTCTGCATGACTTGCAGTGAGAATTCCCAGACAGGAAAGGCAGAGTAAAGGATGGAGGACGAAGAAGGACCCCACCCCCCTAGGGAAGCGTTTTGGTGGGGGTGGGGAACATGTGCCATGCAGCTAGGCTACTTTAAAGCTCTGTGTCATTTTACTGTCTCATTGGATCCATGTCACCACTCCAGGCGGTGTGGAAAGGGGCTTTTGAAAAGTCCTGCTGTTGGTTGAACATGATGGAAATAATGCCAGATACCTGCAAAACAAAACATAGATTCATTTTCATTGGTGATATAAACCAAGACACTCAATTCAGAGCTTTCTCTCACCCATCCCTCCCTTATACAGCCTGTGGTATTGTGTTTCACACTATGAGTTGATTGCATGAGGGGTGATGTATCGATCACAGGCAGTCTTTTCATAAAACGCACACACACACATGCAATCTGTTTAGGAATGAGTGGCCATGGTCTGAGTGATACCCACAAAGGTCCTTTATTTTGTTCCCCCCCACTAGTCAATGCATGCATCCCAATTTTCTCTTGCCAAGGCTTGATATGCTGCAGATAAACTTAAAGTCTGGCTACATGTGTTGTCTTTGATAGGCACGTGCACTCCAATTCATCTTTTTCTCAGATTTGTTTTATTTTTTATATTTTTTAAGGCTTGTCTACTCGTTTGAGTGCATGAACACGCTGCGTCAGGGTCTACTTTGTTCCAGAATAAATATTTTTTGAAGTGAATTTATTTGAAGTAGATCCTTGCTGTCGGTCCATCCAGGCTTTGTGTCTCTAAATCATAGTATTGATTTTCAAGGTAGCTGGAAAAAAAAACCTCTCTGAACTCTCAGCATGTCTGATTCTTTTCTTTATTTTATTTTTTTGTTCCCAGACTGCCATATGCCACTGATTCCCTTAACGTTTAATATACTAAAATGCTACCCAATCCATCCCATCCTCATCGCTCTTATTTGTTTCTTCCCCCCCAAGAGCAAGCAATGGAAATATGTACCCTCTCTTAAGCCTTTTGTAGCTGGTTATAAAGTTTCAGTATGTGCATGAAATGACGATGTTGTTTGTAAAACACAAACATTTCTTATTACTGCTTCTCCTTTTTGTTCCCCACTGAATTTCTCAGACAGACGAGCCTGTTTTTTCCCGTCTCTGATGGATTCTAATGCATTCTCATGCTTTTTAATGATATAGAATGACACTAAATTTGGCGCCAGCTGGCCCATCTTCTCTGGAGTGATGGATGTTTATTGGATTAGTGTGTGGATATGCAGAATTGTCTCCCTCCTTTTTATTTTTCAATTTTGATATAGAATCGACATTAGATGTACATATCTTCTGCACTTTCAATCATTTTTACTCTAATACTGCCTTTTCTCTGATTTGACAGCTCAATTTAATATTCCTGGTCATCACCATGTATAAGATGGTGAAACACTCAACCACCCTGAAACCTGACTCGAGCAGGCTGGAGAATATCAAGTAAGTAAACTTGTCCAGTGCCAAGTAGCAACATCTACTTTTCTGCTACTTTTCTACTACAGTGCTTACTCATGTTTAATTTTTAATTGTGTTTTTTCCCTCGCTGAAATTCTGATTAATCTCTCATTTCCATTTTTTAAAACAATTCTTTAAATACCAAACAAATGTGTTTAAAGTGGCAAACTGAAATCATAAATGCAGTGGTATCATTAATTACATAATTAATTGTTTCCTGAACTTTTTTTGTAACTTGGCTTTTTTGTGAATGGAGCTGTGTTTTATGTAAATTCTCTTATTCCTTCCACGGTTCCCAAAAAAAAATTAATAATGAATTAAAAATAGCTTAGTATTAAATAGAACTTCTTTTTTAATTAATGTTTTTCTGTTTTATGATTTTTTTTTTCACTTTTAATTTTTAACTTGTTTTATTAATCACCACTGCTTCTGACCTGTTTGGGTTTTAGATTCCCCTTCGGCACTGCTTTTTCAAAATAATTGACTATTAATGCATATCTTGCAATTTCTTCCTCTTACCTTTCATGCCGCAACAAGGGTTGTGTGGGTGACGGAGCCAATGATTTGCAGCAAGATTAGTAGTTATTAAGTATTACGCACTCATGAAAGAATTTGGGCAAAAGCAGACCAAACTATCCCTCTTAAGATTTCTACCATGTATCTAATTTGCTGATGTTCTTGAAAGTCATCGAGGTCATCCAAAATGTTAGTACCTACCACTAGCTACCATAGTAGCTTTTGTTAGGAGTGTATTCACGTTTGTTCCAATCATATTTCATAAAATTGTTAATTTTGTGGTTTGTTTTTTGTAAACAACATACATTTCAGGGTAGGAGTTAAGCCTGCATTTTGTAAAATTCAGTTTTGTTGAAATATTAAAAACAAAAAAAAACGGTTCTTGTATTATTTAAATGTTGATTAAAATATTTCTTTCTAAAATGGGTGCACTCAATTATGATGTGCACTGTTCATTTAACGAAACAAATTCACAAATGTCGAAATAAACATTTACATTCCAGGAGAAATAAAATAAAATAAAACTGAAGCAATCCACTAGTGACACAAAAGACATCTCAAGGAACAGACACTTTCTGCTCTGAAAAGTGTGAGGAGGGAGCAGCAAAGTTAACATAAAAAAATATTTCTCAATTTTAAAAAAAAATCCAAGGTTCTAATCTACTGAAGGAAAATTGTGTATTTCACACAACCTCAACAGATTGTCAGTAATTGCTTGTTTGTTGTATACATTTGAAAACAGCATTTACTGGCTCCTAATAAGGGGTTAGATGGTACTAGTTCAACCAATGCATAGCCACAGTCTTGCTAATTTTAGTGTGATTCCATTATTTACGTTTTCTAAAAAATTGTATACCACATAATAACTCTGCGGTGAAAGTGCAATCAAGAAGAAGCAGACAGCGAAATGTCTTTTTTTATGTGTCCGGGTGTATTCAAGCACTTCCACTCTCAAACAAAGTGAACGGCAATTTGTACCTTTTTGCTGGGAACCATTCATTTCAAAGTTTTTATTCCTGCATGGATATCTAGTATGTTACAAGCGATATTGTGTATTCTGTGTTTTATGTTCACATGACAGAGTTTGTAGCTTCAGTGTCTCTCCATGTAAAAGCAAATTTAACATGGAACCTCTCCTTTCTTTTCTGTCACTCTCTTCTCTGTGGGGCAATCCATGTCAGTAATTATCACGTTTGTGATGGTTACTATAATACCGATTTGCCTGGGTAAGCTTTGACTTTCCAACTCGGCTAATTTTATACACACACATGTAAATGTCACAACACATGGCCAAACATAGTCTAAGAATTCTGCAATAGAATTATCAGCATCAGAGTGTAAGCTTTAAAGCCTCACTGTAATCTAATTGTGTTTCTCTTTTCCTGCCTCTCATGCTAGCTATGAAGATAATAAACAGTTTATCAAGTAAGCATGCATTGACCAGAACTCCTCAATTCCTCCTTAATTCTATTTCCTCTCCTACCAATTTATTTTTACTGTTTCCAGTTGTTTCTGGGTCATCCGTCCTCCCAGGAAGCAACCTTTAAGTCAATCATCGTAGTGTTTGTCCTTGTGAATAATTCCTCTCACTATGTACATCATGTTGATGTTGTACTACCTCACACCAGGTGGTATTTGTCCTCTCCCTTGAACTCTTTCCTTATCTGTCGGTAGTTACTTGTAAATATTATGCGCACATTTGCAGTTAGACACGACACCTAGTTCTGAAAAAGTTAAAATGTGAATTTTAATTGCTGCCTATTTGTGTGTTTGTTGTAATTGGTGCAAATATTTTGATCCGTATAATATTGTATAATAAATTGTTCACCAGTTCAATTTTAGTTAACTCCTGACTTTAGCATGTTGATCATTTATTTAGTTATTTGTTTTATTTAAAAGCCTTGTTCCATTTTTATTAAACCACGTACATTTTGGTGCAGATCTGCAAAAAAGAGCATTGCGCTGGAATGAAAAGAACAGTGGAATGAAAAAGTCTTTCCTAAGCCAAAAGTTGTTGGGTGCCTTGAGCAAATGTTACCGCATAACTGTTTTTTTTTTGTTTTCTATTTCATTCTGGTCACAAAGTAAGTATACTAGACTCACTTTGATTGGTTTGATCGCACCTGCCCAAACCTTTTCTCTGCCCTGTCTTAGCACTAGTCCCATGTGTTGATTTCTTAGAGCATTCATTATAAGTTATTCATACATAATTCAATGTCTTCTTCTATTCTTTTTTTCTTTTTTGCCATCTTTTAGATCCTGGGTCATGGGGGCCTTTGCTCTGCTATTTTTGCTGGGCCTGACGTGGTCCTTTGGCCTCTTCTTCATCAATGAGGCTTCCATTGTTATGGCGTACCTCTTTACCATATTTAACGCCTTCCAGGGGATGTTTATCTTCATTTTCCACTGCCTTCTACAGAAAAAAGTAAGTTTCATTCCATTTGACAATGCCCAGCAGAATTCCTGGCAAACCTTTTGGAGCGCTTCAACGTGTCTTAAAGATTTCTTGCCAGTTGCATTTATTTTCTCTCATAGGTCCGCAAGGAATACAGCAAGTGCTTTCGTCACACATACTGCTGTGGAAGGTTGCCAACTGAGAGCTCGCACGGCTCGGCAAAGACTTCAACTACACGGACAAGCGCACGCTACTCTTCTGGTACCCAGGTAGACCGACAAGCTTGCATGAGCAGATTCACAAGCTGCGGCATCTGAGCTCCTTTTACTTTCTGCCAGCTCTCTTTTTCTGCTGCCTAGTTCTTCTCTAACGCCATGTGCATGTGAAATATAACTGCACCTTTTTTCAGTATCGCAGCATATTATGCTGAGGGTCAGGTGAAATTACATAATAGTCCCAGGTTTGTTTGCCTAGAAGCGTTTCGTAGATGAAAAATGGATTCACATTTTACAAAAAATCCTGTACAAATAGTTCTTAAAATTAAAGTTCAACAGCAACACTGTCTGTTCTGTGATGCTGATTGAGTTCAGTTGACCTATGGGTTAAACAATAAATACTAAAGCTAAACAAAACTTAAATGTAAAAAAATACAAACAAAAATACTTGCTAACCCTTTAACCTGGTTGACAGACACATAGCAAAGAATGGACAAGAATGGGCCAGTAGAAATGCATGCCCTGACATTTTAGGAACGTAGAGTTAAATGAGGTCGTTCTGTCCCCCAAAAATAACAATGCAAGAAAATAAGCAACACATGCAACCTTCAATATCAGCATTGTATTGGGAAAAAAATGCTGCCTAGCTATTTGTGCCAGGGAGGAGATCTTTTCTGATGTGGCTCAGATTCCAATAATTTACAACAGGGTCTTCTGTAGTCCACTCACCTATTTGGGGAAAAGTAACAATGTCTCCTACTTGCTGTCAAGTAGTAAACATGATTAAAGAAGAACTATTTTTACACACTTGAAGAATTTCTAAACAACAACCACAATAATTATGCCCATATCTACACAGACACAACTGACGAAATCAAGCCAAGAGATTAGCATTAGCACTGTTCTTGCCTCAATTGTAGTAATAAAATGTGGGCAAAGGAAGACAATTTAATAACAACATTGAATCGGAGCAACAGAGATTGTTCAAAGTCCTAATGACTGTCTCTTGTTGACCTGACAGAGTCGAATCAGGAGAATGTGGAATGACACCGTAAGAAAGCAATCTGAGTCCTCTTTTATCTCAGGTGACATCAACAGCACCTCCACCCTTAACCAAGGTCAGTTCACACCTCATTACTTTCCACATCTCTACACACACTCTTATGCACACATTTCATCAGCCGGTTTAAAAATACTCCTCCACGCTACTGCAAAAGACAGTACCTAGGAAATCGCAATAAATGTCTGCACCTTAAAAACACAGAGCTATGCAGTTGGAAAGGGAAAAAAATATTATCAGCCTTCCAACTCATCTTTTTGTATTTGTAAAGGATTAGAAAAAATCCAAAAGTCCTCAGATATTCTGGCAGGTTCGTTTTAAAGTAGGGCGAGGATAGACATATGACATAGAGTAAACATGCCCCGTGCAAATGAAGAATGAGAAAAACTGAATGTTATTTTAAGAAAGCAGCCATTTGTTGCCTTGCATCTGAAGTGACCTCTGTTGCTTTCAATAGGGGGGTGGCTGTCATTTATTATTTAGCTTGAGCACAAATATGATGATGAGAAGATGATGTTCAACTCTAGATGACCCGGAATGCTTAACGTGTTTCTTGGCTTTCGGCTGCCTCTTAAATGGCTTTTCGGGCATATTCCTGGCTAGTTAACATCCCACCCAGCTTCGATGCCAATTCTTGCACATCTCTGACTTCACTTTCTTTTCTTATCCATTTTTTTAACTTTGTTACAAGGTATTACATTGCACCTTCAGATCCGAGAGACATGTTTGACTCATACATACACCTCTAACAAAATAGTATTTTTCTCCCCCGAGTGTTGAGTCGTGAAGTTGTTAATGTAAAGGTCCAGTATTGATCAATCCAAAGTGTATAAACCTAGCTACCCTGGAGAGTCGCTAAAATAAACGAGGTCTCTATCTCTTTGAAGCACATCCTGTCATTAAAAGCATCCCTGAAGTCTTCCCAACATGGCATATGGCATTTAAGACAGGTGATTAATGGAGAAGCATTCATTCCTCTAAACACATTAGAAGCTATTTGAAACAAAAACAAATGGGCCGCAAAATGTGGCCTGGAGGAAAATTTTAATTCTAAATTATTTTGCAAAATATATTTGAAAAGTATCTCGTCTGGGTTCTCAGTTACCACTGTTTTCACATTGTGATAACATTTTCTTCATAGTAAACTAAAATGCATATCACAACTCTCTTATTTGAATATCATCATGCATTTGTACAGTCCCATTAATATTATAACTGGGGTATCTATCCAGGTGAATGATTTGAGTTAATATTGTAATGTGTCCATCAGTGGTAGACAAAAACTCATCAAGTCTTTGCTCCGCTTACTTTTTTATAATTGCTTCCACAAACAATGATGCAATGAACATGGTTCTCATTTATAATGTTCACTGTTGGCTGAGTGCACCTTCTCCTCTTCTGTCTTTCAACTCCAGGAATGACTGGGAATTATCTACTAACAAATCCTCTTCTTCGACCCCAAGGCTCTAACAACCCTTATAACACCTTATTGGCTGAGACAGTTGTGTGTAACACCCCCACAGCTCCAGTGTTTAACTCTCCAGGTGTGCTTACTTATTCTATCCCTCTTTTTTTATTTTTTAAACTCCCCCTCGCCCCATAGAAACATGCACGTCAATGTTGTGCTAACAAGCAAAAGGCAGGCTATCGCATAGTTTGCATCATAATAGTCTCACTCACCCTTTGTCTTCCATTAATTTCCCAAACTGAACAATTTGTATGGGTTGAGCTGTGATAGAGTATAAATAATATAAGTGTGCATGGTTTTCCATCGCCTTGTGCCCTGCGATCGGCTGACCACCGATTCAGGGTGTTGTCCCTCGCATCTGGCCCAGAGACAGCTGGGATTGGCTCCAGCACCCCCGTGACCCTAATGAGGATAAAGCGGTTCAGAAAATGAGATGAGATGAGATAAAACAAAAATATTACTATGCTTGTTATGCTTCTCCATGAGGAGCAGCAGAAGGAAAGCCATATGAAGAGCTTGCCGATTAGCTGTAGCCATTTCGCTGTTTCGTTCAAGTACTACTTATAGAATACACACACACAGTGCATTCCCACTTAAATTATTTTCTCTCTTTTCAACAGATAGACTGCACATTAGTTGACCACTTTGTGTGTCTTGGTCTTTTAAGACCCACTGCCACCATTTTTTAACTCTACTTATGTAAATGATTGAATCTTGTCAAAAGGTATTCAATCATAAACAATACTTCAGATCCATGACTTTGGAAAGTGTGCGGCAAAAGCAAGTAGCGGTTTGCCTCAGCACAGTTGATGGGGTTGAAGTCTTTGTCAAGACAGAGTTTTTTCAGTGTGACGTGTCAGAATACAAAATTTAAAGTAGGTCAGCTTAGTAAGTAAATCCCGGAGAACATGATCCCGTAGAGATTCTGCCTCAGAGGTTTGAACAGGAGGCTGAATCACCATCACACAGCACAACTGATGAGCCTGACACGGAAGCATTAGCTTTTGCTTCATTTCCATTCCTCCTGAATACTGAATGGTTTCTATCTTATACTATGCCTTTAAACTTGAAACAACAGCAAGCTTAGCAGTTAAAGAAATAATAATCATCCTCATCAAAAAATTTAAATCAGGTTATTTTACTGGTGCACTTTTGGCAACGACCCAAAGTATTCATATTCTTACAATTAAAATGGTTACGTTCCTTGAGAAAAAAAAGAAATGAAACGCTGGCCGCCACAATAATGAAACTACGCAACGCAGATGAGAGTGTTGCATGCAAAAAAGACTGCCTGCCTACTTAAATGTCGCCTCCGGTTACTGGGTCTGGCACCACAGGCGAACAGCGGTAGATTTAAACTCGGATTTAAAGTGCGTGTTTTATCCACTTCTTTGGTTCATTTTACAAACAAAAGTACAGCGGCTCATGGCTAAGTGAAGTCCAATCTAATTATGACATGACAGTGAGACTTTAGGATACATTTTACCACATAAGTCTTTATGCCGAGACAACACCGTCGGGTACTGGTATGGCAGCTAATTCATACAAAACCTCTAAGACATTTACAACCTGAAGACAACAATTCACAAATATATTGAAAAGTTGGTTTATCCCAATCTGGGTTTAACTGTATGTTTTTCCCCCACTATGTTGAATCTGAAATGGCATCTTTTGTGATGTTTCTGTACTCTTCCCTTGTGCTTCCCTCTAGTGACCTACAGAGAGACAAGTACGGGAGTCAAACTTAACTTTGCCTATCAAATGTAATTTTTTTTTCAGCATGCTTACTTAAAAAAACAACAACAACAAAAGAAAACAAAACAAACATCCCACCCCTTCCCTGGTCACTCGTTACTTTAGGTCATTGCCATTAACACACACTCGATGAGCAAGTGGTTCACAAATGTTACAGCAATGACAATGCAATAGAAGCATTGTCGTTGTTCTCTTGCTTCTGTCCAGCTGTGGCTTTCAACAGTGACAAAGTCCAGTAGCGCTCAACTGGCAGCATTTTCAGTTCCTTTTTTGGATGTTAAACACCCACCTGTTGTGGCAGCAGCTGATTAATTAAATAGTGTATGAATGTTTCGGTTTAGCATTCTCCCCAATAAATAAAGTAAGCCGTCCTTTTTTTCTTTTCCTTCCTTCTTTTTTTTTTACAGAATAGTCTTTGCAGTAAACGCACCTCCATTTGTATTGCTGCAATTGTTGACATTTGGTTTAGTGTGAGAATTCACATTGGCCTTTATCTACTCTCTCCATCATTGAATAACTAATATTTATCTTTTTTTGGGTGCTGCTTTGCATGACCTCCGTGCTTTGAGGAATTCCTAACATGACTGCGTCTGACCTCTGTAGTGCTTGTGTTATTCCTCAGCTGCTCTGCCAGTGACTGGAGTCTCACTGGGAGCTGTCACTGTGACGAATGCCAAATGCTGGGCTTTTGGCGACCCCTGACCTTAGCCAGCTATGATCGCACAAGCAGCCAAGTTTAAGAGAGAATCTTTACCTAATTGGACAAAAACAACTGAGAAACGCAATTGAATAGCTATTAGGTAAAACATTGTGTGTTCAGAATAATAGTAGGGTTTAAAACAAGCAAGTAATCCTTAAAATAACTCTCAGAATGCATTTTTCAAATGTGTTAGGAATTATGGATGTGTACAAACCACAATTCAAGTGTACAATCCAAATTAAAATGTTTTTCAAATACATTCTAACCAAAATTTTATTTATTACACTCGGAAATGATAATATTAAAACTTACTTTGATTCCCTTTTTATTAATGTGATGCCTACAACACATTCTGAGAAAATGGGAGAACATGTCTACGCAAACTGTATGTAGATTATGGTAGCATAAATTCAGTTTCTCCATGATCTGTAAGATTTACAAAACCAATTTAAAATATGGACTTGCCAGAAAACAGCACACTTTTTCCACTTTATTTCAGTTCATTCCAGATAATCCTGGGCCCAGACAAGACGGCAGCAATTTTTGGTGCCGTTTGATAAACATGTTTGTTTTGCCTGCCACAGTTTTAACTTTTACTTGTAAATGTAGTGGCGACCAAGTGGCTCAAGCTTTTACATATCTTGTTTAATAAATTATTCTGAACACAACTGTTAGTGGAAGTTAATTTCATTTGCTGAACCTTGCTCTTGTTATGCTCCAGTTTAATCCTTATTTATTTATTTTGGGTTGCTCTTTTTAGTGATTTTTTTTTTTTATGTTACAATAAATCATTTTTTATTTTCTTTTTTACATCAGCTGCTCTTAGACCAGATAGGCTGAGCAGGCAGACATGAAGTGAGTCTTTTCACCTGCTGTGTGTGGTGATGGTGGAGTGCTGCTTGTGGGCTCCCCGTGTAGTGAGAACAAAGATGGCTGTCTCATATTTACACATGACTACTTTCCCTTTCTTACCATTCCTTCCTGTTTTTGTTCTTTTTCTCTTACCCTGCACATCCTACCTATATTTGGTGTAATGTAGCTTGTCCGTCTGTAGACCTCCACTCTGCCGGGTGTGTTGTGATGGTGGTTACCATTCAGTTGATTCTCTTAATGTTGTTTGGGATCCCTTTTCATTGCTTTGTCTCTTTGTGGCATACTAATACACACAAAGCTGACATTTATAAGTTAAAAAAAGAGAAAAAAATTGCACACACAAATAAAAACTATCTCTCAAAATGCATGCTAAGCATTGCGCAAAACTAACTTATAGTATATGGCATGGCTTAGTGTTAATTAGATGCATCCTAAACAGCATTAAATATTCAAATCAAGGTTACTTTGATATTGAGATGTTTGAATAACAGAAAATCATTGTCTTTTCTTTTTTCTCTTTCTCAAGGGCACTCACTGAACAATGTGGTGAGGGATACAAGCGCAATGGATACACTGCCGCTAAATGGTAACTTTAACAACAGCTACTCACTCCGCAGAGCGGACTTTGGAGACAGTGTACAGGTGGTGGACTGCGGACTCAGTCTAGATGACGCTGCCTTCGAGAAAATGATCATCTCTGAGCTTGTTCACAATAACCTGCGTGCCTCTAACAAAACCCACCAACAGCAACAACAGCAGACCACCAGTTTGCATCACCCTTCCCACCATCCCCACCACCACCATCCGCAGCAGCAGCAGCAACCGCCGCCATTGCAGTACCATCACCATCCACATCACAAAATGGAGCAGGCCCTACCAAAGGTGAAGGTGGTGGGCGGCAATTGCAGCAAAGATGGCGTCATTGTCCGTGACGCTTCTTTGATGCGCATGGGCCAAGCCGTGGGCCTCGAGCTGCATCACCATCCTCAGCTAGAAGCGCCACTCATCCCTCAACGGACTCATTCGCTTCTGTACGCCCCTGAGAAGAAGGTAAGAACCGACGGGGGAACAAACACAATGGTAAGCCAGCTGACACCCACCAACAACGACCAGGAAAGTTTGCAGTCTCCAAACAGGGACTCCTTGTACACTAGCATGCCGAACTTGACGGACTCTCCTTATCCTGAGAGCAGTCCGATAATTGCGGAGGACTTGTCCCCATCCAAGAAGAGCGAAAATGAGGACATTTACTACAAAAGCATGCCTAATTTAGGAGCTGGCAACCAGCTGCAGGCCTATTACCAGATAGGCAAAGTGACAAGTGATGGTTACATTATTCCCATCACTAAAGACGATTGTATACCGGAAGGCGATGTACGGGAAGGACAGATGCAGCTCGTTACTAGCCTTTAAGTCTATTGCGATGAACACCCAAACCTCGTCCTAAACATTTTCAGCCGTGAAGATTTGGTGGACAAAATAGTGAAGGAAATAGATAGAAAGTCTGTCATTTTGAACTAGCCTTTGACCATGCTTTCTCCCAAAACAGGTCAATCTTCCACTCTTTTCAGCCATTGCTATACAGCATTTTGTTAAAAGTGTACATAAAATACAGAGTCAAATTTTCATTTTTAGAGATAAGCCAATTGTGTATTTAAATGTGCTGCTGCTGTCAAAAAGTATAATGACATAAAACATACAAAAGAACAAAAAAATAAATAAACTGAACAATTACTTGATCCTTCAGAAAAGCATTTACAAACATTGTACATACACTTCTCAACGTTCTGTGTTTTTGTTGAGGGTTTTTTGTTTTTTTTAATGTCTGTTTTTGATTGTGGACAAATGACACTCATGGACAAGGACAGTATCAAGCCTATCTCCCACCACAAAGGAATACAGTGGCACCTCGAGATACGAGCTTAATCCGTTCCGGAACTGAGCTCGTATGACGAGATTCTCGTAACTCGAGCGGACGTTTTCCATTGAAATGAATGGAAAACAAATTAATTCGTTCCAGCCCTCTGAAAAAACACCAAAAACAGGATATTGGATTGGATTTTTTTTTCTTTCTTCTAATTCGCCATCTATTAACAAAGTAACACATAACTAGTGGTTTAATAGTAATAAAATGTGTTTAATCTAACTAAAATTGGGCAGATTTCGCCGACGGGAGACAGAGACGTTTGGGGGCGTGGGCGGGGGGTTCCTTTTTTTTCCCACGACAACGCACTCGTAAACGGAACAAACAAATTTAAATTAACTTGGATTAATATATACAGACACTCAAACATACGTTTAATGTAACTTTACACAAAACTGAATTCTAATTTTGTTGTAATCTTTTGTTACCTTCGTTTTTCGGGTTGGCGGTTTGCCACGCCGCCGCCCTCACGTTCGCTATCGATGGACTGTTTGCTGTTGTATTGCCTTCAAAATATTCCCAAAATGATGCACACAAATGTCCTCACAATAGGATAACGCACGACCACTTGCCAACGAGAAATAGTCTTTAAGGAACGATCGTGGGACCTTTCCTAAGAAAGAATAACAGGAAATGACATAGCTGAGCTTCCCACGTAGTGATTGTGGGTAATGAAGTTTTATTCTGAGAAAGGTTGCCATTGCCTATGGGTAATGTGTGCAGGAGTATACTTCATTACCCAGAAAGCCCTCTTTTTGCATGCGCGTTGTGCGTTTGCTGATTGTATGAGAAACTCATCTGAATTAATTAGTTCCGTGCTCGTAAATATTGTTATACACGAAAGATATGCAAAAAATACCTGGCTTGGTCGCATCACGAAATTTTGACCGCATAACGGGCGAATTATTCGATCGAAATTTCCCCCGTAAGACGAGCATTTTGTATGACGAGCGGTCGTATGACGAGGTACCACTGTATACAGTTTATGGTCTTGATCACCCTTCATCTTCTTGCTGTTTCGATTGTATGACCACTAGCAATCAAGCCCCTAGCCTTACATTTTCTCAACTGTACAATGAACTGTTGTCAAGAATAATGGCTATGAAAATATATATTTTGTTGTATGGCTGTTGTAAAATACAGATTCTTGGCAAATCATTATTATTAAGAAAATGTTTAACTACCAAATTACCGTTTGAAAGATTGTCTAGAGGCTATATATAGTGGTTCCAACTGTTGATTCATTGGTAGTCAGTTTGAACATTTAGGGCTTATGTAAAGAAAGAAATATACACATGAAAAAATACATGGATGTGTCATCACTTTTTCCACCTGTCAACAATATTTATAACTGTCAGGATTTTATTATCACCCGCTCAACTACTATGTTGATTTGATATTCCCTGATTGCAGGTTCATAACTTATGCATAAGTACAGTACATATTTTCACTGTAATGGGCAGTTTGAAAACTAAGATTTATTTGGTTTATTGTTAATCATTAATTACTTTCACTGGCTCTGTTTGAACAGTTTATTTATTTTTACTATTTTTTTGTAATGAACGGGAATTATTTCTCAGCACTGGTATACATACTGTACTGTAGGTCAAGGTTTGTGTAATCATAATAGAACGGGCTCTCCACTCTTAAGACTGATGTAAAGTTCAACACGTGTTTGACAAATACAATAAATGTGAGATTTTTTTTTTCAAAATGTCATGTTGTTCATTAATGGCATTTTGCTATTATAGTAAATCAGATTGCCTTGACTTATTTTGTTATTAATAACTATCCTTTTGTCCCGGGTTATAGGTCCCGAGCATCTTGAAAGATAAATTGGTGAATATATATGTCAAATGTATTCTCTCAATTATTATTTTTTTCTCTTAAATGCCTCCACAGTTTGAATAGCTTGTTTTACCATTTTTTTTCAGAGGCCGAATTTATCCCATGTAATTCAAGGATAAGAAACTCAGGTAGGAAAACTGCATTGTAAACAATTCTTTGTGGTTGTAACACTAATAAAGGTTCACTGACTCGGCTTTACAGTATTATATTAAGTATATTTTTAAGTACTTAGCACACAAACTTTTGGCATAGTGAACCAGCACTACACAAATCTTTATTTTGGCTTCCACATTAGCATGTGGGAGGGAGATGTGGGAGTGTAGCTGCATAACTAACAATTGGTCAGTGTTACACTTGGCTGGACTTGTAGAACTATATTGAACAAGATGTGTGCAATCAAGTCATATATTTGCTCTAATTGTCTTTTGCAGCTGAAGCCCACAGTCCACTGCTATTCATCTTATTCAGGTAATGCAATTTTTTACACAATACTGCAAATAACACTGGTTGAGGCGGAGTGACAACATTTCAACGGGGAGCTGGAACCTGCATTTTTAATCAATTGGCATTGATGAAAATGCTTCAACCTTTAAAAAAAACATGCACTCTTGTTAGAGGTACACATGACACTGAGTGGGCCACTGTTTTGACTCAACCCCCACTTATGTGACATTTAAAAAGTGGCGCCACTGAAAAATGTGTTTTAGAACTAATCAAACAAGGAGAAGAAATTGGGTATTTGATGGATGAGCAATGCTGGGTTTGGTACAGTCATTTGATTATCCCACATTAACTACCGATGGAATGTGATTTAACTTGTTTCACTCAATTTAGCCTAAAATAGGAGGGGGGGGGGGGGTTGAGACTGTTTCATATAGGAAGATGTAGTAGATTACTGCCAAACATCCTTTTCAAGATTTAGATATCTTCATCCTTACGGTGCAACGATAGATGCAACTGGAGATATCTTGCAAGCAGGTTTGTTTTTGTGCTTTAGGAACATGGAAATATGATAAGGGATTGGGTATTTGTCTGTGAAAGTATGGACTTGGCACCCTCTAGCTTTGTGTGTGGCCTTCTCACTACTCAAGAAACTCGCTAGATTGTCTGCGTCTTGCTCAAGAAGAGACTCGGTCTTTGTCAACCAGGAATTAAAAGTAAGCCAGGAGCTTGGTTAGGGGCGCTGAGGAAACCAAAGTAGGGAATACTGTTAGCAGAAACGGTCTTTTTTGTAAAATGTAAACATGATTTTGACAAATGCAGTGGCAAAAGAAAAATAGTTGTAATTGCTGAATCAACATTAACAAGGAGGATTGAACTTCTGGAGTGCATGATGCAATTTTGTGAAAAGTGTTTTGCCTGATGAATTTGGTACTACAGTAAGTGATGATTGCAAGCAAAGTTGCGAAAAATAAAACTTTCAAAAAGTCACTTTTTTTCATCTGTTCAGTGCTGGATTTATGCCTTCTTTTGACTACACTACATCACAACTCCTTTGTTGCTCAAAAAAATGAACATACAGAGAAACATTTGCACCATGGTTAGAGTTAGTAATTTGAAAAAGTCTTGCTGGATCAGGAGTCAATAGTCCCTTCAATTGTATATGCGTCTGTAGAACTCCTGTGATTGGAAAACAGCGGTACTTACAGATGTCATCGGCATTGATGAAAGTGATTGTGTTCTCAAGTTGCACAGTATCTGGCAGTGTAAAAGTAACTTAAGTCAAAGGGGACCCTTTTATTGCTGTCGCTTTTCTTCTCTCAGCCTCTTTTGTCCTGTCCCCAACTTCAAATGTGCAGATTTGCGACCCGTGGGCAACTTAGATCCGGTCCCACAGAGGTGAAAAATCCAATTAACCTGCAGCTAGATCTGCCTTCATTATAATCCCCTCCCATAATTATGAAATAACCAGATGCAGAGTTTCAAATGAAAAAGGGATGAGAATAACTGGCTGAAGAAGAGAAAATGAATTGAAGTGTGGTGTTATGTTATGTGTACTGAGTTCCAATTTCTCCCCAGGAGGAACAGCATATTTTTAAGACAGGTTTTGAAAGTGAAACCTGCAGAGGTAGCAGCCTCATGATAAAAAAATATCTTGATTAGAAACTAACAAAAATAATATGGTTGGATCAAACAGAATGTTAAATCGTAAAACTGAATAAATCTTCCAGAAAACTGAGATTTTAAACTGCAGCACAGAAAGCACAATGGAATCATTGTCAGTGTACCACAGATGCTCAAAACAAAGCTTTCAAATGATTAAATAGTTTGCATTGGGTGAAAAGAGAAAATTCAAGTTTTCAACAGTCATTCTTCTTCAATGCTCAAAAGAGAATACATATAACAGAGAAGGAAGACAAGTTTGGTTCTAAATTACATGAAAATAAAAGCTCCAATCAATTGAAATGATGGATGCTGTTGCAACCATTTAGCCTGATTACTAGGAAAACAAAGTTACACTTCCCTTTTGGATGACTCACATTTATGTACGTGCTGCCCCCTTTTTTCCTTGATTTGCATAGATCATAAGCACTCAATGTCTTTTGATTAGGAACTGCACACGCTACTAATGGAATGTAAAATAACGTCAAAAGCCATTTTCAATATGTACAAGAAAATTGTCCCGTCAAATTTGTCATTGAATGACATTATTATATAATGTACAGTCATGTAGTAGAAATCCTACTTTTAATCACATAAAGGTTTTCATAATAAAATTTACCTTAATACTACAATGGTGGCTTCCCACAAAAACTACAATCTGAATGTTGAAAAAGAAATGTAGGTTGAAGCATTTGATCCCTTAAGAATATTTCAGCACACTTAAAAAAATGTGTGTACGTCAAATAACCCTTCACAAACTGATTATGTAATTGATTACATGTTGAGCCTTTCCACGTGGTGTAAAACAAATGCTGTTAAAGTCCAATATAAAATACCTACTATAGTAAAAATAAAGTATGATAACTGTGCTATTTGAATCTGGAAGATCAACACATTGGCCGAGCTATCCAAATACACTGGGAGCTTTGGCCGCTTCCACCAGGACACGGATGAGATCCATAAAGCAGTCAATGGACTCTGCTCTACGTTTATAATTAATAAGTAGAGGGAAAAGAGTTATAACCTTGAGTGCAGCTGCGCATTGACATAGAATATTGATTCAGAATTTCCTTGCTGGTGGCAAAGGTGTTCTGCGAAGACAAGATAGAAAATATATTATGAATGTCTCTGTTGGACTGTAGTTTCTTATTACCATTCAAAGGAGACATACAAGAGAAAACCTTGTCATGGTGATCCCGGCCAAGTGTTCCCACAGGGTCGACATGACCGTGAGCCAGTTGACAACTCAAGTTTTTTCTCGTGGTCCTTGTCATATCATTTGCACTGGGATGTCATTATCCTGCCTTTTTAGTAGCGTGCTGTCATGTGTAGCTAATACCCAGTTTACTAACAGAAACCATCCATCTTTTTTAGTGTACAGTGGGGCAAATAAGTATTTAGTCAACCACCAATTGTGCAAGTTCTCCTACTTGAAAAGATTAGAGAGGCCTGTAATTGTCAACATGGGTAAACCTCAACCATGAGAGTCAGAATGTGGAAGAAAAAAAAAACTGAAAAACTCATTTTTAAAGAATTAATTCCCAAATTAGAGTGGAGAATAAGTATTTGGTCACCTACAAACAAGCAAGATTTCTGGCTGTCAGAGGTTTAACTTCTAACGAGGTCTAACTTCTAACGAAGTCTAACGAGGTCTCCACTCGTTCTCTGCATTAATAGCATCTATTTTAGCTCATTATCTGTATAAAAGACACCTGTCCTCAACGTCAGTCTCTCACACTCCAAACTCCACTATGGCCAAGACCAAAGAGCTAAAACGCTTGGTGTAAAGAAATCAACTATCGGAGTAATTATTAGAAAATGGAAGACATACAAGACCACTGATAAACTCCCTTGATCTGGGTCTCCATGCAAGATCTCACCCCGTGAGATGATAAAAAGAACGGTGAGCAAAAATCCCAGAACCACACGGGGGGACCTAGTGAATGACCTACACAGAGCTGGGACCACAGTAACAAAGGTTACTATCAGTAACACAATGCGCCGCCAGGGACTCAAATCCTGCACTGCCAGACGTGACCTCTTCTGAAGCCAGTACACATCCAGGCCCATTTGCGGTTCACTAGAGAGCATTTGGATGATCCAGAAGCGGACTGGGAGAATGTGTTATGGTCAGATGAAACCGAAATATAACTTTTTGGTAGAATCAAAGGTTCTCATGTTTGGAGGAGAAAGAATACTGAATTGCATCCGAAGAATACCATAAACACTGTGAAACATGGGGGTGGAAACATCATGCTTTGGGGCTGTTTTTCTGCAAAGGGACCAGGACGACTAATCTGTGTAAAGGAAATAATGAATGGGAACATGTATCGAGAGATTTTGAGTGAAAATCTTCTTCCATCAGCAAGGACATTGAAAATGAGACATGGCTGGGTCTTTCAGCATGACAATGATCCCAAACACACAGCCAGAGCAACAAAGGAGTGGCTTCGTAAGAAGCATTTCTAGGTCCTGAAGTGGCCTAGGCAGTCTCCAGATCTCAACCCCATAGAAAATCTGTGGAGGGAGTTGAAAGTCCATGTTGCCCAACGACAGCCCCAAAACATCACTGCTCTTCCAATCTGATGTCTGACAAAAGACATTCCTAGTTCTTGCAAAGCATGCAAATTCCATTGGATCTCACTACAAATTGGAGAGGGGGTGAGCGGTATTGTGTTTACTTTAAAAAAGGGAATTGCAGACAAGCAATTAATGACACCTGAGCTGAGGTTTCATGTCACCACCAATCAAAACTAGATTTAAATGATCACATGGTCCAATGTCAGGCATGCTTCCTTTTTTTAACCATTTCTTAATATAGCAGATGAAATTGCTTTGGCTACATTTGAGATAATTGTAGCATTGGCACCCAGAACTATGACTGGTTCTTATTACATCTTCCAGCAAAAGCCGTGGAAATAGACTTTTTTAATCGCATTGTATTTCAGTGGTGCCAAATGTAATGGATTATGGTAGCCCTGCATGATTGATTAGTTTCACACTTGAGAGTCCACCTCTGCAGATGTTTTCACAGGGATGGGACTTTAATAATGGAAAATGGCAATTGAATGTATAAACTACTAACTTTGCTGTAGCTTATCTAGTGCTGCCTTAGTTCCTTCCTGCACTTGCAGGGATCAGATGTGTTAAAACAAAGCCCTGGGGAATCCCGGTCGACACTGAATGGTAGTTTTGTCTTAGGTGCATCAGGGATTTCAGCTCTAAGCTGAAATCAAACAGGAGCCACATTACAACTCGCTTTGATGCGATCGCTTCCAGCTGTGGCTGGCACATCAGTGATGTACGACTTGTGTGTCTAACTGCAAGGACCTCAGGGTGGCCGTATTTCTGCGATTTTACAAGCTTAGTTCAACGCAAATCGAGAGAAACAATAAAATTAAATTTAAAAAAATGTTTTTCTTTTAAACAGCCATATAATAGGAAGGCAGGGAATTAAGTTGAAATGGAGGAAAGTAAACTACTGTGGAGCACGGCAGTTGCCTATTGTTTAAGCCTTTAAATAGTATGACCACCCAAGACCCAACACCATATGTCTAAACATCTCACATTAAAGCTGTAAAGTACAAGTAAAATTGAAGGGAGCCACAATAGAGGAAGATATTGCTAGTTTGCCATATTGTTGAAGGATTAAGAAAAAAAGCTATAAAGACGTCAACAAAGGAAACCAATAAATCACTGAAAATGTTGCTTTTTTTCTAAAGTTGTATTTTGAGTTCCGAAATTCAATAAAAGACTTAGAAAACTAATCTGGTCTCCCTGACCTTTTATCTTAAATCTAACTTTTAAAACACAGAATAATTCTTTTGAAAGGGATCATAGACTGATATACTTTGACCATTGATCTTACATTTATACCATATAAGATCTTGTTGTCCAACATGAGCCATTTTCAGGGTCAACATGAATGGCTTTTTACTTTGATATTCATGAGAAAACAACAACATGGCCCTGCTGCAAGCAATTTTGGTCCAATCTCCTCTCTGATATATTCCGACAGTGTGTTGCCTTACCTCTGTCATCGTGCACCCTTTTAGACGTCTTAAATGCTGGCACAATATCTGGTATGGGGGTGAAAAAATACCCAGACTGCCACCGTTTTTACACGTGTCACCTGGAGAGACGTGTCAATTTAGTTGTGCTTCATGCAGTGTGTTATTCCTCCAAGTGCACATTAATTTCCTGTCGGGTTCAACATGTTCGTCACCCTTTGTCAGCGATATTACCACTTTATGCTAGGCTGCTCGAGGACCTTACTGCCACACTGATGGGAAAGTTTTCTCATAAACCGCACACCTGTGGTTTTAAAGACTACACCTTGGGAAGGAACTAAAAAAAACAACAACAAAAAAACGCAGAGTCAGGGGAGGAGTCATGGCTTACAAAATATCTCACTCATCTGTGATTGATAAGTCAGGGGAGGGCCAGGTCATCGAGGACAAAAAAAGTGTTGGAACAAAACAAAGGCCCACTTGATTAAAATGGCACTGAAGATTAATCGAACTCTGTGTACATATTTAGTCAGTGGCATTAATCAGAGTAAAAAATCAGCAGTGATTATGCCGCATTGACTCGGGACTCCTCGGAACAATTGCCAACATTTGCTAGATTATGAGAGAGGTGCTGGCCGCAAGAGCTCTAGTAACTCCAAATGCAAACACACAACTGTTGATCAGTGAGTTATTACTTTACTTGTCCATGCTGAAAAAATGTACACATTATTTTACCAAATGTAAATATATATATATATATATATATATATATATATATATATATATATATATATATATATATATATATATATATATATATATATATATATATATATATATATATAATCATCTTTGCTGTTTCGTTTTTCAAAATTGTGGTACATTGCTAGACAACATTGTAATCCTGCAAATTGGAATATTCAAGAAACTTAATGCATGTGTTTCTAGGGTGAGGAGGAAGCCAGAGTACCCACAGAAAACTGGGAGGAAAATGGTGAGAAAATGCACACTTCACAGTGGAAGGTCTGAGTTGAGTTTCAAAATGTTCGAATTGTTTTACATATGTACAGAACACACCACCCTGTCACTGGGCTACCAGTAGATTATTAATTTCAACCATTTTTTTCAATAACTGCTATTGAACAATGTTGAAAACTTGCCAGTCAAGGGAAACAGCAGCGGTTTCTAATGTCTAATAATAATAAAAATTGTCACTCAATTGTAATCCAACACCTTTCAAGGCATGTTGCTGTTTGACAACAGGGGAACTAATAAAAAGGTATCACTTTAGCACATCCTGTAATTAAACTCATGAATATATATTGTTTTATCAGTTTTTTTTCTACATCATACATTTTCACCTTTTACAACTCATCAACACCCTCACAAGCAACTCTATTCAATCGAGCCTTACCAGGAGAAAAAGAGCTGACTTATCTGTTCACAGCACCACCACATTGGACTGCGCAGACTCACTTCAAATTGAAGTGTGGTCAATCTTTTGATCAACATTCTATGGATTTATTCAGTTCTTTTTCTTTTTTTAATCATTGTTATTTGACTTAACATTAGACTCACAACCAGTTTAAATCCTTCCCATTTATTACAATGCGAGACATAGTTAAGATAAGCACTAATTGGGGTCAATTATTGAGGGCTAAATTCCTCAGTCTTTACAATAACAAATAGAAGGACAAGACCTATTGGTTAAATATCCACAGCAAAATTGACCAAGTTGTGTTTGATGATCCTAATTCATCCATTTAAATAGTAAAATAGGGGTCAATGGTTAAATATTATATTCTGTTGGTTAGAATGGTAGACCGAAAGATGTCCGGACATAGCTTTTTGTTTTTTTTCTTTTCAATTTCAATAGCAATTTTTGAAAATAGGTGGTTGTTTCTGTCTTCATTCTAGTGTGTCATTTTCTACCTTAATAAGAATGGAAATGCATCTGACCAAGGACACACATCATCTTAAAATGACTCCTAAGAACAGGGGTAAAATAGGATTATTCTCTACATGATTAGTAAAAGCAATATGTCCTGTATTTAGAACGGTCACAGAATCCCGATGAAGATGGTGAAGTGGACAACTGCAAACCCACAAAGAAATGTGATGAAGAAAATGGATGGTTTAGGGAAGCCAATGGACAGGCTATTGCAGAAATGGAATGTCATTGTATTTCACCTTCATTAGTCAGACTCACCACGGGTTCTCACCTGATCTTAGTTAGTTAGGTGGCCATCGCAGCTGCTGTCTTGCATAATGACAAAGTGCAGTAAATGGTAAAAGGCACGGGGTGACGGCTGCTTTGCCAGGGATTGGCTTTTGTGTAATATCAGCCTGCAGCACTTGTTTATCTTCCAGCCATCTCCTCACTGTAGCAGAGGGAAGAAACGTAACCAATCTAAAACTTTATATTTGTTACAAGAACTTTTGTATAAGAGCCCCATCTTAGAGATTGTAGGATATTTGTAATGATTAGGTGTACCTTTTCCTCATGGCGTTGCTCGATATTTATTTTTTATTTTTTTGCTTTTAACTCGTTTAATGCAGGGAATCTTAGTGTAGTGCATAATACAGTATGAATAACTTACTACAACTATTCATGTGGTCCAAGTAGTTCACTCGGCTGACTTCAGTGCGGGCATGCGCAGGCTCGATTCCCACTAGTGGCGGTATAATTGTGAGTCCGAATGGTCATCTGTCTCGCTCTGTTCCCTACGACTGACTGGCAACCAGTTTAGGGTGTAGTCTGCCTTTCGCACAGTCAGCTGGGATAGGCCTTAGCAACCCCCGCAGCCCTTATGAGGATGCGTGGTAGAGAAGAAGAATGAATGAACTATTCATAATCTCATTCCTCCCATTCTTCTGCAGTTTTACCTCCAGGTTTAACACTCGCGCCTGACACACAACCTTGTCAGTTTCTTTCTACAGCATTAGCTGTTCTTCCGATTCAGTTCAACATTCACGTGTAGACTCACCTATGAACCAACTGAATGCCTTTCATTGGACAACCAATAAAAATGCAAATATAAAAGGGGGGCGTTCAAAGGACCAAATGATTGAATTGGCATTCCATAAATAATAATAATTATAAGAAAACAGGTTTTAAATCATTCGAGTGAATATGGTTTTGTCAAGAAACTTTTTGTTACGATCATGGATAGTTTTTATGGCTGTCGTTTATTGCTGCAGCTGTTGTTTTCCATGTCAGTTGTTTTAAAGTGTGAAGATTTCCCTTAACTGGAAACTGTGACAGTGGAATGATTCATAATCCCTGTGAATAATCTGTGAAATACACAATTTCCTTCTGCTCAAATCTGCTCAATGACTGACACACATTCCCTTGTTTGAGATTATCTACAGTGTAGACCTCCTAACCTTAACCCATGACTGCATGACATGATTGTTTGAGTTCTAAAAACTGGCCACAACCTGAATCGGCTTCTTTACGTCACATTTGTGCTTCTCTCATTGGTTCTTTCAGATTTTTTTGGTGCTAGTTTGCCCCACCTCAAGTATCGGTTTTCAAATACAGCCCAAACCACAGAATTCCAGACTGACTTGCCCTGTATCTAGTACATGGCCAAAGTCAAGATGGCTTGACAGCCTAATGGTTCGTATTCCGTGTGGGTTTTCTATACCCTGATGAGCTCATTTTGTGTTTGGCGGTGAATTGGCGTGAATTGTCGATAATATCTCAAGCGCTCAGCATGTTAACACAATGGATCCAATCCAGTGGGCGATGAATGCATGCTGTTTGTGGCGCGTCAAGAGGCACAGATGCTGCACGTAAGTGTTCCAAATCTGGTGCAACTCAGGGGTCACACAACTCACGGCATTAACAGGGTATAGTTGGACACTTTGGCAGAAGTGTTATGATAGATTGCGGTGTATACGTATTGTTAAAACAGCAGTATTTTGTTTGTGACATCTCAAGCAAAATGTGATACAGGATACAAGCACGGTTAGTGAATTTCTTTTGCAATTTGTTGGATCACAACTATTTTAGAGTGAGTTTTAATCAGATGTGTGAATCACATGCCAGAGGAAATCCTAACATCAAAATTCCAATGGTTTGACTTAAACTCAAATGTTTGGAAATCACGTGAGAATAATTGTATACTTGTCTTTCTTCTTTTTTTGGGGTGATTGACACTGTTTTTGAGTCATTTTATTAAGGTTCATCTGGAGCTTTGGCGACATGAAATATACAATTTCTTGATCGGCAAATAAATAAAAATATTGGAGTCTATAACACATTTGCCCCAGGGTTATATCAAATGTGCCCTTTTTCCAGTACTCCATATTTGAAGACAATTCCTAGATCCAACAGACCTGCTCCCCTCTGAGGCCTGCCCTAGATGAAACAAAGCATACACCTCAATAGGTCTCCATAGGACTGGCCGCTCTAAGGCTGACGCTCAGAAGATTGACAAGTGAGCATTATTTTTCGCTGCAAAGTGGCAGGCAGTCCCTTATGTGATATAGAGGCATGTCAAAGGCTGCTCTCCGGCTATCTCTTTGGATGTAACAACTCTGCTCTTCAAGTGTGCCTTTGAGCATTTAAATGATCAGAATGTGCATTGAGGCCATCTGCCCCCACGCTGTCAAATGTGAACGGATATGTTTCAGCAAGTAAAAAGATGGACATGAACAATACACCTACTCGGCTGACCCATACATGAAAACAAGCATTTCCCCAAAAATCCAGCATTGCTTTTTGAGACAATCCCTTGTCAGTATATCCTCCGTTTGAGCTGGGCAGCGCACATACAGTCAGTCAAAGAGCTAGCCGAAGCTTTTTGTTTTATGAGAAACCAAAGGATACCCAGCCTGGCTCCTTAGATATTTATTAGATTTTTACTCATTGATTAAATTATATCAAGATTATATTTGATAAAATAGGAATAAATATCTAATAAATGGTTCCTTTTAGTCAATACTTAGTATTGAGTATTTTCACACATTTTCCAACAAGGGCTGCAGGGGCATTTCCCAGCTAACTAGTGTAGGGGGACACCGAGGATAGGTGGCCAGCCAATCGCAGGGTACAAGGAGACAAACAACCATTCATGCTCGCGCTCATACCTAGTGGCAATTTAGAGTGTTAACCAGCCTACCTTGCATGTTTTGGGAATGTCGGAGGAAACCGGAGTACCCAGGGAAAACCCAAGCAAACCCAGTAAGAACATGCAAACTCCACACAGTGAGGAACTGTGAGCTGTTATTTGTGGCAATACGTATATATTCACTTTCCGGTTCCTATAGCAGGTGTCACATTTTAGAATAAGGCATTTTCAAGTGGTAGTAATAGTGTATGTATATTAGATGCAGCACTGCCAGGAACTGCTGGGGTTACTATTTTTTTTTGTCTAAGATGTTTAGGAATACTATTAATAAACTTGGCCTGTGAACCATTAAAGTCCTGTTTTCTGTCAAGTCAGACAGAGAAACAGAAAATGTCTGTTTTGGGAGGAAATACCAAGAGAAAAGTTGATATGCCCACTAGCCACAGTCCAGTTCTGGTCACACTGGATATCATAAATCATCTAGGCGATTTAAACACATGCAGCTTTTATGACAGTCCACCCCTCCCCCTTCCTGTCCAATGAATTATTATAATACATTCATGAAATCTGGAACATGTTTCCGTTTTGGACTCACCAATGTTTAATAAATTTAAAACTGACCCAAAATTACAAAGTGTATTTCAATACCATGTTAAAGCCCTGCCATGTTTATTTATTTCATTTTTTCTTTCTAGATGGCACAGTTAAAATCCTTTATTTTTTCTCCTAAAATGCATCTTAGTATAATTGCAAAATTTTGACTACTAGGAGGTTTCCTACTAACTGAACGTGGGGCAGCAGTACCACAGTCAAATTTTCTCTAAGAATGTTCATCCTGTCACCTGGTTAGGATGTTAAAAAAATGTCACGAAGCAAAATCCCCACACAGAGATGAGAAGGTTTTCTTGGTCAGCAGAATATGTTTGCCTAAGCTGCAAGATGTCAGGAACTGCCTTCCTTGGTCTTTCAAATGCGCTGGAAAAATTGACTTGTTGCTCACAAATAGATTCATCTCCTCGGGAAAATCCAATATCCCCAGGAAATCTCTGGGAATCATCCGTTTCACAGCACGTCCCATGTTCTGAGGTGACTCTGGAGTCCTGAAGCGGGATACATAAGCATTATGATGGCTATGATACACAACATTGACATTCTGAAAATGGCCTACTCCTTGGATTTTCACACGAGTGAAAATTGGACAAATCAAATATACTGTATCATGACAGTCATCTAAATCCTTCGAGCCCTTTTCAAATTATTTGGAAATGAGATGCACCGCTAACTTTCAGTTGAAGTGTCTCCACATTTCATGCTGTTGACTTTGACCCTGCTGCAAGTGTCTTGTGGGACATTTTGAGTTTCCTCCAGTGGAAAATTTGAATTTTGAGGTTGACCTGACATCTCTTGTAATGTTTGGTAAGTTAATTCCACCCTCGATAATAAAATTCTTGTTTGCTGGAATAGAATAAATAGGGAATACAATTCTCTTGTAAATGAAGAAAAGAAGAAGAAAATGTAGGTTCAACATCCTCTTGGCACAAACTGAATATAGATGAAGAAAGAACTAAGAATCCCAACATATTTCCAAGGATCCTTTCAATCACTGGCTTGCAAAATAGAAACCCTTTTCACATGTAGCTCACAAACAAAGCAAGGTCTGATATGACTAATCTCCTAGTTCTCTTTAAATCAGATGAGATGTGATCTAGAATGAAAGTCAAAAGCCTCTAGATCAGTTTACGTGTTGGATTTTCTTTCTCATATACCAAATAAAGGAAATATATTACCCAAGGCAACGTAAGTAGTGTTTTCCACCCTCAAAAAAATAGTTTTTACATTCATTTTGATTTTTCTGATAAAAGGGTAGGTGTCCTGACCCGCATAATCTATCCATCCATTTTCAACACGGCTTTTCTTCTCAGGCTCACGAGTTGCCTTTAGCCTATCCCAGCTGACCTTGAGTAAATGACTAACTTTATCCTAAATTGGTTGCCAAGAGTTCTAGGACACACACTCGGGCAGACACGCATTTACACCCGAAATCACACCGCCACTGAGTTTATGGTGTTTTAGGAAATATTTAGCAGTGAAGGGATAACACATTTACTCAGAAGTTAACCAGACTCTCTATGCTCTATTGAGAAGGTTAATGGCTAAAATTCTGATTTGTTACATTAGTGGGTTTTTTGTGTTGTTTTTAAGTAAGCCAAAGAACACCAGAATCCTCTAATACTACCAGTAAGGACCAGTTTGTTTATACACACAGTAAAAACAAAGTTGACTCAAGAAGAAAAAAAATGTACCACACTGAGAAAATGAAGTTTGAAAAGTTGCACAGCCCCAAATCCATAAAAAAGGTTTTGCCAGGCATTATTAGACACTTCCAAAGCTGCTGATTTTCCTTGTTATAAGAAGATCAAAGACATCAAACTCATTAACCATGTGCTCGAGTGTACTTTACCTGGATGAAAGGCTGGATGATTAAGGCATTACCCTTGTTTTATGCCAACAGTGAAAGGCTATGAAGTGCATTGTGAAAACGTTGGGTTTTCAAATTTACTGGTCAGACTTCAACAAAGAAGGCAGTACACTAACAGTAACATTTGTTCAATACCGTGATACAAATTGTATGTACGTACATACTATAACACAGTATATATACATAATCAGTGTTGAGGTTTACTTTGCTATGCATGTTAAAACTTGAAAACTGTATTTCATCACAAAGCCACAAAGAAATGTTACCCTCAAAAATGGAAATGTTCCTGTAGTGTTTTTCCCATCTGTTGACTGTTGGCAGCAATAACATTTCTGACTGTTGGCAGACAAAAATTGTTTTTATACCAAAGCTAAGCCATTGTGCTTTCAAATGTGATGAAATTTAAGTCACTTTTGAAAGATGGTAACCTAATTTATCTGACTCAGATTTCTGAAGCCTCACTGACTTTAATCAAACAAAATGTGTATTTTCCACTGAATTAGAGTTCTGGAGAAAGTCTTAACAATGAAATCACAGTGGTGTGGCTAACGTTCCACTTTCCAGCATAAACTATCGGAATCATTTGTGGCACAGTCATACCATCCCATCATAATGACGCTGGAGTAAGACTTCATTTACTGATTGTTAGAAAATATCTGCAACACAATCTTCCCTTGTCCTTTCCAAAGGTTTTACGTAATTCATTAGGGTGAATTATATTTGTGTATGTTTTTGAAAAAATGATTACGGGTAGGGGTGGCCCAGCGGATGAGTGGTTAGCATGTCAGCCTTACAGTGGGAAACCTGGGTTCAAATCCAGGTTGCATATTCTCCCTGGGCCTGCGTGGGTACTCCGGTTTCCTTCCACATTCCAAAGACATGCATGGTAGGCTAATTAGACACTCTTAATTGCCCCTAGGTATAGGTATGATTGTGGGCGTGAAAGGTTGTTTGTCTCTTTGTGCCCTGCAATTGGCTGGCCACCATTTCAGGGTGTCCCCTGCCCTGGCCCAAAGTCAGCTGGGATAGGCTCCAGCACCCCCTGCTACCCTAGTGTGAATAAAGCAGTTGAGAAAATGAGATGAGATGAGATTACGGGTAGATATACTACATGCACTAGTGGATTTCCTATTATTGAAATCCACTAATATTTTCAACGTATTGAAATTTTAAAAAAAAAAGATATTATAGACGAGAAGATGTCAATGTCTGTGACATGTTTAGACTGTCACACTAACCAAGCTGTTATACAGGACAGTGTGTACGCTTGCCAACTTAGCTAAAGCAGACATGCAGAGAAAGAAAAAATATTGCATAGTCACATGCTGCGCTGTGACCAAAAGACATTATGGATAATATTCGGGGAGGAGGAGCACATTAGGCGGCTCTCGGTCTTTACCATCTGTATCGCGCTTCTTGAGTGTGGCATGACGGTCATAAAAAGCAACAAAGAGAAAAAGAATAGACAGCAATTTACATCAGTGTGTCTTTTTCTCCTGGTGGCTTTGCATGTGCAGCATCAATCCATTCACAGTAGGAAAATATTACACAGTTAACACATGCAGAGGCGAAGGAACAAATATGCTCAGTATAAATTCAACTGGTTGCTAATGGACCCATGTTTCTTTAGCTCTTTAACAGTTTATTATTTCCTTTGATATTCTCTGTTTCCTCTCCATTTCACACGTACAGATGATATTCTGCCTCTGTGTGTGTCATATGTCAAAGTCCTAGATCCATGTTCTTCTACCACTTACACAAAAGGCAAACACAGTGGAGGTAGTATGTGTTGCTGATTGTCAGCAAAGACCATTTATCATCTGTCAAGTTTTTGTCATATGAATTGTAAATAGGGCATGTGAATTATGGTTGTTTCTGTCTACAAGTGGGAATCTCATATATAAACCTGCATGGGCTTTTGACAAAATCATTTTTACAGAATCAGTTTATCATAGCCATGATAAACAATGTCTATAATGCATGAGCGGAAAAATAGCTTGGCTATTTGGATGCAGACAAATTTGAATTGAATACTATACCTTAAGGAGATAAATTGGAAGCATATAAGTTATGATTTTCAGGTGATGGCAGAAAACCTGACATGAATAATATTGCTTAATTTCTCAATTATTCCCGTGAGCATTTTGTGTTAGAGTTGGTTGGTTTTGTTATGCCTTTTTTTCCCTGGGTGTCCTGTCCAAGTGATTGCCCATTGTGTTCAACTGTCGTTTCTCCGCCCCTGGTGTATGCCCTGCTTGCTCCCTCTTGGGTTAACCAGGTGTTCCTAATTGTCTCGTTAACACATGTCTGTCAATTTGAACCAGTTGTGTTTGTCAGTTCTTTGTTGGATTGTTTGCTTAATGCCATGTTGCTTTGCTGCCTTCCATGATCCACGGTTGAGATTTTATTTCCTGTGATCCATTTTCCCCACGTCCTCTCTGTCAGGTTTGAGTTTATTATTTGACACCGAGGTTTAGTTATTTTGTAGAGATCCTGCCTCAGTTATTAAAGTTTTGTTTGAGCATTCCACGCCACGACGTTGACAAAGACGTGACATTCTGATTCTGTAATTAAAATTATTGTTGTTTTTTTAAGACTGAGATGGCAATTTGCTTTATTACATGGGCAGAATTTGAACAAATTATGATCATGAAATAATGTTAATTACGTTTTGTGTTTTCCCAAACTAATAAGTATCTAGTGTTACATTTTGTTACATGATGAATTCTATTTAATTGTTTTTCAGGGAGCAACTATGTTTAAAAATGGTAAAATATTTTCTTGGCTGACATCCATTTAACCAGGATGGATTCAATTACCATTCAGTGTCAGTGTGAATGTGACAGTCCAAAGGTTGTTTATAACTGGCAACCATTGCACATTATCATCAGCCTTTCATTAAAAGTCAGATAGGTTGTTCTCACAACCTATTTTTGTTTTAAGTTGACCTCCCTTTCATTCATCTTCTGTACTGTGCATCCATCTTAGGGTTGCGGGGGTTGCCGGAGTCTATCCCTGCTGACTTCGGGTGAAAGGCAGACTACACCCTTGAATGGTCACCAATCAGCCAATAGGAAACACAGAGACAAACGACCGTCCACACTCCCAATCATCTCGCCACCAGAGAATCAAGCCCAAGCCTGCCCGCACTGAAGTCAGGTGAGTGAACTGCTAAATCAGGCACCTTGGCTTCACTTATATCGTGATATTCTGCCTTCAAGCCAAGTATAATAAGTATAATCATTTAAATGTCACCTCATTCACCAAATCACACAATGGCTCATCCATTATTTTGTATAGTTAAAACTGCTTACACTATAAAGTCACAAATGTGGTTGATGATAAAGAATAGGAATTTGCAGTTGTCAAATTTTATTAATGCCTCATGTCAAGTAAACGCAAGAAAGTCCACTCTACTAGAAATGTGTATGTATGAGGCATGTTATCATGGTCTGATGTTAAATTATGAAATCCATTAGGGTCACCATTGTGATGCTTGTCACTCAACTCAAAGTAAAGTGTATAGTTCTACAGAGTGACAGGAACTTCTTTGTTAGAAACACACTAGTCTCTTAGAAGAAACTACATTCACTCTGGTGATCAATACATGGCTACAAGAGCATTTTTCTTCCCTTTTTCAAATTTACACATGTTATAATTTCAGGCTGCTTATGCAATTCTAAATGTAGAGCACTGAACTTTTCAGTTATGCTGATAATTTCTGCGGCATCCCCAAATAAGGTCACGTACTAAAGGAATTAAACTATGTTATGGACTGCATTATTCATGAATCTTTTTAATTGATTGAATCAAACTATCCATGTTAAGACTCCTGGAACGAGGGGGACGCCAGACCAGAAACACACTGGCACGATGGTACTAATGATTTGTGAAAGCCTTTACTCAAATGAGACATGACTGATGAAGTCGATTGCAGTGGGCTAATTAGTTTTATCTTATGCACAATACCATGATGCCAAAAGAAGGTGCTCAAACACTGTCTCATATGAAAGTAGTAAATAAGGCTCTGTTAGTTCTTCTGTCGTCATAGAAATAATATTGTAGTGGTACAAATGGTGACTAAGATCTTTGCACATGAGAAAGTTATGGATGGTCTTGTTTAAAATGGATGTAGTACATTTCTGTTTAATGTTTTTATGGATTTTATAGACAGTCAAATATATTTAGGGCAGTGCCAGTGAGGGAGTAGTTAGCCAATCGGCCTGATAGTTCTGGGGTTGAGGGTTTGATCCCAGGTGGGTCCTCACTGAAGTTTTCATGTTCCCACCTAGGCTTGTACGGGTTTTCTCCGAGATACTCCAGTCCCCCCATCACACTCTAGATTGCCCCTAGGTATGAGTGTGAGCATGAAAGGTTGTCTGTCTCCTCATGCCTTGCTATTGGGGTGCCTGAAGTCAGTTGGGATAGGCTCCAGCACCCCCACAACCCTTGTGAGGATAAGTGGTTCAGAAAATGAATGAATGAATAATTAGTGTGAAAAGGTTTGTTTTGTTAACTTCTGCTTATGTCATCACAAAGGAAAACGGAAGATAAACAAGTTATTAAGCAGAGGTCAAAATGGATTTACATGACGAAAGTCTTGTTTGGTTTACAAGTTCGTTGTGGGATGTCAACCACCAACCTGGGAAGTTGGGTTGCCTGATTGCTTATTTTTGAGCTTACATTTGTCAGTGCATGGTTAGCTTTTATATATAGGAACCAAAGCACGGATGGAGTGGTTATGTGGATACCCATCATGCAATCAAAGGGGTTTCACCAGACTCCTCTCTGTAAACATTGGCATCCGTCGGTAAACCACACAGTGATCAAGTCGACGCCATGGTTTCTTTTTGCCGACTTTCAACTTCTGCCAATGTTTTCAAAATGATCAAGAGAAACATGTTGTATTCTTTTCCTATCTTTATATATTTCTCAGTCAATCACTGAAATTGTCCCACAACACTAAGATGATCAACTCTTCATTTTTGATGTAAAATACTGTATGAGTAATTTGTATTTATTCAGTGACAGTTCTGCATCCGTAGTGGCTTGTCTGAGAACATGAGTATTGGCGTTTTCATTTTTTTCTTCCCTGAAGCAGTGAGTGCCGGATAATCCTGGCTCATAATCCACCTTGAAATATTAATGCTGTATTTAAAACCCAGACGAAATATATCTCGTCAATAAATACTGAGCTGCTTAGTAGTGTGTATCTAGGGTTTGGTTCCATGACTTGCGTCATGACCTCCTCTGATTCCAATTTATCAAAATCCATCCAAAATTCATAATATATAATTATATTTTATACAGGGGGCTCTAGATCCCATTGCTTAAGATGTGCACAAAGATCAACGCTGACCTCTTTTTCAGAAAACACTTATGAGCACAAAAAGTAACCATACAATAATGTGGTTTTTGACCATATAGGTTATTTTTTTGCCTTATTGTTACTTGTAGAAAAAATAACTACATAATTTCATTTTTAGTTCTCGCCCTAATGAATTACTTAATTCAACAACGATCATAATGCTGTGTGTTTGAGATACATGTTTAAGTGTAATCGCCATTCATTTGGACTCGAGGGTCGTTTTAGGAGGCCTAGGGCTCCATTTTTTTTGTTGAAACACATTCACAGTTCTTCTGTATACCACGCCATCACTTTTATTGTACTACTCAATTTGCCTACTTGTGGTTCTTCACTTCAGAACATGGATAAATAAAAAGACAATCCATAATCCATTGCTGAAGCAATGAATAAAAAGGTGGAGCAGTAGGAAGCGAGTGTTTTTCCACTCTGGAAAAATGTCCCTGAAAAGTGATCATCACTTTGATAAAAACCAACAAACTACAGTATGTGATCAGTTTTCATTTGTGTAGGAACCACTTTCTCATTACAGCAGATGAATACGATATACTGAGACGACCCACTGTAAGAATATCTTTAGAGGATGGTTTGAAATTAACTAAGACATGAAATAGAAAGTGAAATTGATGGCCTTTTGTTGAATTTAGTTGAGTATATTTTTTGTGTGTCCCTGTTTGGTTTTCTCAATTTATTTTGACTCAATTAAATGCAAAATATGCCAATGTCTTATGATTTTACAAAAAATGTTCATCAATTATTTAGTAAGATACTTTACAAACAAAAAATATTTTTCTGCTGAAATGTTTAATTGTAAAGTACAGTCGGTGTAATTTTACCGCATAAACTGGGCCTGCATAACTTATGTTCATGAGCCTAATGCCTTAAACCATTTCAGACCAATACCCCTCTTGGGAGTGCTCACAAGCAGTAGAGTTGACTGATGACTGGCTCCCACAGAACCCACACACATGCAGGTTTTGTGTAAACAGATTTGGTCTATGAACACAGCAGAGATAAACTGCTGGCCACTAATTGTATCTTCTACAAACAAAAATTCAAAATCTAGACATTCAAGATAGTTAAATAGGGGACAGAAGTTAATGTAAAAAAATCTACACTACTTAAATTAGTTTCCTCTAAATACTTACTATTAGCTATTCACATGTAGGTACATATTCTGTTATTTGCCCAAAGGCTTGCTAATTTGCTGTTTTTATAAACCCCAAAGCCTCATCCCAAAGGCGCAGTCACCATTTGAGTGTCCATTATTCATGAACATTCTGCATGTGTTTAGTCTGCTTCTCTATTTGGCATACAACAGCAGAAATGAGGCAATGTGTGTTATGAATTTCCCCTGAAATATCCTGAAAGGCCATCTTCATAAATTATTACCAAATATATTTCAATATGTTTGAAATTAAGTGTTGAAAACATGCAACAACTGATTTTTGTGGGCTCGACCAAATGAGGGATTGGCTTAAATCAGCAAAGACTCAAGTTTCTGGCCTTTCACTCTAACAATACTGTATATGTACTGAAGAGTGTCAGTGTCTATATGGCACAGTTGCAACTTTTGTGCCACATCTGTGGTTGCGAGCCACAACGGGGCACAGGAGGAGTAAAAAAATATAATTGAGCCCTATCTGAGAGGCCTCTGAAAGCAGCTGCTGGACCAGCCATGCATCGTGCAGTACTGGGGCACACAGGGTGTACCAGTTGGCTACAATTCACTTTATGGCCCACTGAATTTCAACAGAGGCAGCAATTGCCGAGGTCCATAGCTGATGGGGCCTGGCTACCAAATAGACTGCCTCGTTTGGCCTTTACACTAAACACTTCATCCAACGAGTCAGGGAGGGTGAGGCATAACGGGCATTGACAGTTAGGCTTCAGCTTTGACAGGCACACCCACAGGCCTGCAAACAATTTTTCCGTTACATACTAATTTTATATACTGTAATGTATTTGATAAAGACATATTTTTTGTTGCGTTGCCCTGTCATTTAGGATTCATCACAATCATCCGTCCGTTCAGGTTCTATAGTTATATTGTCCTGTTCAGGCTATGCCAGGTGACTTTGACTTAGACAATCAATGGTATGATAATGATCTCTGATCAAATTCATGTAATCACTGATGGAACTGGATCTATAATACATTGACTGCCCACAAGTCGGGTGAATAAACCCCTAAACTGTCAACAACTCCACTGTTATGAGATAATAAATACATTCATTGCAGCCATTAAGAATTTCAATAGGCATCTAAACTCCATGCATCCATTTGACTACCTTGCATTTTTTATTGGCCATCATTAATTTAAGCCATTATGTTCAGTATACAAGTTGATAACAATCAAACTTGTTGGCGCCACACAAAATGGAATATATGCCTCAATAAGTTTTGTTGTCCATTAATAGTTGTAGGCATAGGACGACGGCAATGGCCTATTCCTGTACACTCATTAAAAAACAAGTGTGTCGATTTCATTGGGACATCCATGAGAGGTTGGTTACAGATTGCATACATAATTGTTAAACATCAGTTCACTGTGCATTCACCATTTTAACCCCACCATAAAAATGTAGCGCTCACAAGCTTTTGCGATTCATAATGAATTCATAACATGGTCGTAGCCAGTTGTAGCCTGGGGCTTTCAAGGTTTGTAAGACTTTGGTAGGATGTGTTACACAGTATTGTGTGTCCTTGAATGCCCACAAGGGCAATATACTGCTTTTCAGAGTTCATATAGATACAAATGGGAGAGAGAAAAAAACAAAAGCAAAACAATTACCTTCTCTCCAGAAAGTTGTTGCAATTGTTTTTGAGTGACAAGGTTGGCAATTCTTACTATGTTATTATTACCTTTCCGTACAAAACAAGAGTGCTAGAGCAAGACGTGTTGAAGTGTAGGATGGAATGTGTTGTACATAAAGCTAATAATAGACCTACTTAATGGCATCAGCTGCCATCCAAGAGGCAGGGAAAAAATGGTTTATATTATCATTACGCAATGTGGAATGTTATTGGGTTTATGAAATTCAAATATGCATGCTTTCTATTGAATAATCTCTCTACTGGAGCCAAGTAATTGTGTTTATCTAGGCATAACAATTCCACAGTTTTATTATTATTTTTCGACAAATATTAGCCATTAAATCTGTTACTAAGGAAACAGGACAGAAATTGTGACTTCATTGTCAACAACAATACACTTTAATGGGAACTTTTGTTTCAATTTTAGTGACACTGCTGCGTATGAACACTTATTTTGACCCTGTTTTTAACAGTCGTTATTCTTAGTGAGCCGGAATCCTATTATTTATTCATTCATGTGTTTGCTTCTTTTTTTTCATCCAACAAATATAGTAATAACAAATATGCATGTAACTGTAGGAACTACAACAAAGTATAAACAAGGGTAGTGTGGGTGCTAGAGCCTATTACAAAACACTAGTTAATTTACCAAGGAGACTCTGTAAGGGAGGAATACTCCAACTAAACATTAGAACAGGAATCAGAAGGAGATGAAATACCATGGTTTGATAGGGGAGGGTGAGTGTGCTAGCAATATTATTGATGTACAATAAGGAACACATTAAGTCTAAAGACCTTTGAGAATTAGTGTGTTGTTAAGCTAATTTTCACTCTGTCTTTGTTAGTCCAGACACAAACATCTAGACCATAGCATGTCTAATGATCCCTATTTGTACATGCACATCAGTCAAGAGGTGTATGCAACCGCTGTGGCAGGTGTATATGTAATATGGACACCTAGGTAAAATATTTTTAGGTATTGTTTTTTTTTTTTTGCCATGTCTTCACGGCTCCCTTGATTGCAGAATGCGACATACTTGATTTTTTTGTTTTTAATGCTTGTACAGTCACTGTCCTTAATTCATTTCCAAGGTTGGCAGTTAGAAATCAGATTGCAGGCAATTAGGAATTTGAGTTGCATGAGTGGCAACGTGTTTGAGGAGCGTGTCCATCACCCCAAAATGGCAATGATCTTTCATTTTCATGAGCTGAATTTGTCAAACTAAGCGAACAATAGTTCATTGTCAAGGGGGATTACAAGTACAAAAAGCCATGATGCAATTATCCTCAAGCATATTAGCGTGACTCTTTACAAAAGGTGAAATACGATGCATTACCCAAAAGTGTTAAAACCCTAAAAGAAACAAGTAGGAGAGGGAACGATGAAGTTTTGTGGTTTGAAACTTTTCTGCTACGTTTTTGCTTAAATGGCTCATGCTGAGTGCAAATTATTCAATGGATTGTTAATTTTCTTTCTAATTCCTTTTGTCCTCGGGCAGAGAATGGTTTTACATGCGTGTCTTCTTCCACTTATGCTCTCTCCCTTTCCCTTTATGTCTCTCTTCCAAAAACTCTATCGCTCGCTGTGCACGTATCCAGATAATTAAAAAAAAGTAAACAGTTTGATTAAACGAGTAAATTGTACTAATCTTCATTTGCAATAATTAGAATAAGCAATGTTTCTTTAAGAACATTTACTGTGATAAATAGTCTATCTGCAACTTGGAGTGACTGACGCACAGATAAGTACTAGTTCTGTTCGTGGAGTCTGTTTAATAATCTTGACCCAGATGGCCCTGCGCGGCCATTTGGTGAGGATCAGCCTCAACAAACAGTGGATATGCACAATATGTGTATGCTTACTGTGCTGGCTTGGCCTTGCCTTACGACTAAGATCTTATAGTGGTATCATGTGCTGCTTGGCGACAGCTGGTAAAAATGGGCTCAACAGGGACAAAACAACTTTTGTTATGTGACAGACGATATTGCAAAAATGGGACAATTTCTTATGTTCTTTTGTTGGAATTGTTTTAGTTGCAGAAGCTACCTGAGACCATACCACACTGACGATTTCCATTTTTTAAACAGATTTATTCAAATCTCAATTTTATGGACTAGTTTGAATGTTTAAGGGCTGCTAAATGTTAAATTATATCACTTAACATGGCGAAAATACCAAAACACCAGATATAGTGTAAAACTGTTTTATTAATAGTTAAAAATGCATTCAAATGTTAAAATATTTTTTTTCAATTTTTAAACTACTCATCCACACAAAGGTCGCAGGGGGTGCTGGAGCCTATCCCAGCCAACTACAGGCAGTGGCGATCAAAGGGCAAAAAGAGATGGTTTTAAAAGTAACATTGAATAGACACCATAAAAGCAATGTCCTGAAATATAGGCAAATAACCTATTGCGGCAGGTCTATATATAATATGAGTGGTAGGTAACGAGAAAAGAAGAGGAAGGCTACAACGAGGTGGTGCCTAACAGGACCTGATTAAATACAGTCTTTGTTATGTAATTAGCTCTAAGTGAAGAAGGCCCCACTACAGCAGGGGTGGAGAGCATCTGGCCTGAGGTTGTCTAATTGCCTCTTCACATTTTTTCTCATTTGTCTCATCCGTTGAGCATTCGGTGTGATGGCACAGATATTTTACTGCTGGGTACTGCAGAGATGATTACCAATATCTGTTTCTCCGCCGGGGAGGCCCGGTGGACGAGTGGTTAGCATGTCGGTATCACGGTTTTGGGGTTAAGAATTTGATCCCGGGTGGGTCCTCACTGTATGTTCTCCACGGGCTTCTGTGGATTTTCTCTGGGTAGTCCGGTTTTCCCCCATTTTTCATCAATTTCTTTAATGTGTCCATGTACGTACAATGCACCAATGTAAGTCAGACTTAGGCAGAGGTCTGCACTCCATTTACTGCCATCAATTATTTTTCCAGGCACTTAAGTGTGTGTGGGTGTGCACATGCATGTCAATTTGTGTCCTTAGAGAAGTGCAGGTAGCCTGCACAGCTTTACTTGTGCAGCTGTTGCTCGTTGAGAGAAGGCCTCTAATGTAGTGATGATTTGCAGGCCCTTGTCGAAATTATTCCTCTGAATCTTAGTATTGTCAGTGCTCATTAATTTCAGTATTTTGCATTTGCATTACCCTTATGCCAGCAGCTGACGTCAAACACTCATGTACTGTGCACCTGCCTGGCAGGATTTGTCCAGACACCTGCATCCCGTCCTCTCCCATTGGTCTTTCCACATCAACTCATCTTTTCTCATTTCTGTCCAGCACAGCTTCTAACACTCATGTGAGACACATTTTCCTGACCAGAGTCCTGGTAGAATAATGCACACCTTGTTTCTTTTGCTGATAATAAGTTAGACGTATGGACGTAACAATAGGGTAAGAAATTAAAATTAAGGAAAAAAAGAAATAGAATGTGGAGTGATAAAGCTGTGGTCGATGGCTTGGTTGACTCACAAACAACTGCATTCCGATATCTGAAATGTTCCCGAAATAAACAAGCGTAAGTGTGCATATAAATCAGTTTTTCATGGTGTGTGTTTACGTAAATCATCAGAAAATATCAACTCTATGGAAGCATCTTTGTTTGTGGATGCTCTCAGAAATGCACTATACATTGGAAAAGTATCAAATGCACCTGACTATTTGTCATGTTTCTGCCAGAATTACATCTTTTTTTAGCATCAAAGGTGGTGCCAGCAGACTTTCTTTCAACAAACTAGTGACCTGACAGCCATTGTGCAAACTGAGAGCTGCTGTGCAACCCAAAAGTTGGGTCTCCGAAAGGTTGATTCTCTCTGAATTGAGAGTGTGATTTACCCTGAGCGGCGCCTTTTGAATTATGGTTGTATTTGAAAGGAAGGGCGATGCTGTCAAATCCATCCCTACCATGATAAATAGCCATTTACTGTGGCATGGCAGCGGGATGGAGCAAGTGCACATGCTGAGACACTAACAATGTCTTTTTGCGAGCTTCTGTTCAGACAGGCGTTGTACTAAAACACAGCCTAGGCCACATGCATCGTTTTCTCACAATCGCTGATTGCCATTAAGTTTGACATAGTATTATCCTTGCATTGATAGTGGTGTCTGTAAATCACAAAATTGTGGTGTGAACGGAAAGTTAGGCCATACATCTCAAAATTGTACCTACACCTTGTACCTATGTTGAGTATTAATTCTGTTTGTTTTTATGTGGCAAGATCATGAGGATTTTTTAAGAAAATGAATGTGAAAAAAATATGAATTGTGAAACATAAATTGAAACTGAAAAATAACTTAAATTAAGTTGATTCACTCACCACTTTACAATTCTGAATATAAGTTAATTTGAATACAATTAAGGATTTTCTTTTTCACACAATCCTACTGGAGTAATGTTATCCTTATTCTAGCATATTGTGAAATTCCCCACTTCCAGTTGATTAACTAGAAGCCATTTCCCTGCACACCACAGCTGCAGGAATGAGCTGCGTGTTCTATCTGCATTCTCTAATTTGATGAATGTGCTGCATTTAATTATACATGGGTCAAACACCACATATACCTTTGCTAATTAGTTTAATCAGCCAATGCTGCAGTAGGATCTTTAAATAGACAGTACATACACAAGAATTTATTAATGAAACAGGACAATACCAGTCCATGTTAACCATATATAATTTGAGCCTACAGTATTTAAGCACATTTTGTTCTGTTCTGCCAAATGTTTCTAGCTTCCATTTTCTTTCATTTAAATAACTGCCATCGCTCAATAATACCAGTTTGTTTTTTTATGATTGCCAGGTGCTAGAATATATACCAATATACTATTAGTAAGACAAGATGGAAACATTGGATACAATGACTTAAGTATTCTGTCTTTGCTTGTTTTTCTTCACTTGCCATATGATGGTGTAGTGGTTAATTCGCCTAACTTTGGTGAGTGTAGCGTGGGATCAATTCCTGCCCAGTGGTGTGATGGCGTGCAAATGGTTGTCTGTCTGTGTGTGCCCTACGACTGACTGGCGACCAGTTTAGGGTGTAGTCTGAAGTCAGCTAGGTTAGGCTGCAGCACCCCGTGACCGTGACTGGGTTAGTAGTGTTGAAAATGAATTCTACACATGAATACACTGTATTTGCATGTTCTCTGTGTTTACTTACCTTGAAGGTCATTCGATCCAGATGTAGGAATTCATCAGATGTTGTTTGAAATCACGTCTCTATGACTTATTAGGCATTTTTCCTAACACTTTTGTCAGTCTCCATTGTGCTCTTTTTAATGGCAAATATTGCTAAGTAATGTCTGCCGAGTCTCCCGTGGGAAGCAAAGAGTTCTGTAGACAAATGGATGGGAAGGGAATATTCAAATGCATGCCGTGCAGGTTAGACTTGTGCTTAGACACCTTTTGTTTCAGACAGCTGCTTCTTGCACTACTGGAGCACATATGGCAGCGACACACAATTTGTGGAGAACAGCGTGTACACAAAATTGCTGACATGTGTCTGTTTCTGTGTATGTATGTGTGTGACTACATTTTCATTTTGCCTTGTATGCAATGTAAGATTTTACCAGCAGAATGCACAGGAGTTAGACAATAACTTTCAAGACCTGAACAATGTCAAAAGGCCTCTCGCTTCCAGACAAAAAAAATTGTGTTCGCTGGAATTACCTGTCTTTCATGAATAAATGTAGACATTACTTGCCAAATAAGCAGGGAGAGGTCAGAGTGACCATTGTGTGTGTTTCACCCCCAAAATTGTAAGACGTTATATTTAGTAAAATATATTTAGGACCACAATTGTTCAAAAAAAGAAAGTTTACAAGAGCTCCGTCTTTGGAAGAAAAAAAGCATTAAATGAAACAATAGTGTCAATTTCCAGCTTTAATTTTGGAGGTTTCTGTGATTGTCTTTATCCAACGTGTAGGACAAACTTTTAGGCTGATAGACCCGGTTTTAACTCCAAAACATAGCAACACATTATGCATAGTTAGTTGAACACAAAAAAGACAATAAAATGATAGTAGGTTAAAACTAGCAATCTATGATTATTAGGGTTTATTAAAAACTCTTTCTTCATTGTAAATCAATGAAAGAAATCTACAAAAACTCTTTGTTCAAATGTATCCACACTTATACAAAGATTTCAGCCTCCAACTCTTTCTGTTGTTGCTTTATATTGCTTTGTTTGCACTTCATACCAATAATTTCAGGTCATATAAGGAATAGCGATACCACTATATGGGTAGAAGAACTGTAATTGTATGAGCCTCAACTTCATTTTATGAAGAGGAAGGTGAAAAGTGCACCACTCAGCAGGATGCAAACAGCAGTAGACCTGTGGGCGAGTGTAATGTCATATGACAGCTGTGGATATATGAGCAATATACGGTTGGCATCTACGGTACATATAAGGTTTACCATGAATTTTCATCTCCTCCCCTCCTTCCTTCCATCTGAGAAATGGCCTGATTCATGGACACATCATTGGGCTGTTATTCTGTCTCCTGTGAATGGCCTTTTAGAATGCCAAAGGTGTGCACGTTTGCTTTAAATCAAGTCAGTAGTCAAGGCAACTATTTCAGCAGAAAATAAGTTGTCTCCTTTGGGGGACCCATTGTTCATAATATATCCAAAAGCAACAGAATGAAGGCAGAGGGTGAGGGATAGCTGCAGCTGCGCACTCAATTTTACTGCCATACTTGAATTGCAAATTGCCCTTTCTATGAGGGTGCTTACATTACAATCGGACAGAATCATAGTTTTAGCCTCGCAGCATATAAACACGGGGGTCAAACGTTCAGTCTGGACTATATTCCAATGCTCATTCGTGACACATTTGAGTTGGATATTCACAACTCTGTCCCATTCAGCTCCAGGCCAGTTGGCATGTTAGTGATGGTTTTCAGTGGAACAGTGTCCCTTCTGAAATGTACAGTAAATGGCACTCTTATTCACAATATGAATAGTAACAATTGTGAGAATTTGTCAGAATATCTTTTTATTAGTTGTTGTGAGCCAAAAAAGCAAGAATGTTTTTGAACATGTTTTTAGTTTGTTTTTGTTCACACACTTATTAGGTAAGCAATATACTTTGACTCATCTTTTCCACATTTTGAAGATGAATACTTCAATTGAATACTGGCCTAAAAGGATTTGAAAATGATTGCTCTTATGTTTTACATTTTGTCACCCCTTTATTGGAAAGTGTGGTTTGCAGATATTCTTTCAGTTATAGTGCGCTTAGGGTGAAATCACTGAAATGTTATTCATGAATTAAACACAAAAGGGAGAAATGGTGTTAGAGTGGTTATCACGTTCACCTCACAATTCTGAGATCGAGGGTTTAATGCAAGGGAGTCGGACCAATTCCAGAACCAGAAAGGGCTGAGAGGATCCTGGTTCTTGTTCCAACTAGTAGAGCGAGAACAGTTTAACCAATGAATTTTCTGCCGAAACAAGCAGAACCTGACTGCCATCAACTGATTACACTTGCAGATCAGATTGGTGGAAAGGGGTCCTCCTCTTTGGTTGGAAGGAAAGCTTGCACCCACTTGCTGATATTAATGCTGCTTTTGAGAAAGCAAACGTTAGCATTTTTTTGGGATATTATAGTGTAACACCTCCAGCATAATTGTACACGATCTGGGGTAATAACACATTTTATTAACATGAGTATCCACTGTGAGTGCTTTAAGGGCAAGGAGACCTGGACTGGCACACACACACAGTACTGTTTGTTGAGAAACCTGCTTGTTAGTTCTGCTGCCTTTTGACTTCTCCAACATTCTGTCAGAGCAGACAAAGAGATTTGCACCAGACATGGTTTGTTTTGCCATCTTTGGAAGAAAGATGTGTTTGATAAAAGTATTACCCCGGCAGCTGAGCAAACTGTGCACTGCAATTCTCACAAACAACTTGAGTATTTTTTTACGGCTACTACGCTGAGCCTAATAAGATAAAATGCTATTACTGAAGGCAGGCGAGAATGCTTGCAATCATTCCCTTCTCTTTCTGTGCAAAGCCTTCGTATCTTAAATCATGTTTTGCGTTTCTTGTCGCCCGTGCCTGAAAGAGCTATTGATTTCTAGGATGTTCTCTTACACCAAGCTCATGACATTATTAGAAAGAAGTAACTTTCTGAATGATGAAAAGCCACATTCGTAAGAGTCTTTAGTGAAAGGGTGCTTAAGGTTTTCCTTTTAATATGTTGGATTCTATTGCGTGAACGCAACATAACATCAGACATCTTGCATCATGCATATTTTCCTTTACTAACCGATGCATCGGGCTGCACACATCTTCTACCTGCTGCTGTTCAGAGATGTCATTTACTCATCTGACCTCATAATACCTCTAAGCTGTGTCAAGGTTCAGCAGTACTTGGTGACAGAGATGGACTGAGCTGTTAATCTCCATAAACTGATCTCCTCAGACACACTCACTCTGTCACCGATACCCCGAAGCAGCAACCACCTTTTCCCTCGAGAGCAGTGACAGGTGAAAGAACTGGATAAGTCTTATATCTTGATATCTCCTCAGTCCATCAGCATGACGATGGGCAAGCATTACTGAATCCTGTCAAGGTCATTTTTACAATTGCTCACTGAGAACATTGCTGTCATTATTCAGGAATAAAAAGTTGGGCCAAATCACCCGGCTTTCAGTGTTGATGGGGTACATAGAGAAGAAGTTTGTGTGTGATATCTTCTACATTGGTCACTGCTCTCCACCACATAGTGGTTAGTACTTCGGCCTCACCGTTCTGAGATTCAGGGTTCATTCCAAGGACCTTCCTGAGTGGAGTATGCATGTTCTCCCCAGGGTTGGGTGGGTTTTCTCCAGATACTCTGGTTTCTTCCCTCATCCCAAAAACATTTTAACACGCTAAATTGACCCTTGAGTGTGAGCGTGAATGTTTGTCCGTCCCCTTGTGCCCTGCAATTGGCTTGCCACCAATTCAGGGTGTTCCTCGTCTGGTCCCCGAAGTGTGAGGATAAGTGGTAAAGTAAATGAATAGTACATGTCATCGTTAAGTTTGATTGCGAACAGGGTAGCAAACCTAGTTAACGTACCCTACTGAGCTGTGGCACTTGGAACTGCTCTTGTAATGTGCTGATTGTGGCAGGCGGGTGAAGGCATCTATTGTAAACGCAGAATCAAAAGAGTAACTTTTTGCATTTTCACTATTAAAATGGGAAAACCTTGGTTTAACCATTAAGAACCATACAACCAGACATAAATAATTATAAAACGTTTATACTTCTAACCATTTTCGTTATGGTGCCACACAACTTTGTGTCACCTTGCCTTTGAGGAAAGAATGTGAGAATGCCTCTTCTAGGAAAATGCATATTGACAGGGAATGTTGTCCTTAGCAGTGCTAATCTGTATGGATTCTCACATTTTTTTCACTAATGAAGACAATATGCTCCAGTGCAACACTGTTGTTTGTTAAATACAGTTTGTTGTTTTTGCAGCCTGTTGGCTTGAGGCAAACAGCATAAATCATATGACATACAGCTTAACTACCCAGAGTGGTGAGACAGAAATATACAATCATCTTAAATAAAATAAGGATAGTTCCTAACTTTAAGGCAATGAAGCCTTATTTTTGCTATGTATTTTTCTTGGAAAGTAAAATATTTTCTCACTGAGAAAAATGACTAGTATTAAGAAAAATCCTACCATTATATTCAGATGCCTATCACATTTGATAAAAGTAATTTTAAACACTACTACTACAACTGTATAGCACAGTATTGCATACGGTATGTTCCACTGTCTGTATATTTTTTTAATACAGATTTGTATTAAGCAAAATTTAACAATCTATCAGTCTGGCTAATGTGTTTCTGTTGGTACTCTCTTACCATGTTCTAATGTAAAGTATTACACTTTAGTTTCTATTGTAAAGTGCAAGGACAGCGGTCGTAAAATGGTGTACTGAGTAGGTGGAATCAAAGATGAAAGTATGAATGATGAATCAAGAGTTTTAGTAGAGGAACACTTAAACTTTGAGGAGACTGATCAACATAATGTTTGAGAGAAAAATAGCTCTGATTGAACATCGAGTGTTGTCGTCTACTTTCAAACTCAATTCAAGGTTTTCACATAACAGCACTGCTGTATTTTTTTCAAGTTGAACTAAATGAAGTCATGATTGTGCGAGTTTGTGGATCTAGAAAAAAAACACCGGTTTTCAAAAATGAAAAGACAGTTTTGTATGAATATTTGCTTGACTCACATCTACATTTAAAACTGACAGGGTGAACCATATATCTGCGCTTTATGCATATATTTAAATGTGCTGGAAAATGTAAATGTAATGTAAATTAAGCTCAACACTGGAAGGAGGAAGCCTGGGGATCATAATCTTCCATCCTCATTGACTTAACTGCTGCAACGCAAACAAATCAGAACTCATACAGAATATAATTATTGCAAGGAATGATAATCACGTGTACTATTATTTCTGTCCATACTCTTGTCAATCTATGGCATTAACAAAATTAATTATTGACGCTAGTACTACATCATTATTTTATGAAGATTAGATTTTGTATAAAATGCAGTCCAGCTATAGATTTTGGTTCATTAAATGGCATCAGAAATATAATAAACCTCAGACAAAAAAAATGACTATTATTATGGTTGTAATTTGCAGTGTTGTGCTACAATATATCTAATAGTCTGGCTAGCTCATCTATTTACATGTGAGCGTTTTTAATTTGTTTATTTAACAAGATACTGTAAAAGTATTCCATCACCAACGGTATCATTAAAACTAAGTATTGTCTACGATATTTAAAACTACAGTATTTGATAGCGCCCTTGTAAGAATATTATATTCATTATATTTTGCCTTATGGCCATAATGCTGTTGCTTAAATTTAAAAAATGCAGTCAAGTTATGTATTAAACGTGTGATTAACTGTTAACCAATCCAGGGTCAGATGGCATAATTTTTGACATCCTGTAAGCCTAGTTTTGATAAGAGATATAGATATAAATTCATGGATGCTATTCATTAGTTCAACATTACACTTCCAATTCAGGTTTGATAAGAAGAGCAAGACATTAAGGCTTATTTTCAGACCTGCCGTCATTTACATTACATTGTATGAGATGAGTTTATCACTAAATTCACGATGTCTGTTTACCTTATCAAATATTTTAATGGTTCAGTTTACACAATATTTGTAACACAGTTTGTATATGATGCTGGTTTGCTCTGTTGTCCTGGAGACTAACAATAACCAGTTTATTGTACTTTTATTAACCCATTACATCACATAGACCCTGGGGGAAGTCTTCTTTGAGCTTAATAATTTAAAAAATATATATGGTCATAGCAGACAAGGAAGGAAGAAAAGACATCAAGAGGGCAAAAATGCTCCTGGCTCAAGTCCCGCCTCTTATAAACTAATAAATTAAGGGCACATCCTTTTACGACTTTGGGAAAGGAATTAAAGTATAAATTCCTCCCTTTTAACTTTCGATTTGTTCTCTCATTAAGACAGAACTGAAATTGCACCACCTGCTGCTTGGAGCTCTCTGAGCAATTGTTCTTTTACAGTGTTGCACTTTTTCAAGCCAAGTGTGTAATCAAAATCTGAAGTGTTGTAATTAGATACGATGGTGTTGCCTATTCCTGTGTGGATAGCTGCCGAACCGGGTCTGAAGTCAATATATTTTTGTCTCCATTGAACAAGGGTGAGCAGTCTAGTGTATTTTATTTTGCACCACCACTAACTGGTTTAGGCTGTCACCTGAGGAGATATTTTTCAGATTTTCTTCTTTTTAATTCGATAGACTGAGCCACAACAACAAAAATAAACCAAATTGCTGCAACATACAATTGTATTCCCAGTTTAAATCTCCCACTGTTGCCCATTGATTGTTTTTTTTGTGCACAGCACCCTGCGCAAACCCCTAAAATACTCATTAGTATTGCATGATTTCAAGATTCATGTCTTTAAAATATATTTTAATAAAACATTTTGACAAGATTAAAACATTTAAAAACACAGAACCCATGAAAAAAAACTTTCCCCGCTTGGCTATCCAGCGCAATACACTTGGTGTAGTAATTTTACATACTTGGCTTTTAAAATTGACAATTATCTATTGTTTAAAGTAATCATTGGCTTTGTAAAGTCTATCACAGTCCCAAATTCTAAAATATAATGCAGTACAAGGTTAAGCAAGGATGAGTGTGGATTGGCATATAAAGTCAATACAAATGAGATAGTCAAAACAATAACAGCTTCATTTTGCAAGATACTATCACAGTCTTGGAAAATATGCCATATGTTTTAAATCGATGCCAATATTCACAGAATAACACACTGTATTATCTAACAATGGGCAGTATGATGCGGATCAGCTTCCTGATTTTGTCACAAATTTTAAGTACTACGTTAATCTATAGCAGGGGCCACCAACTTCTGTCCTCGAGGATACCTATTCAGTCTGTTTTCCCCCCCTTCAACACTCCTGAATCATACCATCGGCAAGCTGCCCAGAAACCTGATAACAGGCCAGATTATTTGATTCCGATGTGTTGGAAGAGGCAGACATGAAAAACAGATTGGATAGCTTCCTTCAAGAACTAGAGTTGGTGACCCCTGATCTATAGTAGCTTTACTCTGTTTAGTAATTAAGCCTTGATTAGATTAGGTTTGAAAAATGTAGATGCTTGAAAAGGGAGAGAACTTTGAATGATTTTTGTCTTCGGTCTGTAGTTGGTCTCAAACTGTAAAATATGTGCGTGCGTATGTTATAGCTTCTGTTCGACTTAATCATGCACAAGCAGGTCTTCTGAGCCTGTGGAATGTTTTTATTAATGTGTTAGAGGAGAATTGTTGTGATTTTCGTAAGTGAGGAGGAAGTCATGAGTAATGAACAATTGAATGAACAGACCAAATGTGTATGCAGCCTATTTTGTGCTAATTAAGATCAAATTGGCCTGTGTGATCTGTTTTATATTTGAGATTTCACATCCCTTTTTACATTTAAATATTTCTTTAACTTGCTCTTATCACCACCTGTTCAACCTTGTTCTTATTTCAGGGTGAACTGCTGAGAGATAAAATAGTGATGTCAGTGCCAATCAGATTTCAGCACTGTCTCAAATTTGTTATGCTTTGCCAAGTGTCTATCAAAAGAAGAAAAGTGCGACTATCTATACAATGATAGACATCTATACAATTCTAAAGCGAACAAGAAGGCCTTGTCCACAGTCAGACTCAAATTATCTATGCTTAAAAACTAAAACTTCACTTAAAACTAAACCACCCTTACTACTCAACATATCTTATATTGATATTTTTTACCCATATTTCTTGATGTCATTACACAACAGAAGCGTCCACATGAGGCAAAGACCATAGAGCCTTTGAATCATTCTTTTGTTCATTACAATATTGAAAATACAACAATGCCAAGCCATCGTACTTAGTATATTATACTATGATTTGCCATAATTTGTAGGTCTGGTTGTCTGTCCGTTTGGATGTTGTCCACCTTTATTTGGACACTAGGAATCACACAGTCAACAAACTTGGTGGATGGTGTATCATGGCTGGGCAAGAACAAGGTTGTAATTCTTTAAAAATGATTAAGAAATGGCCTAGAATTGTTTAAAATAATATAAATCCGCACAAACAACTGGAAACAAATGGTCTCCAGTCATTGCAAGAATGACTTTGTTTAATGTTGTATAAGCGATTGCTACAGAGAGAAAAGACCTCCATATTGTTCAAATTGCAAAGGAAAATCAAAATAGAAGCTATGCGCTATACATTTCATGAGGGGAATCGTCAGTCCCGTCGAAAATTGTGTCAGTGCTTCTGAGATATGTATGCCAATCAAGTTAGTTAACACACAGGCATCTGTCCTGCCTAAATTATTTGTGTGACCCTAATTGTTTCAACTGAAGAGCCGAAACTGAGCCCATGGGGTGTATGTGCGCCAGTATATATTGTATTATAATCCATTTTTGAACAGCTCTTTTGAAGATACAGATTGACAGAGTTATGAGATTTGCTGCCAGTTAACATCCTTTTCACTTGCGGTGAATACGATTTGCATTTGCTTTGACGCTGGGAGAAATTTCTCTTTATTTTTGCAAATGCTTGCAGTTTGAACTATTGTTTAACTAATGTATTTATTTGCTAAAAGGTGAAGGATTCTGATAAAACCAATTGCGATTCTAAATATCCTTGTTTTAAATGATGACCAAATCATTTGTTTAAACACATCAACTGTTTGTAGTAAAGAAAGGATGTCAGTCCAATTCCAGATATTTTAGGCAGGCACATACTTAGGTGGTCTGATCAGGGGATTGCCAATCAGGCAGTGTTGATGCAATGGCCTGGTGAACCTTTATCGAGTGTTGATCTAATGCAGCTGGATTCCTTGGATCATAGGCACACTAAACCACCACAGACAGATTTAAAAGACACCCAAACTTTCTGCAAATGGACTTAATTCCCAAAATGTACCAATCACTAGCAAGGGCAAAATAAATGAACATATAAACAAAGGCATATATTAAATGACCATTCCATTTGCTTCATTTAGAAACACACACATCACCCCACGCACATACACACACACACACAGCATTGCACACACTGCAGATTTCTGTAAAAAGGGTCAACGCCGGGAACAGAATTAGATGCAGATGCCATCTGTTCGGCACGTTCCTCTGGCATCTGACACGCGTCTCTGCCGCTCATGATCCCAGTGTCTGGAGAAGATTCGGCATGCAGATGAATGTTTTCCACATGCCCGCTGTGTCTTAATTCAGATGTGTGAACAGAGTTAGAGAAGTGGTTAAGCAAGAATCTCTCTTCACATTTTATCCTATGTGGCCTCTGTATCGAAAAGACATCACCGTTTAAATTAACAGCTTCTTAACTCGCCTGGAAAATGTAATGTGACAAAGCAAACAGCTGACAATTAAGGACATTGTTAATGTTAATTTAACAATGGTTCCTGGACCACTGCAGCAATGTGATAATGAAGACCTTCCATTTAATGAGGAGAAACACATCATGATGAACAGAGACAATAGAGGTTGTTAGTCAATAGCTTCCCATTACCATCCTGAATCTTAAACTAGAATATGGCCTTTCACCTCAATTCTATAGATTATAAACACGATTGGTCATTTTGTAAATTGACAATTACAAATGTAAATAGACGTTGGCTAAGTGGTTTAGGAGTTGATATGGAAATAAAGCAGATGGACTGCTAAATTATAATGTATTTTTACATGGACAAGTGCTTTGGTCCATTTGTGAACTTCTCTCTATTACGAGTTATGTTTAAAAATTATAATGAAATAAAAAAAGATACAGATACAGGAAAATAAGAGTATAGACTGGAGTGTTATTTAGGGGGAACCTGATTTTGAATGTTTAGATACTGCCACAAATTTATCTCGAAGACAAAATAACTGTTGAAGTCTTTTTCAGAGACTAACGCTCTGAAGGAACAGATGCTGAAATTTCTGGCCATCTATCTTTCAGGAGTAAGGTCGAAACAAAACATGAGATAAAATTACTTTCGTCTGCTTAAAGACTTGAGGAGGAATGTATTGATTTACAGTCAAAGAAACTTCTGAAGACACTAAAAATATTACTAAATGAGATCCACATTCTTGTGGCTGGGTAATGATTGGAAGCTTCAGCCGAGCACTTCAAGCTGAAGAGGCGAAGTCAGCTGTCATTCTTTGTGGACTCTAACAATGACAGTATAAGTAATACAAATGGGTTCCCTCTTCTAACAAGACATAAACCCGAGTATCACACAGAGCTTTTAATCGTCTGTAACACGCTCTGTGGGAAGATAAAGTCAGATAACAAGAAAAGTCTTGAAGCTGAAAGAATGTCTTGCAGCGCATCGCACCATGAATTCAGTGCAAATATATTAACCTTCAGCAAAATGAATTTCCACAATTTAAAACATCATAATAAATACTGGTACATCTCTCATTGTGTAGACTTTAATGAGGCTAAGAGAACCTCAAGTACTTTATTTAAAATAATTTCATATTGTGATAATTGCGGTTATATATAACACATACAGTATACGTAGAAATGAAGGCAGATTCTACACAGAATTGTTCAGATGTCAGCGCAATTCAAAGAAAAAAAATTCAATATGTTGGTAAACTTAAACATAGCTGTGTAGGTTTTATGCAAAAGCTATACAAGGCAATGTGAGGGCACCACCATTTCAAGTTCACTTTCTGCCAACGTCTGCTCCTTACTTAGTTTTCCGCCCCGTACTGAAAATAAATTAATGGTCTCCTGCAACACTCAGCACTCAGTCTGTGAGTGGCACCCCATTGATTTCAAGGTGTACTCTTCGGCATACATGGCTCTCTTACTAACCCTTTAAGGTGCAGGAAGTGTGCTCAGACGCTTCACCGCAAGCATGAAACTCAGTGTAGATAAATATTTCAACACTTGGACTTTGCTTATTGATTAGGGCAGTAATTTCCACACATGTCACCCCTGGGAGATAAGCACTAATGATGCTGGGTCCACCGAGTCCAGCCAATCCTCTCTCACAAAGATGGCTAGTCAAATGTTACATTAAAGACATTAACCTTTGTAAGAAGTGTTTTAATATTTTCACAGTCAAAGTTTGGTATCACCGAAATAATAACTTTTTATTGGATTTTACAACTGCATGTTTTTGCCAAGTTGTACGGCTTATGTGCAACTTTAAAGTGAAATCTTTGGCATTTCCGATAGGTATATTTTTATTCCATGTTTAGAAATTGTTTAAAAGATTCTACAAATACTTAATTAATAATATTATGAAAATAACTGTACTCTAGCACTGTTGCAAATACATTCTGATTCTAAATATGAGTCACAGAGTGTGCCGTTTCCAATGATTATTTTTTAGTTACTAGGTATTTTTCGAATTTGTTTTCATACATAAGACACACTAGTGCTTTGGTGTACTGCATTTGTTCCTTGTCGTTTAACATTGTTGTATCCATTAATTTATTTTTATTTGACTTATTGTTTCACTAATGGGTTTGATGAATGATAATACATGTCAATTTTATGTATACAAATGAACCACAACCAGAATTCAAACAGACAGCCATTAGATTTTTAGGCGCATTGTCAAATTTGGGGAAAAATAAAGGATTTCAAATGTTCTTTATAGTCTTAAAAATATGGTAATTAAAATGTTAGATATATGAATTTTTATTTGTGGTGGGAGTCATTTATGTTTTTAGTAATATAAGTGGTACCTCAATGCCATGTACAGTTCGCTTATATTTATATTTTTAAAAGTACATTCCCAGTCAATATCGTAAAACCTACATTCTTTTAGTTTATTGACACAGTTAAATATTCAACAATAGGTATTCACAGCAATTCAAACTTTGGTCAGTTTAGTAATGATTTTAGGCTTCTTTTATTGGCTTCCAATCCCAATCTTAACTAAATTATTGTTCAAGACCAAAAAGTGAATTTCATATTATTAGTATATTCAAAAATTATTTAATTTTTGGAGCTCATAAGAATTTTAATTTCTTTTTTCCAGCCTTTTTCCCAGTAAAAATCATTTGAATCACAGCAGATGTCTGTGGTCTCTGTGGTCTTGTTTGTGGTGATTTCTTGTTCCCCTTTCCTAAACGATATACGAGGACAAATGGACACGGTGGAATTTATTCTCCTCATTCTGCAACGTTAGCCCTTAGACTGCAGCAGGTCATTTCTACCGAATCCTATTGTCTCTGAGCCCGCGGCATTGACGGCACTGATGCGTTTGCCTCAAGCATTTTGATGGTTTGTCACTTTTCTTGCCTCTGGCAGGAGGAAGCACTTGAAATCCCAGCTGTTTGTATGTAGTGAATACCTTCTCTAAAAGCAAAATCGTATTGGATTTTGTGTGTCCCCCATGGGCTCCATAAAGAGTAAAATATCTCATGAAGACACAAGCCACATGCTGCGAACTAGTGGTTTAATATATGTTGTTGTGTCTCATATTCTCTGGGGTGACAAGGTGATGAGAGCTTGTTTCCCACCTGTGGGGCAGCAGTATCAATTTGTGCTCACTCTCAGGCAAGTCAGGCAGCGGGGGTGCTGAGAAAGGGAGCACCGATGTACTAATTACCTCTCCGTTAATGTGTGAGCTGACTTCCTCCCGTTCATCTTGGCCGGGCGCCCCACACCATCAGCATAATGAGAACATAACTTTTTACTCTGAATACCTAAATATCTTCTTAAGTGATCGATAATGCACATCACCATAAATCACATCGCAGATTGCCTGATATTATTCCAAAAGTCAATACCGCGCACCACCAATAGACTTTGGAGAGCGACTAATGGTGAGATATGGTTGCCTTTGGGGAGATATGAGGGCTCTTCATGCATATGTATGCCGCAAAGTCTCTAACCCCCGAGCATGAGTGCGATGGTGGCTGGCTCGGCAGGCACTCTTGGGCCCGTTGCGTGGCATCGGGCCCAGCTATAAAGAGCCGCGTAACCAGTGTCTGGTGGTGAGCTTGGCTACGGCAATGCACCATTAATTCTCGACGCAATTAAGGCCGTGTTGGGAAGAGAACAAAAAGACACTCCCTGTTCAACAGACACCAAATATTCTGTTCCCAAAGTTGGCTTCACTCGAACCGATCAAATATTACAATAACTACAGTAAATGCTAAATCTAATCGAACAAGATTTCAAAGGTGGGCATAAAAATAGGTTCTTAAAAGAAATGTTTGTTTCAAACTCAACTGTACACCATACTTGACATTGTGAGATGAGATGATAAGGCATATATCATGATGAGGACTATATACTATATTAATACCAGTATAAACGGTCTATTGAAATATTTTTTTAAATAATTGCTTTGTTGACGTTAAAACTTGAGTGCTTCAATAGGTGTTTTTTTTACTCTCAGTCTAATGTGACTTGAAAGAGGAAAGTTTGGAGGTGGCACGCATGGCACTGTATTATTATTATTATTATTATTATTGTTAATTGAACAACAGAAGCATGGGCCAATTTCAAGAAGTAGATGGCCGCTGCAACTATATTATAAAACAAAGAGAGCAGGTGGGCAAGCCCTAAAGGAAAGCGTGTGTGTACTGGAGTAGCTCTTGGCAACGAACACACTCATTCAAATTTAGGAATAGTGGCTGCTCATGTCAGATTTTTATGTTAATGTTTTTTTCCTCAATTCATAAAGGAAATTACTTGGCACTTGATAGCAATCCCTGTGGTCAATGTTATCCATTTGGACTCGTTTGTATTAACGAAAGTAAAATACCACTACTGTACTTCTGTTGAAAATTGTGAACGAAGAGGAAGCATGAACATTTTTTACAGAAATGAGAGACATGATTCAAGAAAAACTAATAAATAAATATAACATCACAGAAAACAAAAAGAAATCCAATGAGGCAGTTCTAAAACAACCAGGCTAATGCATGGTACAAACTGTCTTTTCATAAGAGAAGTCATATCTGCAAAAATGGACGGATCGTTATCATATGCCTTGACGAAACCGGTATCCTCCGAACACACCCTATTCTTTCTGTTATGTGATATCACATTATCAAGGGAGAGAGAAATGAGACAAGAGCACCGTGATCTTTATTGTCTTCACAGTAGGGCAGGTTTTATTACTGTAATAAAAGAAAATATTTAGTTCCAAGTGATCCTTTTCTGTCCAATTCGTTTACTTTTTATTCTTAGTCTGTTTATTTATTTATTTTTATCTTCTTGATGCACTTGATTCAACTTTTGCAATCGTTACTTGGTCATTAGACTCAAACGGGAACATTCCCACCGCAGCTTTTCACCACATTGACTAACGTAAAAATGGGGCATGCATTTGTACTGGCCAATAGAATTCTGATAATTCTATTCCCTAATTAGGTTTTCCCATTCTGTGTTTGCTTTTAGACTGATATTGAATTTTAATGTTTCATAGGAAAATATATAATTCACATCATCTTAAAATGTCATTATATACCGTAGAAACATACGTTGCTTGAAATAAAAAAACAAGAACAAAATCTTAATTTACCAGCATTTATTATATTATTTAAAATGGCTAAATAATATAATAAATGCTGGAAAATTAATAAAAGATTTTGTTGTTGTTGTTTTTTCCTAGCCCAGGAATCACATCACTTTGTATTTAATTGATCAGGCTGTATTTAGAAAGAATGCAATTGCAGTGCTCGTATATTTTACTGCTTTTATATTTAGGTGCTTATACATTTCAAGAAAGGAACTTAATTGTAGAAAAACAAAGCAGTATGTGGGCTGAGTGTGTTTTGAAGCCCTTAGTATGCACATTGCATTGCACTGAACTTGGGAATACAGCTGTACAGGCACCGGCATTCACATTTGCAAGCTAGCATTTAAAATCTCAAATGAATCGTTTCCACCCCTTGATTGGACACCTGTCTTCCCCCGTGTTTTGCCAGACGTCGTCAAATTGTTGCTAAGGATTGGTAAAAATCCAGCCAATCGCACAGATCGACAAAAAGACTCTCTCTATAACTGAAAATTATTTGTGTCAGCTCTGCCACTGAGAAGGTGATGGCTGCGTAAATTAGTGTCTGTATAGATAATACATTTGATCCTGATTAGCCTAGGGGAAGCGTCAGCATTTTTGGGAGGAATGCTGACATCAAGCAGAACATCCTCTCAGTGTACTCGAGAAGTTTTTGTATGTGCAAGTCATTTGTGGATGTAAGACAACAACTTAACGAGTGCTTGAGTGTGTGTTACTTAAATGTGCATTGTGTAGTTATGCTATGTGGCATTTGTGCATGTTTGTGTGTGTATACATAAATGTGGGTTACCCGATGGTCTCTAAGGAGAGGTGCTGAATAACAGGCCCTTTCTGACAGGCCGGGACGCTGAGAGCTGTCAGCCCCCTTGCAAGGCCGAGGATGAGGTGTGGAGAAAAAAAATTGTGTGGGAGAAAGGATGGTTGTTGTGTTTGGACAAATAGGAGACCGGCGTCGAGATTCTCCTCCAGTGAGAAGAAACAGTCCAAATCTCTGGACAGTTACCAGAGCGCTACCTCGCAAAGATTTCCTGTCAGATGATGTCTATAAGAGGAGTAAGCTCATCGATAGCAGAGCATTGAAAAGTGCAATCAAAGATTTGGGAGGGGGAAGTGTATGAGCGTGTGTGTGTGTGCGTGGGTGTAAGTGTGTGTGTTTGTGTGTGTGTGTGTTTGGACAAAAAAAACACTTGGTTAAACTGTACTTCTGAAAGACAACAAAATGATTAAGGTCATCTCTTTTTGCACGTTCACGTGCTGTCATGCTTTGTATATAATAAAGTCAGCTAAAGTAGAAGGAAGATGAAGCAATTCAAAGAAGGAAAGGGATGTCTAGGATTTCTGCGATAAGATGTGACTTTATTTGAATTTAACTTGGGGTTTGGGGCGGAATACTTTCCATTTCAGTCGTTTTCAATATGGATTCATAAGACATATATCCAAAGGGAAATTTTAAACAGAACAAGCAAAAGCAGCAGAATATTTTCAAGTCCAGATGTATAGGAATTATAAATTGGCATGAGCAGATCTAAAGATAAAACATCCCATTGCTGTATATTTTTTTAGGGCGTCCATTTAATGGGGATTTCCGCTACAGCTGTTGATGTGGCAGAGGGCATCATGGCCACTGCTTTTTATCAATGATATATGTTCAAATTTTAATTTTACAATTGTAATATTATAATCATTTTTGTCAGAAGTGCTTGCATGTACAATAATATATGCAATTATAAAAATAATGATAATTGGGTTTAGGTTCCCATACCTGTCAACCTCTGCCGATAACTGCCCTTATAAATGATTATGATTCCCCTTACAAACCCCCCAAAAACCTTACAAACACCGTACGACTCGTATGGTGTTTGTAAGGTTTTGGGGGGGTTTGTAAGGGGAATCATAATCATTTATAAGGGCAGTTATCGGCAGAGGTTGACAGGTATGGGTTCCCTTTACACACAAATCAAGTTTTATTTTAATTTAAATTATGCAAATGTTAAAGTCTCAAATATCATATACATATAGCACAAATTATTGCTGGTAATGGTCTGTGGTGACACTTGCATTTTAATTGACATATTAGTACTTCGAACATAAATGACTGTAAAAAGGCACAAATTCAAAGAAGCAAAGAATGATTGTATCAATTGCTTAAATTCAAATGTCAACATTACCATACATTGCCAATTAGGGTTTTTACCTCCAGTTTTAGAATGTGGAATTCTTACAAGGTAAATGGTCCACTTTTAGATTTGTAATGGAGTACAAATATCACTGCAATATTGTTAAATGAGATAAAGAGTGCATCAGTGAGATCAGATTGAATTTATTTTGAGTGGGTGTAGTCAGTCATTTGTCAGCTTCCCGCCAAGTCTGCACGGACAAATGCGTTTCATCTAATTACCCACGGTTGCACCAGAACATGTGTTTCTGTGTATGCGAATAGACCACATTTGGTTGCTCTGGCATATTGTGTTCATTGGCAGGAGGAGGCAACTTGCAGATCACATAAAACTTGATTAATTTGCAGAGGAGTTAATCTGATTTGGAGATTAAGTAGTAGAGCCTCCATTTTGACAGTGTACTTTCACCCTTGACCTCATCAGATTTGCTCCTTAAGTATGAGTGATGCTTCAACATCTTACTGTGGTTTAAGTCATCTTGTGATTGAAATATTTGATTTAAAATATAAACAAAATAATTTTATTTTATAATGCTATGGGAAATAGTGATGAATTTCAAATTACGTTTTTAAATAGGGCAGGTTCAGACTTAACCCTTGACCCAAATGAGCACAATTGCGAAAAGATAAATAAGTGGAACTTAAAATGACATGTTTTCAAGGGTCTCCATTTCAAAACTAACAACAATCAACACACTAACTGGTATTTTTGAATGCCTGCAATTTTGGCATAAGAGTTAGATAATCCTCACTCTGTGTGGAAATCTGTCTCTTACTATCAAATTATTTAAGGAGGCTAATTCAATTTAGCCTGGCTTGCCTGTGGATATGTTTATTTGGGGCTCATTGTTAGACTGCAGGCTTTGGCGCACTCTCACCTCTCTGGTAAATGCGAGGATGTAGTGTAGACTTCCTCAGCACCGCCATCATTTTCCTCCCACGGTATCTCTCTTTAATAAGTGCACGGAAATGAAAGAGGGCTTGATGCATTATGAATTTATTTCTACATATCATGTTCAAGCCCCAGTTCCCATTTCATCAGTTTTACAAGCGCATCATGGCGGAGTCTAAATTTTTTTTTACGCACCAAATCTCTTGTGTCAAATCCATTCTGTTTCAAGTTCCCACAAAGGCACAATGGACAGGGGGCCTGGCTAAAATGTCTTGTCAAAACACTAACACCCCCATTTCTCCAACTAAACTTTATTGCAATACAGTGATCCCTCGCTATAACGCGGTTTACTTTTCATGGTTCCGCTACTTCAGGGATTTGCATCGTGCATTGTCATGCATTCCTATTGGCTAAAAAGTCACTCCGCTTCTTCTCTATCTGTGCGTCAATAACGTTGCAGTTTAATTTGTACATGTACGTAAAACAGCTTGCCAAATTTACATTTCGTACGTACAAATTCTCTTGCAATGTTGAGTTTCTCTAAAACCCATAATGTTGACAAATTGCTCTGAACTGACAAAAGCACCTGTGGCAGGGCCCCTCTTTTTGGAATGTACCCCCGTGAAAAACAAGGGTATACTGTATACTTTTTTGTAGAAAATATGATGAATTATTTTGTAATCAGATTAAATAACAGGATCTAATGACCGAAATTAGCTGTAATTATTCTTGATATGCAACAGTGTTTGTGCCAAAAAGCTTACGTTATTAATTTCAAAGGATATAAGTAGATTACTGATTCTAAAAGCATGCACGCACATGAATATTAACCATTAGAAAATGGAGTTAATATTTTATAACAAAAACATTTATAGAAAGATGACAAAAATTGAACAGAGCTAAACTGAGTTCTGAGATTAGGGGTTCTGACCATCCACTAGTTATGATTGTGTGTGTGGATGGTTGTTCATCTCCTGGTGCCCCGCGACTGTCTGGCAAACAAATGGGGTGTCCTTCGTCTGAGCATTGTTGGGTGGGATAGGCTCTAGGACCCCCCCCTCCCAAGACGTAAGCGGTATTGAAAATGAATGAATGTGTGATAAATGTGTGTTTTGAGCACTTTTTGAAGTAGTAAAACACAATTATGATCAACCAGAAATCATATGATGGGGGAGTGCCAATCTGGATGGAAAAAATATGGTACCTGCATGAGCTGTAGCATTGATGTTGAGTTATGAAGAAATGTCTAAAAAAGCATCATCCAGGTGTGTTGCTGACTTTTCAACAATTTAAGCCTCTTTAATGTGGGACACCACTGTTTCTCCACAAAAGCTATAAAAGACAGTGACAAGGAATGTCTGCTGCCATGTCTTCTTGTAACGCACTACAATGTTATCATCCGGCCACAGTTTTTCCCAACATTTGAAGAAAATCACAGTCCGATCTTTGACAGCATGCTGGGCTATGAGGCAGCTGTTAGGAGTCTCACCACCTGGTAAGTGCTTTGAAGAACACTTTGAGGATTAAATTATTCATTTAGGATGGCAACATTTTTCGAGCTTGCTTGAATCCATGGAGAGGATTTTACATGCTGCCTTTTAGCTCTTCCCAAAGATATATTTTTCTGCATAACCTCTCTTCACGTCACCTAAATTTGATAGTAATTGTTTTGTAGACCACACCAGTAAATTTTAATGGAATATTTCCCACTTTTAAACACAATAATATTAGGCTATGCGTACCGCTCTTATCTAAACAGCTAATTCTATGCAGCGTGGAAAGTGAAGCGAGAGTAGATCAATAGATTCTCAGTGCGATAAAGGTGCTTGTGAAATGTAATGAAATATATTCATTGCCATTTGCCTCATGTCTGCTAGCGGAGCCAGCTCTTGGTATTAAAAAAAAAAGCGTGTTCAACATGCAGCTCAAAAGCCTTCACTAAAATAGCAGTAAGATCCTCTGCTTGAAAGAGAGTGAAAAATGGAAAAGTCTATTTGACTTCAGCTTTGGAGATAAAGTACTGGTTTGTGACTTTAAATAAAATTTTTAAAAAGCAATTTAGATTTTATTAAAAATATGGGTGATTGACAGGAAATTAAAGTGGGCCTGGACTGGACTGGCTGTCAGGCAGATCTGAGGGATGGAAAACTATTATTCTGATGCTGAATATGTTTGCTTGTTTGAAAGTCTCCCCGCCACTGATTTTTAATTTCCTTGTCAGACGCATTTGCTTACGACCACAATTGTACATTTTACAATATGCAGAGTATATATTTCCCGAAATGTACTTCCCTCAGTTCACACTTTAAAGAGTGTGGTTTGTGCAGCATTGGGCTTGAGCAGGCAGATTCCATTTTTACTATTCAAAATATCTCCTGTCATTCCCTTTAAATGTCGCTCCATTCTGTATATCATCCTGGAAATTCTAACTTGGTTCAAAAGTGTCTACCAAATAACCAAATTGGTGTAACAAGGAGGAAATTCCATTTCACACCCGAGCACAATTATGCCATCCACCAAAATACAGCCCAGTGAAGTCAATTATTATTCATAAACATCATACAATTGACATTGTTTCTATTATGGGACTGTGCCAATATGCTGTTGTTCTTAGTCAGAATCACATTCATGTGACTATGAGGCTGTTACAAGATGTGAGAGTAGTTATATTTATAGTATATGTTTTAAAACAAATTAAAAATACATGTAGATCGCACATCATAATCGAGTCCACCATCTGTGCAAAGACTTTAATCAACATCTCATTTAATGGAAGAATAGCTTTTACTATTCCAACAGAACTGAGTTTTATAAAAGCTTGCTTGACTTGTTTGGTGAAACTTTTGTTGTTAGTAGAACTTAGAAGAGAACATTGGTTGGTGCAAAAGTAAATACACCCCTAACAGAACTTGTTAAATGTAGTATTTTGTATGATATCCATGACTCCTTCGGGGTATTGAATGAACAAGTTGCATTCTCCAGTCTTAAATAATGCTCCTCAACTTTGTGACGCCAGACAGTTTCAGTAGGGTTCTGCTTTGTAAGCATGGGCCTATGCAAATACCAGCCTGGCTTTTTTTGTGCGTTGTCTTCATTAGAGGCTTCCAACATTGTACCCATGCATGTGTGTAGCAAATATCATGTGATGGGAAACGTTCACCCAAGTTTTGCTTTCGAATTTATGAGCCAACCGCAAAAAACTTGCATCACATTTTCTTCTACCTTTCTGATCAGGTGGCCTAGATGGCCAACAGGGACGACAATATTTCCATCTCTTTTAAATGTATGCGCCGCTTTTGCTACATAGTTTTGACTAACTAGAAGAGATTTAGTGATTTCTTTGAAGCCCTCTCGCTTTCAGTCTAAAGACATTATTTTCTTCCCAAGATATTGAGTCATTTCTCATCCATGTGGCGCCATTAGGTGTGTTGTGTTTCCTAATTAGTCAACGCCACTTTTATAGTCGGCTGTCTTCCCGACACTTGTGTAGTAATTATCTGTGATTGAAATCTTGTTTTGTGAATTTTGTGTACTTTTTCTCCAAATGCTTTCATAGGGGTCTAATCATTTCTGCCCGCTGATAATTACACACTTGTTAAAACAATTTCTTTTTTGTAAGTGCACATTAACTAATCTTGCTACGAATCATTGGCCTTCAGTTGTGGTGTTATTTTGCAGTGGTTTGCTGATTAAAATGTTTCTGAAAGGAGAACAGACATTTTCTAAACTATCAGTTGAGTCGTACTGAAATATCATGTTCAGTGTATTTGGAAAACAGTATACTGTATTTTAATAACCATATACAGTGAAAAGCCTTTTTTTCTTCACCATTTTCTATATTCAAAGAAAATGAAGTAACATGCATCAAGATTTTAATTTAGCTGATGACCTGTAATGCGAAAGACCACTACCCACTGCTGTTAATTTTCCACATACCCTAGATTTATCATACTCTCTCGAATCCAGCTCTAGGCTACGTATGTTTGGCACAGAGTAATTATGTGGTATATTTAGACATATTGACTGATTCCAGAAACAAAATGAGCAGAGGAAGATCGAGTCCCAGCATGCCAAGATTTAATGCAACTGTCAAAAAACAAAAGAAACATATGCTATGGTTGAGTTAGTTTATACTATAAGCTGAGATGCTCTTGGGAGTCGTGGACAGGTCTCCACTTGGGCTAATTATGTCATACTGTCATAAATGGCTCAGAGTCGATGTGCACCTCTTGGTTGATCTAAGTGAATCGTGAGTTTAGTGTGATGGTTTATCTGCCAACAACTCTTCCAGAGTTAGATGAAAGCGGAAGGACAATAAATTTACATAGCCCTGCAAAGTTTCCAGTTTGGGAGGAAATACTTCATTCTACTTGTCATATCAGTAGACAGTATGGACAAATAAGTATTTGTTTCCATCAGTGTGGAACCAGTCTGAGAAACAAACTTTTTTGTTTCAATGTGACTGCAAAATTGTTGTTTTTCACATCAAGAAGTGATGTTTTGTCTATTATAATGTTGTATACCTCAGATTTCAAGATTTCCATTTTTCATGCACTATGAAATATGATGCGGTGGCAATACTTTCTGTATCACTTGCATGGTACAATAAATGATGATAATCAGTGTAGGTCTGTACCACTGAGTAGAACTTAATTTCATGGGCTATTATCTACTCCGATTGTAATTAATTTTGACAGATGTGACAAGGATTTGACGAGGACACCATTGATTTCAAATGGTGTCACTGATGTCAAATAGTCTTTCTCCCAATAACACATTTTGTGTTTCCCTGACTACAGTACTTACATGAACCCATTGGAAGTGTTACTAAAGTACAGACTGTCATCAATTACTACATCCAACATTACAAGTCAAATCTTTTTGGCTAAAGACCACCACAATGGGTTAGAAAATATATAATTTGCAGCAATTTGTATGCGAAATACCCCAAATTCAATTTAATAGCACAGCGATCGTATACATGGGTTATTTCATTTAACGCCTTTTGTGGTAGTGTTTAGAGCTAAAAAGATCAAATAAAATACTTATGTGGCCTCTTGATAGGTTGATATGACACTTAATTTTTAGCACAGTTATCGGCTACAAAGTTATTTACCCCTTGTTCTAACTTTTCTTTAAATGACTACATGAAGTCAACTACTATGTGAGGTAGTTAAATCGTTGTGTTTAAAATAAAATCACATTTGCAATTTTTTCTTTTGGTTGCAGTGTGACAATAAAATCTCCTAACAAGGGGAGTAATAATATGAGCTGGGAGTTGTTTCAGCAAACCAACACAATATAGAAGAACTGTGTTATCATTATAATTGACACAATTTTAGCTCTATTTTTCAGTGAACAGCCACAGAAATTAAATAGGACAAACATTTCATACTTTCTTTTTAGAATTTCAATGAGTTTTTTTCTGTTCACAGAAAAATCAATTAATTCATTAAAAAAAGAGTCAGCTCAGTGTTAACCTACCAAAAGACTCTTAATTACTTATTCATGCCATTTTCTGCACAGTTATCTTTGGGCTGCTCTTAAATCAGTCTGTAAACTGGCTCAGATTAGTTGACGGAGAGGGATTTTGCTGTGAATTGCAATGCTCAGCCACTATGATTCATGATGCACTTGTGGTAGTTAGACGTGAAATATAATATATAATATTGTGTATGTGTGTGTAAGAACTTTTTGGGAGGGTGGGGGGTCTTGTGCACCAAGAACAGAAGCTTCACCTTTAAAAGCAAATTTAAAATAAGACAGGGACAAGACATGGGGAACAAAGTAGAGAGATACAAGACTTAGTGTTACATTTGCTGTTCGTGTGCCTCATACACCCCATGACTCCAAGAAACAGTTTACTTTATTGAACGCAGCACGCAGCCAGGTCATTACTGACAACACTACTCGAAATGCTGCCTGCCACCTAAAAGATTTTGACTATTGGTAGGTTAACAAACACCGCAAAGGAAACAAAATAAAGTAAAACATTTTTGCATGTTGATTGAAGGCAAATCAGGGAAAACTTAGTTCTATACCACAATTCAATGATGTGTGTCAAAAGTTCCTCCGGGGTATGTCGATGGCACAGCTGATTGCTTCAATTGCAAACTCGACAGACAAACCATCTGCCACAATGACAAATTTTTGTAGCAGTCTGGGTTGAAATATTAACTGCAGAGATGAGTCGATTTTTAAGGTCCTGTCCATTTATCTTGCGTCTTCACGACAAATGTTCAAGGCATTCCTCATTGTGGTGTTGTTCTTAAGCTCGGCTCCAAAGATTGAGTACTAAATACACGCATGTATATTCATGATCACTCATGAAAAATAATAGAGAAGTGTGGCCTCAAGGCACTGTAGGCTTCTCGCATGACATTAGACTCTAGTGTGTGGCTCAATGAGGCATGCACACGTTCGATGGAGACTGCGTCAGAACTACTAGACAAACTGTGACTACTTGTTGCTATACTTCAAGGGATCACGGAGAGCAATTTTGGGCAAATACATTTAGTCTTGTGGGGTACTTTAAGGCATCCACCTATGTGGACTGGATTTTAATGCGAATTCATGAATTCCCATCTTTTAGTCTTTCAGCGTACATGCATAGGCAATTCCCAAAGGGGGGTTCTGCTCTCCATCCAAACAGGATGGTGAAGCTTTTTGCTATCTCAAAGAAAGGAGGCCTGATGGGAGGTCAGCCCCAAGCTGTTGACAGTGCTCACTGCTTGCGGGCAGTTCTGTGCAGAAGCTCATTATCACAGGCTCTTCTTGGACGAAAGTGGGCTTCTTTGGGAAGCAGCTGTAGGTGCTAAGGGTGCAAAGGCAGAAGGAAAGAGTAGATAAAGTGGGACTTGCTTTATGGTCCACTGCAGTGAAGCTCAAGGGCCAGTTACACTATTATGGTCTGCTATTGTGTTGGACAATATGTTCTCTTGAAAGTTTAACCATTATTTGAGATTTGTTACAGTGTGTACAGTATGGTATCCTCTGCTTTCAGTGTTCCAACATTTTGCAAAGTTGACCAATTTATTCTTTTCTGGTCTTCATCATCATGATCTAGACAACTACATCATGATGATGGAGAAAAAGAGAAAACACTCACCCAAAAAAACGTCTTTTTTTTTTTAGGATTATCAAATGTTTTTGTTACAAGCTAAAGTGGTTAAACATGAATCAGCATTTTTGTTCTCGGTGAATAACTTCTAATGTCAACTTGTTTTTAGTATGAGTTTGTTAAAATGCCACTTTCTTTACATTCACGCTACGAGTAACATAATATGAAATTTGAGATAAGGGTTGCAGTGGGAAAAGAATCACAAATTGTGAAAGCCTTTTGTCTATTATTTTTCGGAAGCCTGTTGAAATGTACAGTCAAAATCTACAACTCGTGTTAGGTTTCATGTCTGTCACACTCTATCAGTGACCGGGGCTAATGAGATGCTGCATTCAAGCTGAGGTTCAAGCTGGAAACGTACTGTTAGAATCTAGGGAATTCCAAAAATCTAGCATCTGGTGCACAACAGAAGAGTCTCTGTGGCATAGCGGTCATTAACTTCTGGGACTTACTGAGATATGATACCCTGTTGAGAAAGGTTTCTGCACTGATGAGAGTGCTTTTTGCAACTTCACCAATCTTGTGCCCAGCGGAAGCAATCCATGTCAGCAAATGAGCTGGGAATGTCTTTCTGTTAATATACGTATGTATGTGCTGGATATTATGAGGACAGGTGATCGTATTTATGCTGTCATAATATTATGTGTACCTCTTTATGCTTACACATGGAATTTAGTCTTTCACAGCATTCACATTTTTCATGGGCCCTCAGAAGGCAAAAGTCTATCAGTACTCTATAGATTGTGAATTCCAAACTGTCTCTTTTGCTGAACCTTGTTGGGCAGTGCTCCACTGCAGAGTAAACAGTGATCAAAATAATCAATTGTGGTCCATGCTTGGTCTGGTGGTTAATTCTAAAATATTTGTTCCGGGCGAATTATATCGATCTGAAACGTCAAGGTCCATCCCCCAAAAAAATCTAACTAGTGATCAAATAGCTTGGTACTTTTTATAGCCAGTATTTGGACACTGTTGGGGTGCAGCCCACACCAGCATTTGCCTTTTGACTCAAAACAGAGATTGAGCAAATAAAATGTCTCAAAAGAAGCATTGCGGGCCAGAAAATACTCAGCCTTGTTTGAGATTTGATAGTCGAGTTGCTCAGTCATTGAACTACTGCTGCTAATCAATAGGGATCTTTAATAGCAATTTCCAGGCCTCCCGTTGCTTATTGATTTCAGTCTGCAAACATTTCACTTTGATCATTTTGACATGAGTCCTATGGCACACTTCCTGTGGTTTTTACTCACCACAAGCTTGCAATTGATCTTCAGAATGCAACCTAGTAGTGACCTCGACTACACCCATTGACTAGTCTTGGACAGATACAGGATCATGAGACCTTCCTATTATCACATCTGTTTTCACTGTAACATTATTGGACATTTATACCCAGACACCAAAAGGATACCCTCAATAGTGTCTAGCTTTTCCAGGTCCCCCAAAATACATGTGGACTCAATTGACAATCTTCCATACAATCTTTAGCTTTCTTGTGCAAATACATTTGTTTTTTTCTGGTTTTGTTTAAGATCAAAGGAAGCTTTTGGCATATTCACAGCCTCCTCTTGTACAATAAAGGGTTTTTTATGCTCAGTGTTAGATATGCATATTAAGATAGGGCTTTTTGGTTATTTATGTTTATCAATGTTGTGGAAAATGATAGGTACTGGCCAAATTCAGGATTGGTGAGAGTCGCAATTAGAATTCAAAAATGGCAGATACAAATTAAATATTGTACAAGGCTGCATTCAGACTGCAGTTATCCAAGTCCATATATACACATATCCAATGTCATTTTCTACTGACTATTTGGAGTAATAATTCAGATTCTAGTGTTTACTGAGCATTTGAAAAAGCCCACATTTAAATAACTGCTAGCCGGCACAATAGTGACAGCATGAATGTCAACATAAGAAAGTGAAATAGCCTGCTCATGTCTTCGCACTAACACACAAGGAGGCACTCATAAAAAGATTTTCTTGTCACTCAGATATATAGGTAGGTATCCTTACCATAACAAAAAAGATTCCTCGGAAAAAAGAAATCTATTTGGGACTGTCGGACAAGAGATGAAGATTTTCTCATTGTACATTTATTCTAACAAAAGTACCAAGAAAACTACTGCTGAGTTTGGTGATTATGAAAAGTTTCTTCAGCTATAGTATTCCTTCAGTGGGTGTGTGAGCCATTCACCTCACAATAGGATATGCTTTGGAGAAAAAAAAGATTTGTTCTCCGAATTCAGTCATCTGTTGAGTGTTTATGTCTCCCCGTGAGATAAGTTTGCTTCTTTAGGGACACTAGACACATTTCAAAGCAGAGAATTGAGAAGAATTCAAGTAAGTTTTTGAAAAGGTGCTATAAACAGTGACCTTTCAAAGACTGTTATCACAATTTTTTAAACATCTTGGGAGGCTCCTTTCAAACCCACTTGTATTCATACTAAATTGTGTAGCTTATGCCAGAGAACTATGAAGATGGGAATCAGTGTGTCATTATTGTACATAACCTTGGGCAGTGAATGACATGTGAGCATAAAAATCATTTGTTGCAGTAAGTTTAACTGTTCAATCGGCGGTTTGTCTTCATCAATTAGAGTTTGGTTGGTACAAATCCAGCATTGCCTTCCCGAAACCTATTTTATAGTGCTGTTGTAGAGTAGTGCAAAAGTAGATGGCAGAATTGATTGGATCCGTAGCAAGCCGAGTGCCAGTCCCCTGGAAGAGGAAATAACTCAAACTATGTAAAGTGTAAATACGCAAGACTTTATAATCTTTGAACAATCACTTCTCTAGTCAATCAGCTGTACCTGCCGTATTTCATTTAATTTTGCCTTTATTTATATAACAATCACAGCACAACCGAATGGAGAGTTATGGAATATCATCATGTGATATATTGTTGCAATAAGTCCTAATCACGAGAAAATCACTTTCAATTAGGTTCTGTTAGAAAATTTGACACACATCATTTCATCCTCATCTAATTCGGCATCAGATTATGTTTAATGTGCATGGTTTCAAGGAGCGAATGTGACAGCTTTAAGTTCTTAATGCAGTTAGAGTGATTTCTGCTCACGCTGTGTTTAGGATGGAGCAAAAAGCACCCTGCTTTGCTGTCCGCATCAAAGCTGAATGACCTAAGACAAAAAAAATTGTAATACAAATTTTGATTTAATAATTAATTTAACCAAAATAGTTCTCAGGATAACCTCGGGAATATGTCTTTGATAATGTACTTAACATAAATAAGGCTGCGTTGACATTGGCACATGTTTAGCAGCATTAAGTATGATGCATAATCTCTCTAATGCTATTAACACTATGGAAAAAATATACCCACCCATTTCATATATTGTTCATCCTCTCTAGGGTGACAGATGAGCTGTAGTCTATCTTAAATTTGCCCGAGAGTAAGGGTTGCCCCTTGTCTGATTTCTCAATCTGCTGGGCTCATACTGACGTCCGACCAGTAACATGCAGGAATAATATTTTACTGTGCAGTGTTATGACGCACAAGTAATAGAATGAACATGACATCTAATTTTATTACCATGCTACAAACAACTCCTGTCGTAAAACTAAATACGACACTTCCAGGGTTAGCTTTCTTCAAACACATTGACATCATCTAATGTAAAAGAAATGTCTTTGTTGTGTAAATTTTTAGCTACAAGCTATGGATATATTAGCCTGCCACTGCAAAAGGCTGTTTTTCTATCCTTGCAAAAATTCTAATTACGGCGCTCCTGATCCAAGACCTTATTAGCATTATACTCATTTAACCCTGCATAAGAACACACAGTGATACGACAAGTGAGACTTAATCATTGTGCCTGGCTGCTGTATCACTCACCAAGATCATCATACACACGCAGACAGTAAGACTTTATTATAAAACATTAATTTGGAACATTAAAGCAATAGAAAACACTTTGTTTCAACACTGATCAACAGCTTAACATCTGGGCTTCATATTGCAAGCAATGAGATGTTAATTTCTACCCAGCATCCACCAGTAGCAACATTCCATGTGTCACAGAATATTAGGGCACAATTAATGAATAAAATATCCTACTTGTGTTAAATATTAAGCAACTTGGGGACTGAAGACAAAATGAGAAGTTACACAAGGTCTGATGATTATTAACATTGCTGTGACATTAGCACGCCTGGGCTTGAAGAAGTGTGTCTTGTGGAGTGCTATTTGCAACTTTATGAGTACAGTGATGGACCATGTCATTAGCCTCTCAATTAGCAGTAATTAATGTAGAAAATTTATGATGCTTTTGATTAATTGTTGGGACAACTGTAGTCAGCTATTTAAATCAACTCAATTCAAAGCTCATCTAGTGAGCCAGTGTAACAATATGCAGGATTGCATCATTATCCTCTATACCACAGTAATTAATATTATATATATTATTCAGAGAGAGAGATGACAAAATTGAGCTACTAGAAAAATAATAAAATAAAGTTGCCACGATGGAGAAAACCTACAAACAACAAATGTTCCCAACATTCACACCTCTAAAATTTCTATGATGATAGCTTTTGGCTGATAGTAATAGGTGAAAAAGAGGTGTGAACGCCACAACACATTTGAACTGGAACTGTCCTTAAAAGCATCATCACAAAATGGTATTCTACTTAATGACTTTCGTTGAATTACCTCAAAAGTGCCATCCAATCATTTTCTGTACCACTTATCCTGTTGAGAGGGTTACAAAGAGCTGAGCCCACCCCTTCTAGTACTTCACACCATCTGAATGTACGGGGGAAACAGACGATAGTTTGAAGTGGGCTCTAATGTTAAAATTTTACTTAAATCTCAGTTAACTTTTGGATGCTCTTGAGTATGTAGAAAAGAAATAAGTTGAATCCTAGCAAATTTCTCGAGCCATTTAGTATTCGTTATTTTGCAGTTTTTTACTAATGTTCTTCAAAGCAAAATACATTAATAAATATTTTCGGAATACTTTTTTATACATGCAATCACCTTTTGGAGCGTCATATTGGATAAATTTTTCATTCATCTTCTCAGCATCTTATCCTCACGAGGATTGCAGGGCAGGGTTGGTGTTCATTGCGACTAGTAATTATTTTCTTGATGGATGCTTTAACTGGATCTTGTACTGATCCAACTACATTTGTCAAACATAACCAATTAAGGCAACATTGCAATTCTCCACTTTTTTAAACTACTGAGCAGACAAATTTGAACAAATTGATGCATCATGTATTCTTCTGAGCAGCTGTTCCTGGTGTTCTATGTGTTCTTGAGAGTTTGCAGCCCCCATCCTTTCATCTTGAACAAGTTATTAAGTGGACTCACCCGAAGGATTTCTCAACTACATAACTTTACAAAAGAAACAAAAACACGCTGCCTTCTTGTATCACAGTAAGGAGCTACACTTTTTCAGTAGTTTTAACCTCCTTCAAAGGATGTGAAATGGATATGGGGTGGTTAGGGGCTCACTGAGTTCTCAGCTAACAATTTCTTATCCATAAAAAGTACCCTGCTTTTAAGCCACCCGGATGAATCCCAATGACTTTTTAAAAAGAGGGGGAAAAAATAACCAGGAATAATTTGTCGCTCCAGTCTGGCTATACGATGGGGTTCCTGTATTTGTCAATGTCAGCCATGTAGAATGAGGATAGGAGAGAGTGGGAGAAACAAAGGGGGGAGGGTTGTGCGAAGAAAACGCTGAAGTATGTGATTAAGAATAATGAGTAAAAAATTGCATAAAGCCTTCTCCCAAATCACATATCAACTCCACGGTTGGCATTATCCCTGAAGCATCTCATCAGTCCTGGACCAAGTCCCTGTCGCTTTTAGAAGGACATGCACACACACATCTTCACACATACACACCCACACACCCACACACCCACACACCCACACACACACACACACACACACACATACATGTAGCAGTCCATTAGCAGTAAATACGAGCCAACATCCAGTTTTTCCCTCCTTCTGGTCTCCCTGCTCACTCCCCAGACATTCATCAGTCTCTCACTTCATCCGTACTGTCTGAAGGAAACAAAAGGATTTCAAGTCAATTTTCATATAAACACAGAGACCCATCATCCGTGGTAGATTCTTAACAATGGCAGGCCTGCCCGTTATCTCCTAACCACTGTTTGGAGATGCATGAGTAGCGGAATATTCAATGCTTAGCAATTAGATGAATGTATTTGTTTATTTTACTTTGACTTTGTTACCTCTCTCAATAATACAACATGGAAATGTTATGCGGGTCTAACACACCTCATATTCACTTTAAACAGTTTTCACTGAACAGGCCCCCTTCCAATAACATTTGGAATTGTTTCAAGTGATTCCAGCTTATTTCTTCTTAGTTAAATTTTTATTTTTTTCACTTTCTTGCTTGTGCAAATATAAAAAAATTTACATTGACATTATGATGTCCATTTATATCTTGTCTTCAACTAGTCTATCCTGCTGTCTGTGAACACAGTATCTACCCAGAAACTACTATTTTAGACCTACTTTTTCGACTAAAATGCATTTCCTCAAATTACCAATTTATAGATTTTCTTCTCCGTCTTCTTGCCTCTATCAACTTGATTGAAATCAATAACATTATGAAATTATTTTCAAAAGGTGAGACTTCTTTAAAAATAGGGTTTGTGCACGTGTGTTTCGGAAGACAAATAGTCATAGCTGCAATCCCTAACGCAGTGTAACCAAGCAGCATCCCACCACACAAAGGCCTGTCTGGGGAACCTAGACTCTCAGTTGTGTGTCTTACATGAGCAGTCCGGTAAAATTAGTTGATGATTGATGCTACACCAGGGGAAATGCCGTGATAATTTTTCACTCCCTGACTAACTTCTTAGTCAATATTGTCTTCAAATAGAAAACCAAACAGTAGTCCCTGTGCAATATATTGTAGCTAAAGAGAAGCGAAAGTCAAGGGTTGCCAGTTGCCCTTATCTCTATTGCTCCCAACAGGCCAACCTTGTCAATGTATGTAGCTTCAAGCCATGCTTTAGCTGTCTCTCATATTAAGAACACAATCATAAATACAGGCTCTGAGGAGAGAGAAAATCTATATTTTATTTTATACATTTATTTTATCTATATAGAAGAAATTAGTACTGTTGTATTACTACGTTTAATGTAATTGATGTGTTGTTGAACTCTGATATTATTTGCTTTCGCCAACAGAAGAACATAATTGAAAATGAACAACATTCTCTAATGGCAAGACATAATTTTTAAAAGTGTTGAATGAAAATTCATATAGTATTTGTTGAGAAAAAAACCAACTTCACACGAGAAAACATGGTCACTACTTAAAGTAAATGAGTTGCTAAGACTAACAGTTAATTGTTACTTTTGCGTTATTTTTGTTTCACATTTTTTAGGCATTATCTACATACGTAATTTTCCAAATTATTATTTATATTAATAACAATTGTTATTCTGAAATTTCCTTTTTTCTAAATTTGTAATAAAAATCAGCTGCTTTACATCAATTCAGCAGCAATTGCGAACACATCCGCTTTTATCGGTATTCTGCACGAGTCCAGTGCTGTATGTATTTATTAAAGTGAATTATCTGTGATAATCATTCTAATGGAGGTTTGGCTGATGTTAGCTGCTTCCTGCTGGGTGCTAATGTCTAATTACACCAAAGCCCATCACGATGGGGAAGGGTGCCCTGCAGCTCTTAAACTGCAAGTTCTTCTATGCCGCTCCATCCTTGTCTAATCACACGGCTGCCTGTCACACGCATATCATGGCCAATGACGAATAAAAAGTAGCTGATCAAAGCCGGCAGAAAGAACAGGATCAAAAAGAATGTGAGATGTGCAAAGGGGGAGAACATTCCAGGGAGATCATGTTATTTTTCCCAAGATGACCTTGATACCCTCAAGGTACTCTTTCCTGCTTCTGTGTGTTGATCATCCATATATGTATGTGCACATACATTGGGTTTTAAGAGTGGAGGGTGGTCCCAAGCGAATTCGATAAGATTTTTGGAGATGGATTCATAAAAAGATATCTAGGCACCTTGGGACCAAAAAAAAAATCTGTTTCCGTCCACAGAGAGGAAAACCTTAGCTTAGAAGCCTAAACAAGCAGCACCCACATTGATCAGCCATTCACATTTCTCTTTTGCGTCATACACCGTTAAATTTGATTTATAAATACCATCTATTGTCTTGTAAGAACACTGTATGTTTAGCACTCATAATACCCACATTTGTCATGTTTTCCCAAGTAATAATGTCCCACTGTATGCATCTATGCGTGTGGTCAAAATGCCATAATTAAGATTATTTAAAATAACCATTTTACAGTAAGGAAAAATGGCGCTGCATGAGTCAATAATATTTAATCATTCTAATTCAGCTCTAAAAAGCTAGATTGTATGTTTACACTGAATAAATTCATTCTCACAAGAGTCGTGGGGGGGGGCTGGACCCTAACCCAGCTAACTAAAGGCACTAGGCTGGGGACACCCTGAATCGATGGCTTGCCAATCAGCAGGGCATACACTTAATAGAAAATGTATTATTCTATTATTAATTTATAAAAATATTTTTTCATTGTATTTGTTGAAATATTGAAAATCAATCTCAATACATTATACAATAATACGTAAATCATGTCCAATTTTTTTTGCAATTTTAATCTGCTTTTCTTTTGTCTGCGGATTTTTACCTGAGTCAAAATTTTCCCCCTCAAGGTAAATCATTACAGGAGCTTTGGTAGAGTGATTTCATGGCAGCGGATCGGAAAATGGCCCTTTGTTTCAACCGCATTTACATCGAGAAATGCTGATGGTTGCCAATAAGAAATGTGGCACGGTCGACGGGAATGTTACTCTGCCACTCGTCCTTCACTGACGCTTGATATGGTACATGCACAACCGTGCATAATGCACTAATGGTGCTTTCTCCTAAGTGTCAGAGAAGCTGCAGGTAAAGTGTTTTCTTTTCAGACAACTTTGATGCTGCACCGCCAGTGCACATTATTTTCGCTGACGCCAGTATCCTTGACAACAATACAATAGCAGTGCATAAATTGAATATCTTTGCTGGCTAGCCTCGGAAAGTTATTAAAGAAACAGTTGCTTTTTGAGAGTAAAGTGCCATGAGTAAGATGAGTATATTTCTAATGTCAATATATAAATGGTTTTAAATTGTGTTTTCTATAATTCAAATAATTATAGTATTCGTAGTGATTTTTATTTCATGCCGACGGGCCTATAAGGATTACTTATTGCGGAGGAACAAGCATTACAACAACAGGCTGATAAAAAAACAGGCTGTTAGTAACAATATCAAATTGAATTGAAGAATGCCGAATTCAAAGTGTAGATAAAACAATAGTAATACAAATCATACAGTTCAAAATTTCCACTTTCAAACATGAATAAAACATTGGATAGATTTCATATATAAATTACTTTTTAGGGAGCTGGTGATAAAGCTTTTTGTATATGAGACATAAAAACCTATAAAAATATATTGTAATGTAGTCTTTTTTTATCAAATATCACTGTTAGGATATTATGCAGCAAAATGTTTCATTGCATGAGACTATGATATAACCGTATAACAGTTGGAGATGATTCGAACCTATTTTATAAGATCCATTTCTGTATTCCGTCTGTAACAACTGTCTTGACATGTTTAGCCTTGCCAAAATGTAACTTTTGAAATTACTTAAACACTGGCATAAAGTGGCATCAGTATTTCGAGTTAATTGTTATTTTCATTTAGACTCATCTCTAAGAGCTTTAGCAATAGTTTCTCCAACGTAATTTGTTCTTAAGGGGCTAGAAAAGAATGCCATTGATGTGATAATTAAATGTTTTAAACATGGCCACAGGCATTTCCTTGCTCCATGAACGAAAAAGCACTCTGGGTGGCCACAAAATCAGCAAATTAGAAAGAGTATTTATTTATTCTGGGCTCCCCCTCCTCCTGTGAGTCCACAGCAGCAAAACTCCAATGGTGTGATGTTTCTCAATAGTTTCCACTCCGTGGTTCTCGTTGCAAATGACTCATCCCGAACAGCTAATCGCTTGTAACTTGGACGGAATGAGTGGACAAAGTCACACTTGCTTGCTCTTTACAGAAAAAGAAAATAACCATGACTGATTATTTTGCCTGGCGAAAGGTGATTCGCTTCAGACTGATTGGATTTTCGATGAACGGGGACCACATTGCTGGTTAATTTAAGATGAACTTTCTTTGGCTAAATTCAAAGATTAAAAGTTGAGTTTTGTCTACCTCCCTCTGCAGTCGGAGATGCTTTGGTAACATCGGCGCCATCAGTTTCGCGTCTGCCAAGTATTGCATGTCGCCAACTTGCTCCCAGTGACATCCCACTGTTCGGAGCATTGATTGGCAGGTCATGCAGCTAGTTCGAGCAGGAAATCAATAGCAGAGGACCTCCAGACCGTAGAGGGTGATTCTTGGAGGAACCGGCCCGCTGGACACTGCCAATCAGCAAGCACAAAATGTAAAGCCAGCCAGCCATGAACTCCCCCTATCTATCACCAGGCAGAAGCATCAGCTTGGATAGACGAATTTGTTTAGCAAGAACTTTCAAGAGAATGAGACATGGAGAGAAGTTTTGGAGAGATGAATTTGCATTTCTTATGTTCATTCATATGCTAAAACTCCAGCGAGATCCAGAACCTTTGGGATTTGGCTCTTTATCTTAACATGCACTAGTATCAGGTCTAACAGTCTAAGCATGACAGAGCAAGCTTATTAGCATCAAGTCAGTCATCTTCGACCAGTGAAAGACGCAGAAAGATACAAATGGAATATACACAGCTTTATTCACCCTCGAGCCTACTTAAAATATGGCCTGGGGGACCCTCGAGGCTGTGTGGGGTTGTTTTTGCCTTGTCCTTCTTGGTGAGGTGTTTCCCACTTTTTATAGTTTAGATGGTGTTTGCGAGACATTGAAATACATACTAAGGTGACACTAGTCACAATAAATCCTGAACATAGGATAAAATGAAACCTCAAAAGACAGGACTAACTGAATTCATTTTGACCTGAAAAAAAGCATTCTCCCAAAGAGAAAGCAGTTAATTAATATATAACACAAGTCTATGTATTCGGCAACTCAAATTCACCTACTTCGCGTGGAACGGCCTACGCTGGCTATTTGGGTTGGTGCAAAGGACCAAGGTTTGCTTCAGGTCACATTTCCAATGAAATCATGCTATTTCTTTCATTTTGTTAACTGTTAAAGCCAAGATCAGATTGCATGGTTCTCATTGTCCTCATTTGTCATTATTTTATCATCTGACCCACATGTGAACCTGTCCATACTAGCAGGAAATTTTCTGGATCTTGTCTGCTTTGAGAGAATAACTAAAAAAAGGAAATAAAATATATAATTAAGAAAAAATATTTCACTACTTCAACACATTTCCTCCTCTTTATTGTCTAGTCATGTATATTGTTAAGTTCACACCACCGACTAAATGTGTGGGCTAATATGCTGAGATCAATTTTTCCCAATCAAAAATGTCAACCTCCAAAAAGATTTGGTTAATTACCTCCTCTTTGGTTCGGACTTCACAGATCCGGGGGAAGCTGAGCCACAGAGAGACAGTGACTGTGCAACCATATCAATGTGTATTTAATTTTATTTTTTCCCCAAATCAGGTGTTCTTTTTTTTTTTTCATTAAAAAAAATCCTAATTTGCATGCTGCTTTTAGACATAAAACAGTTTTAGGGAAACCAAAGCTGTGGTTTATGACAAAGGGATGATTTGAAAAAGTTTGCGCATGTTGGTTTCCTTGTTAAATTCTCTGGTGTACCCTGCTGCTACAATTTTGCATTATTAGCAGGGCTCAGCTTTCTTGGTCAAATTAGGCTCTAGAAAAGTGAACCAAATTGTATTGCTCGGCATAAATGTGGCTTCAGAGTTAGGGTCATTACCATATAGTTATATAATGTAACCATCTAGTTACACCCCCCCCCCACACACACACACACAAACTACTTACCCCCAGAGGAAACAAAATAATAGGCTACTTGGATCTAGCAGATGATACAGTGACAACTATTTTAATAAAAACAATGTTAATTTCTCAATCACAATTCTTAATTAAAAAAAACATTTTCCAGTATATTAAACATTCCAAAATATTATCATACATTCCAGGATTATTTGAATTATATATACATAGTTGGAACCAATGTCCTTTTCGTTTTCTTTATTTTGTCCTATTAGTTGTGCAACTCTTCTATTGTTGGTTTATTTTTCCTTCTGTTTGTTTTCTTTCATTTTAAATAGTTTTTTTTTTACCTGACAGGGATTGCAGGGGAAAAGCAATCTTTGACTTCTTGCATATATTTACACATGCATGTTAAATAATATGCACTTTCCAATTATAATAAATAAAAAAGCACCATATTTTATTCTTTTTTTGCATTTATAACAGGGGTCACCAACTCCGCTATCCGCTTTTTCCATCTCTCCCTCCTCTACCACACCTGCAACAAATGATCAACTCATCAGCAAGCTGTCAAGAAAAAAAATCCTGATCATTTGATCCAGGTGTGTTGGAGGAGAAACACCTCTAACCTCTAATGTATGTATAATTTTTGTTATAGCTCTATTTGTACATTGTTTTAGAAGGCAGACATGATTTAGTGCAAACATTTTATCTAGCATTTGAACATGGCATTGTGATAAGGGGGAAACAAAACACCCACACATGGCAACCAAATGTAATATGATCACATTTCTAATATGAGGTTGGCATACCGAGCGAAGCAACATGGAAACAGGTAATGGCATATTCTGTCAGAAGCCTAAAATAAATGTAGCACATCAAGACAAAGCCAAACAACTTTCCTAATGCATGCACACATCAATGCACAAACAATGCCATACATATAATTAGAATCACTTCAACACCTATCTGCTGTCACTGACAATGGCTTTGTTTCATCACTTTAAAATGCGCAGTTATCTGGGCATGTTGCACTTTACATTTCAAAAATGGGCCTTGGTTAAATGGACTGGAATGTATGTCTTATTTGCACCTCTCACTTTATCTTCCAATGCTTGGTGGTTATTTATGTGATGAGCAACATTTGAAAGAACCAATTAATGTGGTTGATTTGGCCAGTTGGAAGACACAATGGTTACATTTTCCTCAAGTGCTGATTTGATGTTGACACATTGCAATGTTTTGGTACCCTCATTGTCCTCCCTGAAGCTGAAATTTAGTTTACACTCTGCTGCATAATTTTATGAACACGCCAAAGTGTATATTAAGTCTCCATTTGTGCAAAAAAATATCCATCTTAATTTTAGAGTACTCAGCTATTCTGTGTTTGGATGACAACTAAATAATGGTGCATCACAGAGATACACCATTGTACATGTGTTGATTGATGACAGTTTAAAGGCCACATATACTATTCTAACCTCAATTATATTTCTTTTTCATCATCTAAAGTTGTTATATGCAACTTAGTATGTTCCTAAAGCCTGAAGAATTCAACACTGGTCCTCCTTTTCTGTTTTGACAGGTCTTTTTGTTAAATGGGTTTGCTTTTTCTCATGCTATTTCCTGGCTGACTGATTGATATACTTACATGTTGGACCTATCCGGTACTGCAATTCACCAGGAAAAGATTGACATACCAGACTAGCTATTGGTGTGATAGCTTGGGGTTGCCCCAGCAACGTGGCAACGTATCATCTTATAGCAGAGGTCTCAAACCAATTCCACAAAGGGCCGCAGCGGGTGTGGGTTTTCATTCCAACAGCTTTAGCACAGACTGTTTAACCAATGAGGTTTCAGCTGTGAAACAAGCAGCTTCTGACTCTAATCAAATGATCACACTTGTAAGACACCAGATTGGTGAAAATGTATTCTTTTTTTTCAGATTGAATGAAAACCTGCACCCCCTGCGGCCTTTTGTGGAATTGGTTTCAGCCCCTTCATATATTAAAGGTAAATAACAGAAGTTAGTATTTTTCACCTCAGTTTTGCATATTTACCATTTATAAATACATGTATGCAAAATATATAGAGATTTTAGGTATTTTAGTAATTGCTTGGTGATTTTATTAAATGACATGTCCCATTATATAAGTCAAGAGTAAAGGATTGAGGATCGGAGTTGGTGACCCCTGGGCTGAAAGGTCAGTCAGGGTTTGATGACACTAACTGGCCACTGGCTGTGTTTTTTATGATTTTGGAACCTTATGTATACTTTAACTTGTTCAAATTTGGACCGTTTGGTCCATCTTACCTATTCCTCTGTAGTGTAAAGTTTACATGGCAAAATGTTGTCATTTTGCAGGGTCCGTAAAATCTGAGGACATTGTGTATTTGATGTTACAATCTCAAAATAACTGTAACATGTACTGATAAAAACGCATCTTGAATCAGACTGTTGGTAAATAGTTTGCTAACTTAATTGGTCATGTTTATTAATAAGGAAATCTGAAAGCATTGATTTTGATGTCACAAGCCTCTTACTGTTTGATAGCTGGCGCTCACGCTGTTTCCTGTGAGCGGAACTCTTGCTGTGTAGCAGTGATTGCAACATATCCTTCTGATTATTGTCACTGTTATTCGACGCTTTCTGATTGGACTTGTGTCGGCTGCAGGGTTGTGCAAGCTTCATGGGAATATGCAAAGTGCTTTGGCAAATAAACCATCCTGAACACAATGGAGCTGCCGCAGCTTTTGTGGGTATAATTTGAAACAAATGCTGGTTTGGTCTCAAAGGCAGTGGAAAACACATTAGCGATAGAAATGCCAGCATGTCTTTTCTCCCCAAGATAACGCTCTTGGAGCATTGTGGTTAAACCACAGAAGGTTTGCTATTTAACTTTTCTTGATACAGTAGCTCGGTTTGCTAAGGACTTAAAAATAGCCATGTATCCGAATAATTAGTCAATTTTTCTATTCATAAAAATACTTCTTTTTTTTCTTTTGCTCCCAATTCCTTAACAAAAAATAGCATATACTTTAATTTCCTAAATCTATTTGCTTTACATGTTACCTACTCTTTCATTCAAAGCTGCTATTCAGCTGTATTTTTAGGAATAAGTTCATTTCAGGGACTATGCAAAATCATCCTTGTCTGCCTCTCAAAGTTATTCCACCACTGCCGGAAATTCTTTGAGGATTACATGCTCACTGATGCTTCACGTTACACAAAGGCTTTAGTGGATATTTTCATTTGTGCGTGTTTTCATTTTTTCAGGACAAACCGGGGATTTCCTCCCATTGAGCTCTAATTTGACATTTATACATACAAAAGGCAAAAGGGATGTTGTGCCAGTTGTTTACATTATCAGGATCTGACAGCTGGATACTCTAGGTTCCATCATTACAATGACATCATCACCGACAGGTTCAGAACAATAAACCCTCATCTCATTTAACCTAAATACAAGGCTGATATTACAATCTGAAAGCAATTTAAGCCATTATCTTGAAGAAATCGACTTCCCCATCTACTACACTGCGACCCTCACATGAAACCGTAGGCCTATTTGTTAATAACGTTAGGGAGATGTCTTACAATAATGCAAACAAAAAACAGGATGTATGTTGAGTAGTGGATTGTTTAAATGCTCATCTAGCAGGAGGAAACATTTACAGGGATCTCAGCAAGGTTAATTGGCAGAGTTACGCTCAATGCTGTAAGCTATGTAATTACCTAGGTCCTTACTTTGCTAAGCAGTCTTTAGGAGTGGGTGTGCTGTTAAGATCACTGTTAGCATTATTCAAAAATGCATTTATTTAGAAGAAATTGTCCTTCTAGAGTTTGCAATATAAGGATAACATTAACAGTTAATTGGCACTTGAAATATTCCAGCTCACTGACAGTTTTATAACGAGGAGGCATCAAAATACACAAATCTGAGGTACAGAGTTAAATGTTTGTCTCACTAACATTACAAGTGGAATATTCCAAATCAAATGTATTTTACCATTTTATTGGATACATGGTTATTACATTTTTAATCATTCAAACGAGAACAAAAAACTTTGATCCGATTTGGTCGTACAAATCTTCAGCTCAATGGTGACAGTATAGATGATTTATTTGCATGTCATCCACTTTTGCTCTTTCTTTTTTTCTTTTCTGTAGTTGACAACATATGATTTTAACCATGTGTAGATTTCCTGCACCAACATTTGGTGTGACTAATACTATGAAGTTAAGCTTACTTTGACTGACTAATTGTTAATGCTATTCAGTATAGTCAGGTAGCATACGTATATTGTCCCCTTAAACCCTTTCCTAGTCAGTTACAATTGATAAATGCAAAATGAATAACCCCAAAGAGAATATTTCGAATTTCCTTGTGGTGTGGTAAAACTGTTCCAACTTTAAAAAGCAGTGAGGTTTGCTATTGTGTGTCCAAGCAACTGAACACAACAGGCAAAACAAACAAACAAAAAACAAAAAAATGCAGTCACGATCTTGGTTCAGGCTAAACATGTTAATCTACAATCTACACACTACTGTTTCATCAAAACTGTTTCCACATCTGAAAGTCATCACACATAGAAACAAACATCATCTATGTTATTTAATCCATGTATATTACCAAACAAATTGCGACCCTATTCCACTCCACTCCACTTATTGTTCTTTAAAAATGCATATATAGTGTTTCTTGCAAAAATGTCAGTAATGGAATGCATTCGGTGGCTTTAAGAGAAAAATATAGATTTTCCTAAGTAGCCATTTTTTTAGAATGCACCAACATTTTGTGCTGCAACCAAGAATTGTCTGCTGATATGAAATGGTGCCTGTGCTTTGTCAATCTATTGTTGATCTCTATACTGGAATAACAGACAAGAGTCTCATCCAATTAGTTTTCTATCTTAAAAATCCATCACCTTTCCCAAAGACTTGATATAAATGCCTTCAATTTTTTTTCCCATGTAGCTTCATATTACTAACTTTCTGGAAATTTGAGAAACATTCATCTGTTTGGATGAGGTCATTTTTATTTGTCTTTTATATGTCTGACTCCCAACAAAGCAATTTGATGTAATATTATTTGCACAGGCTTTTAGCTCCGTGAATGAGGAGTGTTTCCGTGCTAAACACACTTTGAGCTCTCTAGTAAAGATCCATCACTCACCGACCTGCTTCTGACATTAACTTTTTTGTCAATGCCAATGTCTCCAGTATGTCTGAAGCCTGAAAGTTTGGAGAGCTATTTTTTATTTGCATGCTTTTAAATCCCCCAATCCAAGTAATGGACCAAGCAATTAATGCAACCGCAAGGCCAAAAGTGGTGATTCGTCATATACTGGTGATGCATAATCATTATATGGAACGTGACGCTTTTAAATTTGATTGGTTGATGATCATATTTCTATATAGTCCTGCCTGGAATTTCCACTTCCTAATATTTCGTATTAGGCCAGAATCAAGAAAAAAAAAGTCCACTATATATGACATTATAATTCTTTTCTATCGTCTGTGAATCAATTTACTGTGACTCAAAACACTGGCGAATGAAAAAAAAAAAAGAAAACATACTTATCTTCCGCCTCTGTCAGTCATAGTGGGTAATTCCCAGCAGACCCATGCCTCGCGTACAGAAAATGCTTCTTCTGTTGTTTCTGCTTGTCGTTTTTTTTTCTTTTTTTTTGACAGTATAAGCTTGCGTGCAGGTCATTTATCATAGCTCTAATTTTAACTCCCAGAACTCTCTACCTCCTGTCTACTCTTGCCCTTAATGCGAAGCCATTTCAAAAGCTATGAAGCCCCTAGGCTGACAACAATGAGATTAGTATGAATGTATTACCCCCTTGGGTGCCATAGCCTGTAATAAGTTCCACATTAATCGTATCCATTGGGGAAAATTTGTTTAGGACTTAATTACATATCATTTAAATTGTTGTGCATTATCAGAGATTTAAACTCAAAATTTAAGTGAGTTTTATTTTACAACTTTGTTTTTGGTCATTGTTGAAATGCTGTAAACTGTAAATACTGTACCTAGGCTTCTTTTCATCTTTTTTTTCATTGTTCTTCCCTCATCAAAGATACACTGCAAATTTGCTTACTTGTTTTACAATTATTTTTTTGTTGTTGCCTTGTTTGGTTTTGAAGGGGGATTATAATATTGTCTGATTTCAGTGCAGCTAGCATGCATATTCTAAAAATTATTAAGATATAATGACGATTATAAAGTATTATCACATTAAATCATACATTTTACTAATGAGGATTGGTTTGACAGGTAAATCATTTGTTTTTTAAAGGCAATGAAGTATACAAATTGATCAACAGCATTGTGACTAGGAGCACATGAATCTAGTTAATTACACCTTGGAGATCTGCACTACAAAATGTTTGTTTGCTGATAGTATTTAGCCTTTGAGGAGCCCTGCAACATATGGCTCTTCACGTAACAAAGCAGCCCGCTAAACTGTCAGCTATAACCTTTTCACAGCATCTTTCCTGTCACAAACATCATGGAGGGCAATGGAGTTGTTCATTTTTTTTGAACGCCCAGATAGTGATTTATTAAAGTTGTGAGGTTGAAACTTCATTTTTTTGTTGTAATTAGTTGTTTGGCAGTATTTGCATTGTAGACATTTTTCAAATACAAACAAAAAATACAAATATTTGTTTTGATTGCTGGTCATTTGGTAAAGTATCACTGACAATATACTGGGCGTGAAGTCAAGTCTATAAAGCAATGTGTAATCAGCCATGAATCTAACGCTTCACCCGCAACTTCAGTACAGTTACGGTCTATAACTAAATGATACACTTGGTTGGTTTTGCTGAGCTTCCCGTTCCGCCCTGTCTTTGTTTATCAGAGGCATTATTTCCTCTGCTTCTTTTTTAAGGTGTGGATGTGTCTCATCAGAACAAATTAAGCTTCTGAATAAAATTTCTACCAAAGCCCTTCCTTATAATGCATTTCCTGCCACTGGATGTCCTGTTTCAATAAATCAAAATGTCATTGTAGGATTAGTTTAAATTTTGTTCCTCAACCTTGATTTTCTTAATTTCCATTGTGGATCATGCTCAATGTAATATATGATAATAGCATAGGAAGAATGCGAGAATAGAAGCCGTTCCCAGCTCACTGACCAGTGTACAATGTATGTCACGGTATCCATAAAGACATTATCAGTGACACGTAAGCCTATTTTTTCCATCTTTGGTTATAATGTGCATTTTTATTATCATGTGTGCCACTATGACACCCTCTTTGCTCTATTAACGTCACCTAAAAGACAGTCTCTGTTTAAAATGACAAATTAGCTTGGCTTCACTAGTTCAGAGATGGTTACAGACAATTACAGCTTTTTCTCCTGAAAAAGGAAAATCTACTACTATAGCCATTAGTTTTAAAGACTCATTATAATGAAACAATGGTTTAACTTCTCAGATTAAGAAAGAAAAAAACATGGTGGTAGCAATTTCACAAATAAAGTCTACATCTTGCCATACAAGATTAATTCCCATGTCCCAGTGTATTTCCCAGTAGACCTTTTCTTTCAGTAAGCAAGCGCAGGGGTCAAAAAGGTGGCTGGCTATAGTAGAGAAGAAGAAAAATATAATAAAAATATCCTAATATACCTCCCTACCTTAGATGTCCTTTTCAAGTAACCTTTATGGAACACCAAAGCAGGTATTTAAAAAGGTCTATCAATTACTGAACAGTACGTACATTTATTTATTTATTTATATATAAATATATATATATATATATATATATATATATATATATATATATATATATATATATATATATATATAGTGTGCCATAAATTTGATTTGTGAGGTCGTCAATTTTCACTCCAATAACATAATTACTTTTTCAGTCATAATGACTCTGCTGTTTTTACTTTGCTAATTGAGCTTTCCTTACAGTGAAAAGGAAAATTAATACTCTGTATAAAACAATACAAAATGTTTTCATTTATCAATACAAATTCAGGGTAACTGAAAAGAGGAAGCTATTACAGAAGTCACTAGCTAAAGGATTTATTTATATGTATCTGTCTGGCTGTAATTGTCGAACCTAAGATTCATGTGTAAACTAAAGTGGTTTACTTAGCTGTAGCTAAAAAATGGCAAACATTTATTATATTACTATGCTGTGTACATCTACTGACAACAAACCCATTAGTGAATACATCAAATTAATAAACATCCAAAACATTGTTTACAGCACTAGTGTCAATGTATTAAGTGGGGCACTTGCATATAAATTATAGAAGCACCACACAAGTAAATTTTCAAAATGATACTTAATACAACTAGTCTTTCTTGGAATATGGTGCATTTTTATGCGCGGCAATGTGCTATAGCGTCCAAGCTTTCTGGAAGAGACCGAGGGGTTTTGAACCAAGGCCAGATGGCTCACAGTAACTCAGTGAAAGTGCTTCAGGAAGGCGTGTTGCTGTGCAAGTCAACAGTCTTCTACGGGAAGATAAGCAAGAGAGCAAACAAAGCTCTATTATTGGAGAGGCCTGCGTAAATATGTCAGCATGGAGATGTGTGAGGCTTGGCCTTTTAATGGTAGACAACTTGAAAGGTGTGTGCTCGCCTTTCCTACTACTGGTCTCCACAAGAAGATGTCTCGAATACTGTATAATGAGGGCTGATTAGCGTGCTCCCAGATAATTACAGCCTGTGCATCACCCTTAGTATGGTAAATTGCATACATTACGGAATGCATCCTACATTTAACTACATGATTTATTCATAATACATTAGTTCATGTATAATAGGGATGGCTGTATCGAGACAAATACTCATGTTGTCAAACATCGGGTATGTATCTTTCTCAAATGGGAGTGTGGTGATATCTAAAGCTTTTTTAGGATGTTAACCTCTTTAAACTTGAAGTACACATTTCAATCAATGCTTGATCATGTTCTAGCAAATGTATTGTGAATTAAAAGTGCCCTATACTAATGATGTCCAAATTGAGCTATTCATTAAATGAACCACTTTTTGAAATCGCCTGAGGTCAAGTCAGTTGGACACAGCAGCAGGTGTAGACATTTTCTGTCCTTTTCATGACACCTCCTTCAACTTCAGTCATTATGCTTAGCCTTGTTCCTTCATTTCATTTGATGTTTGTATTGTGGCGCCAGTGCCTTGTTATAAATCCTGCACAAGACTTTGTATTACTTTCTTGTAGGATAATGTTTCATCCTTGTAGTCCAGACAAAAGTCACACTCCCCTATTACAGTCGGTGGCATATCGTATCACATTCTTGCAGTCTCTGTGAAAGAAAATGTGCTAATGAGTGAATTCCCACAGATGGACGCTCATTGTTAAAATGCTTAAGCGAAGCCTTGTGGCATTCGCACGAGGGCTGCTTATTTGAATCTGAGTAAATAATTGTTTGCTGGTCTTTTCGCCTCCCCCTGATTTACTCATTAACTCTTTCCGTTAATGAGTGAAACCTAAAACAACTAAAAGAACATTGGTCATGATTGACTTTGACACATTGACTACACTAAGCCTTTGATCCAACAACTCCTTTGTGCTTACAACGATGTCACGTTCCGGCATGCAGGACTTCAGATTTGTCCCCTTGTTTACTTCCTTTCAATTTAATGATGTCGTCGTGCCAGGGAAATATTTTGGTTCTTTTCCCACTTTTATTCATCTTTTTCCTATTCTTTATTTTCAAACAAAGCCAACGCACAATAAATTTGTTGTATTGGAGCAAAAGCAGAAGCCAGTTGGGTTTATTTATGGATTTTCTGTGCCCTGTTTTGTCCAGTCCTAGCTATGGGCACTCTGTCCTCCAGTGACTTCATTTCTTGCTCCTTAAAATTGATGACATACCCTAGGCTTTCTAATGGGAGGAGTATGTTTACTCCTCTTGTGACCTTTTCACGTTGTACAGTATATAGTATGACACACCATTACATACGACACATTTCTACTTTATCCATCCTGCAGTATATTTCATTTTGGGTTTTTTTTTGTCCCCCAAAGGTAGGACTACTATCTTATCGATGTCCTTCAACAGATGGGGAGAAATGAGTGTGTTTTGGAATTATGTCACATAAACCCTCTTTCAGGACTGATGTTGGCTACTGACAGTTGCAATTAAGTTTAAAAGTAACATGCTGTTTCTTTTCTGTCAAAATAAAGGGCATTGGTGCAAGGCTTTTACCTGAAAATGGCTGGAAGCAAGAGTTGTCCACAAAACTTCCTTTAGCATGGATATTGGAGCTGAGCAGTGTTCTGGTAAGGTGGCTGCTAATTTCTTTTCTACAACAATAGAAATTTTAGGCACTTTTGTGTGATCCCGTTATCTTTACAGATAACTCAGGCAGAAAAGTAGTGAAGGATTTCTGGTGATTTGTGTTGTGAAAACGCTTATTTTTGGGCTTGATGAAAATGTGGTGGCTTCTGGGATATTTCAAGTCAGATTTTATGCTTCAGATAACTGTGATGGTTTTCACTCGACAACCACATATTTTTGGAGTGATGGAATTGGAGTTGTTTGTGGAAAAATGCAAACATAAAATTGCTGTAAGAGAGGTCAGCACAAGTTGCCACAGTCCGATAGAATGGCCAGATGCACAGAAATGGAAAGTGGAAATTAGTTTTATCTGATAGTTTAGCTTCAGGAAGGATATATACTACTCACAGAATATGTTAAATGAACGATGTAGCAATTTATTCCATTTGGCAAAAATAATCTGATGTGTGAATGGAAAGTGAAAAATATGCCTCTACTTTTAATACTGTGTTTTACTACTGCTTCGTGGTTTGGAGGGGATGATGGATATGTGTGTGTATGGTGCCATTATAATTTGGGGTGTTAGATGGTTTCATTGATGCCATTGTGACATGAAGTTAAAAGGTAAGCCACTCTAGACTTTTGCAACGTACTGTATATTGGACTGTAGTCACTGTTTTTCTCTGAATTATAGTAAAACATGTACATTTGGCACCCAATTGGTGTCACTTTTCTGCTCTGTCCCTCTTGTACACTTTGTTCACACTACCTCACAGTCTAGAATGACTGCAAACTCATCTGACACTCAGAATGAGATTTAATGTAAAAGTGTAATAGAAATTTTGAAGAGTGTGCCCTGCTGTCTAAATGAATTCCCATCAGATTTTAGTGTTTTTTTGGAGAGTATTGTTATGGGTTGTTGAGGCACCAGTGCTTTTTCTCCTGAGAGTGGCTTCCAACATATTGGCCTGTCTTCTTTGGTGATGATGGAGCCAACATTTTATGGGAGTTGTGTTTCGAGTGAAACTGAGAGTGCAAAGTGGGAAGTGGAGGGTCTTGGGGTCAAAATTATGGGCTATTTTATTCTCTGCTGCCAATATCATCTTTGATAGGAACATTTGGCACTTCATGTTACCATTGAGAGCAAAATGGGGTTTCAATGTCAAAGCCCGACTGTGAATCCCAAATCCTTGCTGTCAATAAAAACTGTTTATTGCACTGACTCCACTGCAAATATACACAGCAAAGTGGACAATAAATAGACTTGATGTGCGCTCTTAAGTACTATTTGAAATTTAAAAGACAAATATTTTCAATATGTTCTAAAAATATGATATCTTTATTTAAGGAGATGTGCATCACAATTTCTCAGGCCAATGTAATTAATAACTTTAACCTGTACCTCAGTCATGACTCCTGTGCTTTTCTTACAAACAATAGAGTCGCAGCACTGGGATAATTTCAATCTTAAACTATCATCATTTTTAGGATCTGTCTATATTTTATCAGCGGTGGGGACAGTGGTTTTACTGTTAATGATGAATCCATCAAAAACTGTCTTTCAATATATTCATCCCTTTAGAATTACATCAATGATTTCCGGTTATTTGTCAAACTATAATTTGTTAGCCTTTCCAAATTGTCATTATTGTGTATTGTAGTGACAAATCAATGTCAGTGTTTGTTTGCAAATTAATAATGCTCTAGCAAAACTATTCTGTATCTCTGGCCATTTCCTAATCTCATTAGATTAGTCTCTTTGTAGATTATCTTTGCATTACTTTTTTCATGTTCATTACCAAGCAAAAATATCACACCATGTTCTAAGGGACTGTGGGCTTTCGCTCTAATAAGATTGGATAAAAACAACAAAGAGGTGAACCAGTTTATTGTTTATTTGAATTGGATGCGCACTTAGCGTGAACAAATTATTAATTTGGGTTCTGTTTTAGTTTTGCAGAAAGTTGTTTTTTTACTCTCCTATATTTACTCTTTGCATTTGAAACTTATAGCAAGAAGTTAATTGGTTGAACTATCTTTTAATTAGATTTCTATTGTTTTCACTGACTCAAATTATGACTAGATAGAAAAGAGTTTTAGGGGGGAGAAACACATTTTGCTAACACGTTTGTGGATATATTGGGGAAAAATGAGGTCTTTAACAGGATCAATACGGCCAATTCTTCAGACTCTTTGGTCTCTTACAATCTTATGAACACATTCGCATTTTAAGAGAGTTATTATTTTGTTGGAGCATTTTTGTTTCACATGTCTCTAGTAAACTCACTTTGCCTGTCCTAGCTGAACTAATTTTCTGTTATGATGGGTTCAGAGATCACCAACTCCAGTCCTCAGGGGCAGCTATCCAGTCTGCTTTCCATGTCTCCCTCTTCCAACACACCTGAATCAAATGATCAACTCCCCAGCAAACTGTCCAGAAAACTGATAAGGACCCTGATTATTTGATTCTGGTGTGTTGGAGAAGTAAGATATGGAAAAAAGACTGGATAGGTGCCCTCAAAGTCCGTAGTTGGTGACCCCTGGGTTAGTCATTCCTCAAAAATGTTCTCATTTGCAGCCATTATCTGTCTGTGTCATATGCTGTATTTCTGTATTTCTACAGTTATATAAATAGCTACTAAACGAGTTACACCCAGGCGGCCCGGCGGATGAGTGGTTAGCGTATCGGCCTCACTCTTCTGGGGTCGAGGGTCCGATCCTAAGGCGGTCAACAATGTGTAGAGTTTGCATGTTCTGTTTAGTTTAGTTTAGATCAATTTGTAAATGGAATAGCCCCACGATGGCCACCAGTATACCCGAATCTCTGGCAATAGTGAAAAGGTATGCCATTTTTGTGCTGAAAGAAAATTAAAATAGAAAACAAATGGGGGCGTTATAAATTAACCAACAGCTGTATCACAGTTCTTAACCTGGACCTTACAAATCTCAAATAGCAATGAGAGACGAGGTGGAAGACTTGCATTTGTGCAGCAGGGGAAAAGAGACTCAGAACGGGTTCTGCCTTGTTGATCCAATATGACATTGATAGACAGCAGCTGAAGGAAAGCTGCTAACCATGTTTGGCATGGTGGTTTTGAAAGGACGTACGTGACTGTCGATCCAAAGTTGACTGAGCACGGATTCAGCAGGAAATCGCCCCAAGTGGTTGTGCTGAAGAGATGCGAGAAGCAAAACTACCACATGCAGTATAACTCGCTCGCATGACTTTCCGTCTTTTCTGCTTGTGTTATTCTCTACTTGAATTACCCATAAATACAGCTGCTATTTTTACATACGGGAATAAACTTTGTGGAGTTAGGACTTGCATTCTCACCTCAGGATAGCAAAATGTGCAATCTTTGGCACAAAGTGCAGCATTGTTTTCCCTCAGTTGAATATGCCCATGCATCCTTTATGTATAGAAAAAGCTGTGCCATAGAAATTAAACAGTACTAATTAATCCAGATAAAATTAAAATAAAATGGGTGGCTCGGTGTTGGAGTGGTTAGCGTGTCGGCCTCGCAGCTCTGGGGTCCTGGGTTCAAATCCAGGGTTGGTCCACCTTTGTGGAGTTTGCATGTTCTCCCCGGGCCTGCATGGATTTCCTCCGGGTACTCCGGTTTCCTCCCACATTCCAAAGACATCCATGGTAGGCCGGTGTCCCCTCGCCTCTGGCCCGGAGTCGATTTTCTGATAGTGATGATGCTAAATGTTAACTCTTGCTGTTTCTATCACTGGCACATGTAAGCAATATGATTGATTTGACACTTATTGTTTTGTTCATCTGAGACCCAATTGCATACATTACTGACCGGGTGGAGAAATATGATGTTCTTCGATGTTTGTGCAAACAGTCCTCAAAGTGAGGACTTTTGGCGTATGCTTTTGAGACTGGGTTCCTTCCTTCCATTTGTCAAGTTTCCGTTCCAATGTGGGAGATAAGAAAATAATTTCTTCCCCACACAATGTTTCAATTCGCCATTTGCGACATGTTGAGTGGGCCGCACTCACCCTGCATAAGTCTATTTATTCATATGAAAACATATTCAACTTTTTCGTACACGTAAGTTGAGTGATTCAGCAAGACATTATGTTGCTTTAGACAGGTTTCCTTTGAGAGAAACGACATGTAATACATACTATATTACAATTGACTTTATGAGTTGAATAACTACATTGAAAAGGTTTCCCTTCTACTTTCAACTCTCGCTGTTTAAGATGAGTACGCTTTTAATGTTTAATCAAAAGTCACTGACTGTGTGCGTTATATCTTTGGATAACTCTGCCTGCAATACCCTGTGTTCTCTAGGGAATTTTACAATGGCAATGCAATTGGTTGATTGTTTTTTTTTAACCGACACGTATGTCACGTTAAATAAAAAAGATGAATCTTAAAAACTGTGAAAACTAATGTGCACTCATTTTTTCCACACTAATTTTTTGAAGAATAATTATTTCAAGAACAAACGTCCCCAAAGGCTGCAATTAATGATAATCTTATTACACTTGATGGGCCCCAAGTGATCTGGCTCTCATGGCTTTGCCCAAGCTTCTCATGGTGTTACTTAGTTAACAGTCATTTAAAATAAAGAAAAAAATAGTGTATAGGCTCATGTGGAAGTTGGGTAAAGCTTTTAAAATGACTTTTTTTTTCAAGACACAGTGAGCCGTAATGTAATCCCTCTCAGTGGTTTTATCACTTGACATTTGGCAAGTGTTTTAAGTCATTATTGACACCACGGATGGCACACAGGTGAGGGGGTATAAATATAACATATAGACTAGGGGTGGGTCCACTCACTAATGAGTCTGTCAAAACTGAAGTCTCAAGAGAACAGAGCTCTTCCACACTGGCTTAAAGGGGCTGTCGATGCTTAAAGAAAGGAGGGAATTCAACAACCTTTTTTTTTTGCTTGCGCTTGAGACCAGGGCCACTCACAATTTTTAATTAAAACATTCCCCTGAGCATGGACACCCTAAGCAAGCAATACAAAATAATGTAGAACAAATGCGCTGCATGTATTTGATTGATTTAGTAATGTGTAGTCAGGGAGATAGGGAAGACAGAGCCTCACCTGCGAGTCACAGTTAGGGGGCAAAAAACAACTGAAATTGATTTTTTTGGTTGCATTTTAGTTATCTGGATTCGTGTTAATTATAAAACCCAAATTGTCAAAGATTTTATCATTAAAGCTGATAAATTCCTTGTTCAATTTCATACAAACCAGACCATAAGTATAACAGCTATTAAGCTGTCCTCAACTGAGATCTATCTGCACACTGACATGAAGAAGAGAGGCAACCACCTAGTCATTTGGCCAGATGAGATCACGTTAATATATGCACTCCTAACACGTACTATCATTCCAACCCGTTGTGGACCACTCTCATCCATTGGAGATCTTTTTGTAGGTCTTTTCAGAATTTTGCCTTCACTTTCCACCTCATTGCTTCCTGGATGCTTGAAGAGGATTTACTATTTGCACTGATAAATCCTGCTAAATTAAGAATGAGACATTTTCTTGGAAAGGGGAATGTGGTTGTGGTACGTTGTACCCTTGCCAAAGTGTGTAAGGGTGATTTTTTTAGCTCGCTGTGAGAGAGTGTGTGTGTGGGTTAAAATGTGTTCCAACTGTTTGGCAGTCTTGCCCACTCGTTGATTGAGGCGCAGCTGCACAGCAATTCTAATATTGAGTCATGATGGCCATTCAATATGCTGCTCTAATTAATTCTACAATTTTCCTAATTTTGATAGTTATTTATTTATATGCAAGGTGGCTGTGTTTAATTAGTATCCTTTGGAGTGCCTGGACTTACTTTTTCCCACATAATGTAGGGATAATTAATTGAACATTCGTAGTGTCAGAATATTTTTTGATCAGTTAATTGTGATCTTTTTCTTGTTGGGAAAAAAAATGGTAAATGCAACTTAATAACAGACCAAGCCAATAACCAGTAGTAGAATGTTTTAAGTTCTTATTATTTAAGTTCATATTAGCCTTATCTTTTGCACACAGCACTTTTGTCTACAGTGGTTTTAGGTTGGCACATTAGACTGCTATGGTAATGGTGTCGGTTTGCATCCAGACAAAATACGGGGGGCAATGAGAAAGGTCAAACATGATGTCTCTGTGCTTTTGCATTAAAGGCCACATGAATCCATTTTTTTATAATCAGATATTAATGACCGAATCTACATCAATTATTTAGTGATGTCACAGACAAGTCTGATCACTTTGGTAAAGGTAAAGTTCAGGATTAAGCTTTGCATGCTTTCACCACCTGCTCCCAGCTACCCCCGGACGCCAAAAACGGTTGTCTGGGGACGCTGAAGCAGCAAAAGGAAATCTGTTTGTTGTGTTTACAAAAAATACAAATAAAATCCTGAACATAACATGCATGGATCTCATTTGCATCAGTCTCCAAGCACCTGCAGGATCTCTTCATATTGGAACCTTTTTAATATGACCACAGAGAAAGGAAAACACCTGTAAGTGTGCTCATCTGGTCGCAATAAACAGCTGCTTCCAAAAGCAACTCAGCAATTAGTGTTATAATGTAAGTGTCTGGGGGAAATGGGACACATGATTAGGTACCTTTTTATTTTATTTTTTTATTTTTTTTACACTTATCTTTGCTGTCCAAAATGCATTGGCATGAAATAAACACTGAAAAGAATAGCAAACACAGGGGAACTAATGATTTTTTTTAAAGTTCTTTTTTGCAACAAGACTTCTTAAAAACGTTTTTAAAAAGTGTGTTTATGATCAAAAATGTAATGGATAAGTATTTTAGCCCAAGCAAAACTTTACGACAACAAAGGGAATGTCAAGAAAGTCTTGTACCTGAGTTTGTGATGTCTTTTTTCGAAAGTATATTATTTATTATTTAGTTTACCCTGCCTATTGGATACTGTTTCCTTTTCATTGTGCAGCTCACCCAAAATAAAGTTCTCTTCAGCTCTGCTTGATGTATGTGAGTTAACTAAAACTAAAATAATTATAAGCAGGCATGTGTGTCAGATTTGCCTTGCAAGTGTATAATATGTGACCACCAGTCAGTTTTTTTTTTGCCCCAGCAGTAACAACAAACATGGGATCTGATGTCTGGGTCCCTTGCCCCCATAATTGATGAATCCAATATTTACTCTGTTACCTGAGTGTTGTAAACATTTATTATTATTCCTACCCTGTCGGCTGAGCACAAGAGAAGAATAGTCCGGCCTGCAGAGAGTAGCTGTCATTTTGACAAATGACACAAATGAATAAAACCTCATAATTACTTGAAGAAAAAAAAGTACATTCCCTACCTTATCCTGGGTTAATATGCATTTTAATTTTTTTGTCAGGATTATTGAATTTCATGCCGCCTCCACTACCCAGCCAGTGTGTAATACAATATAGACAGAGGCAAGTTCTCAAATATCAAATTTAATTTGCTATTCCCCTTAGAGGCTACATAATCAAGTTGGGACATTATTGTGTTTTTATTGACATTAGCATTGTTATTATTCTGAACTTTGTAAGTATCGGTTACCTGAGGTTGCCTGGCTGTGTTTTCAGGAATATATTTACTGTATTTGGTCATAATACAATCAAAATAATATCTCATTACCAGAAGATGCTGTCTCTGGATGTGATCATGTAGAATAATTTTAATGTAGACCCCCCTCCCATTTCTAAATTATAGACTTCCTGGAGTTTTTATGTGTGTTTTATCGTGACACCTCAAGCAAGTGACAAAGCAACCTGCTGTATGCTACACGAGCCTCGAAATAGGATATCAATGAGACACATCCGATGTGCTATTAAACGGAAAGGCACTGCGGCTTGGCCTGGGCTTTTAGATCTTCTTGTAGCGAGTGTAATTGGATGAAGTCTTCCATAATGTGCATGTGTTTTCAAATCAGCACGTTGTGGTTCACGAGTCGCAGGAATAAGGTGGAGGCAGTGAGGAGAAGTGTAAAAGCTCTCAGCCAAATCAGGTATTGCTGAGATGGAGGGATAAGGGGTAGAATTATGGCAAGAAGGTGTGGGGGTGGTGGTCAGGTCATCTTATAAAAACAGATAGCTGTGATGTACAGTAGGCTTTGCTTAGACAAGATGACTGCTGTGTGCCATTAAGTGCAGAAAAGGGAGACTGCAAAGAATCTCTTTGTTGGAGAAAAGGAGATCTTTTTTAATTAACAGGCTAATGTTACTGCGCATGACGTATTTTAAAAAAAAAAAGAAAAAAAATGGGGCACCTGACCATTACAGTTAATGAAGTCTGGGATTACATTTTACAAGATTTTAGAGAGTACTTTTTGGATATATTAAACCAATGTTATACTTGAAATACAACTTTGCTCAGCTTATGTTGTAGTTGTTTCCCAGTATTACTAGATGAGCTTTGCTTTGTACATAGGAGTATGGTCACAAAAGAATGAAAATGCTGGTTTTTCATTGGTCAAGTAAAGTACTCATTGTCACCTTATTGTATTTTATCAGGAAACAGTTCAATATTCTGAAAAAAAACATCTTGTTTCTATGACATGGGCGAGAACAATGCAGTATTGTACTCCACAGTATCCTTAGAAATGATATTCAAGTTTGTGCGTACACACACACATAGATGTCAACATCTCAACAAGAAACAAAAGGGAAAAAATGAACTGATAATTAATATAATTCAAACTTGAACGAAAATAAATCTAAGGCATAGACTACCAAATAAAATGGAAAATTATTCAATTTCAATACAGCAGTGGTTAGCACGTCAGCCACACGGTTCTGGGATCGAGGGTTCAAGCCGAGGCCGGTCCTCACTGTGTGGAGTTTGCATGTTCGCCCCAGGTTTGCCTGGGATTTCTGCAGGTAATCCGGTTTCCTTCCACATCCCAAAAATATGCAGAGAAGGCTGGTTGAACACTCTAAATTGCCCCTAGGTACGATTGTGAAGATAAATGCTTGTCCGTCTCTTTGTGCCCAGCGATTGGCTGGCCACTGATTCAGGGTGTCCCCAGCCTGGTACCCATAGTTGGCCTGGATAGGCTCCAGCACCCCCATGACCCTTGTGAGGATAAGGGTTTCAGAAAATGATGAATTATTTGTTTTATACTCTTAACATGCAAATAATTTGTTTGTGTCCTTTGGCAATGGTGGTGGGTTGCTGAGGCCTGCTGTGACAGGAAACATGTATTTTAGTAATGAAAACCCACATGGTACTCAATGTTTGATAACCAGTAACATCTAGAACACACCAACACCATCTACCTGCACATGGGATTTTATATCACACCAAAAAATAGTTACTGAACCCCACACATTCTGCCATTTTTACATCTGTTTCACTTCATTCTTTTTTTCTTGAATCATAAAATCAAAAATACCATTGTAAACAGCAACAGCTGCTTTTGTTTTGTTCGTTTAAAGTGGGAAGTCAACCAAATGGAGGGAAGTAGACCGTGTGCAGTAGAAAATTGCCAATAGTGGATATGCTTTAATTGCATTATCCGTCATGGTACAAACAATATGTGATAAAACTCCCAGGCAACCTGATTCCATTTGAGAATCTACCCTCTAAAGTACTTTGGCAATAGCCACAATCCTACATACAAGTATCGTATATTATGTCAGACATTTGTCCTGCAGGCAGGCAGTTTATCATGTCCATTCGTCCTGCTGTCATGTTAATTAGCAGAGAAAAGATGGGAGTGAAATTACCAACACTTTGCACCTGGCACACTGGAGCACACGGACTTGTCCTACACCCACCGACGTAATGATACAATTACAAAAACTAATGTTGCATATTTTACAATGAAGTCCTCTGTAGGCACTGCCTTCACACCAACTACTGTACCCACAGTAGTCAGTAATACATGTGTGTGTGAAGTTTGTGAATTTACCTTGGTTATCAGAGTATATTTTAAAAGGAGAGAGGAACAGACTTGTAACGTACACTGATCTAAAAAAGGTTTGGCAGCAATGAGAATTTTCCCAACAAGGGATCGCATAAGGAACAAAAAGGAAATCTAAATCGCTCAGCGGCAGACAACATTTATCTTCTCAAGTGACTTGTCTCTCTTTGCGGATGTTTGAAAGTGAGCACAACTCAAACAATATTGCTCACAGAAGGTGTTTTTTTTCCCTATCTAAACCTTTTAGGACCCAAGGTAGCATATCTAGGGGTCTGTACAGATCTCTTGTAAAGCACGCTCCAGAGGCATTTTAAGAACATTTACCCTCAAAGTCTCTTCTATAACTTTTAAAACTTTTTTTTAATCCACTGATAAATTGAAGTATTATGGGGACTTGGACTTTGATGTTTTTTTTGGTGGGCCAGTAATTACACAGGCTCGTAACACTAGGAGGGCAAACCTGTCAAATGAAAATGGGTGCTAAAAGAGGTGATACATTCTTGTGAAGATCAACTACGCATATGCAATAGGTTTTGTGGAATATAAAGGAGATACTGTTTTAAACATTCCATTGTAAGAGAAAAATAGCGACCCTGGATCCCCTTACCTTGAAAACTAGGATGGTCAATGGTCCCACAGCGCAAAAACCTCACCAACATTTTGGTCCTTTTTAATGAATTCCAAACAGCTATTTATTTGTATTTCTATAGCATTTTTAAAAATCTTGTATTCTGCTTCACCTTGGTTGGGGTTTTAATAATGTAGACTGATTTGTTTTCCACTTTTAAAACATATTTTTCCTCTGGCATTACCCTTACCATATTAGCATCTCACGCCCTCGTGAGGGTGTTTTAAAAGTCACAGATTGCTTAGTTGAGATGTGACGAGGCAGCGTGACGGCCCCCAGCTGGACCGAGTTCTGCAAGGGTGGTCTCGGTGACATTACGGCAAGCGGCGCGTGACAAACCACCGGCACACCAGTTGTGACCCGCGAAATAATCTCCGACAGATGAGGACAAGGGCCATGTTGGCTCGCACTCTCACCCGTTGCCCTTTTGGCTCGTCCTCTGCAACCGCAATAGAGTGAGCTTGAAGTAGGTGTCAGAACATCGTGCATCCGGCAAAAAGGAGCATTGCTTTCTGGCAGGTGATGACAAGTAAATGACAGGGGAGGAAAAAATTAAACACATCACCCTGATGTTTTACCTCTCACGCTGTCAATTAGTCTCAATCAACTGCGTCGTTCCTGTTTAGGGATGTTATGACAATCCCGCTCTGTCTTCCCAATCTGTCAAGACATGATAAACCTACACTATATGTTATTTCAACACTTCTGTCAGCTGTCAGCTATGGGAGCTTCCCCTAATTGTGTTGACATGCTGGACAAAATGGGCACTGAGGCATTTGATCGAGACTTTGGACGAAAGAAATGAAATGTTTGACTTGTTCGTGACGTATGGTTTTTTTTCGCCACAAAGGTGATCTAAAATTGTAATTTTCTCAAAAGCAATTGGATGATCTAACGTTTCTTCTCTTGGTTATATTTCACAAAGGTGAAGTTCAGCTTATCAATGGAGCGAGTGGGCCACAACGTATTTTTAACAGGAGTCTCGGCAGGCTTCCTTGGCTAAAAAGGACTTAAGTGAAGTGGGAAGCAACACTGTCAATCTCAGCCTTCCTCTGAGAGTCAATTAGGAGATAAACAGGGTGACGTGTCTTTAGAGATGCGGAAGACGGCAGATAGGCTGTTCCGCTGATGTCCTGGGGCAAGGTAAACGGGCAGTATAGCACTGCTGACAAGGATGTGCACCCGAGAGGAGCTTGTATGTGTTTGTATGTCTGCATACATCGACGGTGTGCTAAACACGGCATATTTGCTCGCCTGTGTGTGAGTGAGTGTGTGCTGTGAGCTGAATGTCACCCTCATTCGTTCCAAGAGTAGTCAATCTGGAAATGAAAGCTGCTGAAATTGATTTCATGTTGCTCTCAATGCATTTATTTAAATTCAACACTGCGTTTCCTACTTATGAGTATGGGAAATGATCCTGTGTTTTAAAGGCATGGTAATTTACTGAAGGTAATGGGTTTTATGATTATATTTTTTTTATTCAAACTTCCAGCAAGGCTTTTTTATTCCATTTTTTATTGATAGGTTCAGCTAACTTATCAGATGTAGACTTTATCACTTAGCCCACCATGTAGCTGTATTTTATCATTATATGTTAAATGTATTCATAAAATGAAGTTTTTACTCGACAGTGGCCTTGCAAAACAGGGAGAGAAGTCGCAGTGTGCTTTTGTGATTGTCGGGAATTCTATGAAACTGTAGGTTAAAATAAAATGACCTATTTAGACAAAGATGCATTAAATAAAAGTATAAAAGGTGGGAAGACAAATGGTAGATTTAAGACCACATGCGGTTTTGCCTCAGGCTTTACAGCGATTGCGTGCACATTTATTTCAAATAAATAAATAAAAGACACTTCTTCTACATTGTGATGCTGTGTGATGTCAGGACTTCCAGCACAGCAGGAGTGTCTCCTATTTCTTTATGTAAAACAGTACGAACATACATTACGCTAAATCCATAAAGAATCAATTTATCAATGAACCTTGGCTATGTTTATGGTGTTTGACCTAGTATTTAGCATTAGCATCTGTAAAAGATGTCACTTTTTCAAGTCATTATCTTCAGTAAAAAAGATCCTTTGTGCTTTGCCTATGGAGTGTGAAATGCGATCGGCGTATGAGTGACACTGTCAGCCCATTTTCCCCACCTTGTCTTTCAAGGGTTGGCTGTCAAGCCTGGCAAGGGCTGTGGGGGTCATTGTGTGTGGATGGAGAGATGTCTTGAGCGAAAAACCCTCCGTGCTAACAGCTGTCAGATCCGGCCGAGCGGAGGACACAAGAGTAGTTCCAACCCAAAGACACCAGAGTGATGGGGCTGGGCTTCCAAGGGGTGGGCGAGGGATGCGCTGTCGGCCCGAGCTCAGCGCATTTGATGGGTGGCCACACCGAGCTTCTTACCAGGGGTCCCAGCACCCTGGCAGCTTTTTTGTTTAGCACGTTGCTCTTGGCTTTTCTCCCCTTCTAATGCAGATTCCACGCACGGCAGTGCAGAGCACACAGCCCCGGCAGAGGCCAGGGACGCCGCCTTTGTTGACATGTCAGTCGCCAACGCAGCGTCTCAGCACGCTTCACCAGCGGCCATGACAGGGGATGCAGAGCCCATGAAGGGGGATTAGTGCTGCACCTATTGTCTGAGGAGCCGAGCAGTGTTGGATTTGCCGACAAGGCTATTCAAATACTGTATTTCTATTCTTTGGCACTTGACAGGGACGCTCAGTGGCCCCACTCTTGTATCAAAATGTGTAAATGTCATGCCCCCAGTATAGGCCCTTATTATCTCAGTTGACATGACAAGCAAAGGTAGGATGGTGGATTCTGTTTTTGCTGTCTGCTGCCTGACCTGTAGGTTAGGCTCTTTTTTTTTAATGGGTTTGGCAGGAGCTTGTTCTTGTGTACAAATTATTCTTGAGTCTGTTGGAGCTGAAAGGAGAGCATTTTGACCTAGACTTAACCTTCGCAGGTTTTTGGTCGGATTTGATGTTATGAATACTAAATTAAATGGGTTTCCTTTTAGGATTGGTTCTTGACTTTGTTTTACTGCCACCATTTTACAATTCAGATTTGCAGTGACCTTGCATGCTTCAGTATATCTCTGTAAAAAGGAAGAAACAAAAACAAGTATAATATTTTTAAATGTATTCACTATGAAACATGAATGTGAAGTTTTTTTCTCAGTAATTGTGCAAAAATTACCAAATTAGTTTCATATTTAGAATTTTTACCGTTTATGCTTCGTGCCTACACGACCCTCTTTGAATCCTCCTTCGTTTTCCCCAGCTGCGATATCAGGGAAAGGTGGGCAATTGGGTCATGGTTAGCTCAAAGTGTGTGCAGTGTAGCTTTGACTGGCCGTGATCCCTGTCAGACATCAATAATGAGGAGGTTTCCGTTCCCATGAGCTGGAAATAATGGCCATCATAAAGACCTTGATTGACTCTTGTGACTCTCCCTTTCAATCAAGATATTGTGTAGTTGATTATATTTTTTTAGTAGAGTATTGCATATTCTACATGGTAAATGTTATTTATACATACAGTATATTTATTTGACATGGATGAGTGCTTCACCTGCCTGATCGCTATGTAGACCACATGGATTTTCTCAACTCAATGAAGTTGGGAGTGTGAATGTGGCATCGCCTTTCACTCAAAGTAAACCCCTGATATAAAGAGAAAAACCATTATTGATACCTTGGTTTAAACATTTCCATGTATCGACAATTATAATCTATATCACTCCTTTTTTTCCCCCTCATGCTTTGATCATTGCAAATTTGTTATTTCCTTTTTTTGTTCTGATTTACTCAATCCCCCAACAGGATGAATATACTGATCTAAATGGATAGTTAAAATTTGTTTTATGTCATGTTGACTAAAAATAGGTTTTGAAATGTTAAGTGAAAACCAAACAATTTTAACTGTAAACATGAAATTAAGAGAGCCGTATAATTGACATACTTCCGATTAAAATAATGTCGAAACATTGTATTTAAAAAATCTAGTAATGTATTTTATTAGGGAATGAGTCTGCATTACTTCACGTGAAGTATAAAGAAATTATCCTTGTTTTTCCATAATATTGACAAGTTCTCATGAACTATTTTAGTATGTTGAAAATATTTCAAATGGTATTTGTCCAAATTAAAACATGATTAACTAAAAATCAAAAGCTAAACAAAATCAAGTGTTTTCTGCGTTCAATGGAGATAATATCAGTGGCTGCTCGGGAAAAATTTACAAGTCCCACTTTGTTTAGATCATTTCCAATTGGCTGGATCACCACATTCATTCCGAATCAGGTCCATAATTAAAGGGGAACCAACCCAAGAATTATCAATCAGCTAATTAGCAGAATGCTACACAACAACCCAGTTCTGATTGAAGCCACTGGCCGCGTGTGCTACAGGGTGTCCGCAGCCAAGTGAGACCAGAAGGTTTTGTGCAACAAAATACATTGCTCATATATTTATTAATTCTATTGCAGTTCATCCTTTAAATTACTTTACACTGATCGCACGGCAGCGTGGCGGCTGTCCAATTATGAAAACGTGTTTTCAGCCATGCAATAAATAAATATCACTAGTAGTTTTCCATTATATCACATGTTTTAGTGTTCCTATGTGCCGAAATATAATAGGGACATTGGAAAAGACTTGCGCTTTGAAACGGCTATTTTAATTTTGGAAATTAATTTGGGGAAGGTAGGCATTTCTTTTATTTCAAAGAACCATAGAATTTTTTTTCTCCTAAATTCTTCTCTGCGAATTCTCTTGACATTGTCGGTGTCTAGAATCTAGGGTTAGATTTATTACTTCTACAACTTTTACTGACAAAAATACATACATCTACTCTAATAATGGCAAATAATATTTTTGTGTGTTTAGTGGTGTTTTTTTATTGTGTTGTTCAAAGTAATAACACTTTAGGGAAACAAAACCAAAATCAGCTGTTATTCTAAATTTCGAAAATCACAATTCTATATGAATATATTTAACGACTCAACGGCATACATATTTTTTTTCTCCCGAGCCTGTCCCACTGAGCAGCTGGTATTCTTGTGGATTCTCCGAGCATGTAATGCAGATTGCACAGTAGTGGACAGCTGAGCTTGGCGCAACTTGATGTTCCTGGGAATTGCATCCAAGCAGGGATGCAGCCTGAACGCGGGTAGAGTCTGGACCGGCGTCTTTTTGTGCAGGAAAAAAAGAGTATGAAATGTAGAGAAATTGTCGTGTTAGTATACAGCTGCTTCTGTGTTTGCGCCTTCTTATTTTCACAGTCAAAATTGGAGCGCTGGATTTTCTCAATGTGTTTTACAATAAAATTGAATAATCAATCATTCTCGACACCACCTATCGTCTCACAGTTCATATTGAACTGCACGCATTTTTAAGGTTTTGCATACACAAATACGCAAATATTAATATTCAATTGTACACTCTAAAAAATAAAACCGGAGAAAAGTTTTGCTTACTTACTGTTTGAAGTCAGAACGACTCCAACTCTCCAGATTTTCAGCACCACTTGTTATACGGAATATTGGTAACTCACGTTACCAAGTTAGTTATTCAAACAATGAGTTGTGATAATTTGAATTATGAAGTTTTGGGGAAAACGTACCTTTATGAGTAAGCAGAACTTGAAATTTTAAGTTGTGCTAACTGTAAATTTTGCCTTCAAAATAGTGCACTAGCAACAGCTTAGTCAACCTTAATGTGTAGCTCACTTGCTTATACGTTGCGTTGTTATTGAGGAGGCCCAACTTAATATTCTACCAGGTTTACCTTTTAAAAACTTTGGTGATTTTCCCAGAAGGCAGCTTGGATAGGCTCCGGCACCTCGCGACCCTGACAAGAATAAGCGATGTTGAAAATGATTGAATGATTGATTAGATTTGCTATGGCACATTGGGCTCACCCTTAAATGTTTGTGCCAGCTTCATACCTGAAATCGCCTTCTTGTTTTGACTTTGGTGAGTTCGGTCTTTGCACTGTGAGAACACACACAGAGACGTACATGATTGAAGAAATGTGGTAAATATGAGGTGTGTGCTTGAATCGTCCCGAATCCATTTGCAAATTTAAGCTATAGAGGTAAATTCATGCCCCTCTTGTTTGTTTTTATCCATTTTCACTGGCTTGCTGTGACTGGTTCTACCCACTTTCTCCAACATTTGTTTGACTTTCTCCATGCTGATTGTAGGAAGAACATACAAAAGCAAGTGGAAATTGAGTTAAGCATTAGAATCAGTCATTATTTTCTCTTGGATTAGAATCTTCAGTGTCTCATATTACACTTGGGCTGGAATTGAGCTGTACTGAGTGATGGTTGAATTGAACCTGTTGATTGGGAGGCTCTGGTTCAACATAGGATCCTGTGTATCAAAGAAAAGCCTTAAATAATAATGAAAACATTATAGTTGATAGAAGAAAATTCCGAAAGCAAAATCACGTCTAATAATTTGACCGATGCAAAACAGGACATTGGGAAACTGCTGGCCTCATCCTGTGGGAAGGTGATGGAAAACAACTTGTAATTATTTTCGCCCCTGCAATCATTTCACTGCACACTAAAAAAAATGAAAACGTAAGCTACAACTTGATGTCTTCAATGGGGTACTACTACTCTGCTTTTGATCCATAGCAAGATATTTTTGTACTTTACGTTCACTCCGTGCGCAGGTTCTATTAAATGTTGTCATGTTTTACTTTGCTGCCTTATGGGCTCTGCATTTTTTATTTTTTATCACTAGGTAGGGGAAAATGTATATTTCTTTTTGACTTTTGGAGCTGTTTCAGTTTCATATTCATGGGTAAATCTACTAGAAAAAAACACAACAATTATTTAAATAGAAGGTTTCAGTCTCATTCATGGTGGGATTTAGTGGTGCTAATACATATTTAAACATAAATTGGGAGATTAACTCAGGTTTACAGTACATAAGGCCACGTAACTGACAACAAGAAGTACAGACTTTTATTCCTTCCTTTTACCAATACACATGCTGTTTGGAACCATTGCTGAACGAAAGAGCGACACAGGGATGTACTGAAAAAATCAAATGTTTCTGCTCAGAATGTTGAAATTGTAATCTTGGAATCACAGGATGCATGATATTACTCAAGATTGTCACAAACCGATTTTTCCATGACTAAACTGCTGTGTTATATCGTACGAATATTTGTCTATTGGTGAGTAACTTCTAGTACATTCTGATCGCATGGGGGCTAATGCAGAATACATCATGCAAAATGAAAACCAAATATAAAATACGTACATACAAATGGGAAGCTTTTGTAGCAAACTGCCAAATCGCAGGTGCCTCTTTGAAGACTCTAAAATTCTAGTCATCGTAAGTTGATAGAAGAGTAATGCTGGGATTCTTCAATTTGTAGACTGTGCAGGGAATGTCTCCTCAGCATGGGCCACAATTCTACAATGAGCCCTGCAGAGATCAAATAGAACATGCATTACGTTTCTTCCATGTATTCTCCACCAACTGCAAGTCACCTTTACCTAAATTCAAATTTCTTTCATTTTTTTTTGCCAGGGGATTAGACTCAGACCTTTAGATATGTTCAAATAATAGCAAGTCCCAGGCTGTTTTTATCTTCAGAAAGTTTAAAGGTGGTACAATTTAGTGTGCTGTAAAAGGAATTGCAAGAAAACAATCTGGTCTTAATCCAATTTAACAGAATATTTTCCCCTCTTAGTACACTTGGTAAACATGTTGCGGTAGCACCTACAAATAGTGTTAGATCAGTTTGTTATGAGTGCTGTTTCACTCATTAGTGCCTAGTCCCAGACTTCTTGGTTACTTTTTTGTGGCCAATCAGGGAACAGTCCATATTTCCACATGCTTGGTTTGGCGCTATTTTAGTTTGATAGCATTTTTAGCAGAGGAAAAACTGATCTTGTGGTAAAAGAGTTGGCAAACCCAGTAACGGTTATGTCTCGGAGAAAATCATGAAATTCAGTACGTGAATAATTCTTGCAATTGCCAGATGCAAACTATATGTTTAAATCCTTAGCTCTTAAACAGAATCTGTGAATTACGCCTATACAAAATGCAAACTACAGCCCAGTATATTTTAATTAAAACTGTCTTTGTTATATTTTTACCTTCCCCCTCGACATATTTCTCAATTAATGGCCCCTTTGTGCCACTCAGACGCAGCACTGAATCTAAAAAAGATGGCAGAATTGTCCTCTAACAAATGTGGATTGTCTTTTCAGGTCGCCTGCGTTGCTTTAATCACCAGACTGGTTCACACTTTTCACCAAGTAACATTGCTGCATGTCTCCAGTGATCTGGTTGGGGTAACTAATTAAAAAAAATAACACATAACAATATTATGAGCTGACCTAACGCTTCTCTGGGCGGTGATGAGTGAGGGCAAAGTTATTATTCTTTTGAACTCCTGCAGTGTAGGGGGAAGTAGGCACACATTCAAAGCAGCATGACGTTGGCTGTTTGTTTCTTTTGTACTTTTTAATTCCTGGCCTGCTGATTTATGGCTTGATAACCTCATCTAATTTTCTTTTTTTTCCCCACATTGGGAATAATTTAAATATACTCAAAAGGCAGACAATGTTTTTCCAAATCTACTTCCCCCTTGTATTCCTTTTATTTCCGCCAAGGCTTTTTAATCCACAAAGATGTGAAATATTTTACATAGTGAGGCACTTTTGACACATTTCATTTCAATTCAAATCCTTTGAAAGAAGGAGAGACCGAACAAAAACACAAAACTGTCTCCTAAATGGGAAGTCTCATTTAGACTGCAGCGCACTGCTGAAAAAAGAGTAAATAAAATATGTCTGACTCCCAAACACAGACATGCTCTCTTCTTTTTATTCACCACATTTCACTCTCTTGCCTCAGAATTTAACTGATTTGTCAGAACTTTGCACTTTTGGGCCAAATCCTGTGGGAGGTGTAAAACATTTTTTTTATTTATTATGTGTGCCCTTTGCAGGTATCGCTGGTGCTAGCGTCCACCATGCTGTCTTGTTCACCATATTTTTTTGTTTTCCATGTCAAAGGTGAATTTGGCAGCTCATTCATATAATTAGAATGTCCTTGAAGCAGTTTGCTCCAGAGATTTGAATGTTTTATTTCTGATGCTCATATGTGGTATGTCAAGGTGTGAATGAGACTCTGACAGCATTCTGTTCGTATTGTTCATTTTGAAAGAAAATGGGCCAAGGTACTCAGCTTGTTGATGGAGCTATAGCCCAATTTATTTATCCAAGTGTCAGTTATACAGACAAATATGTGGGGCCGCATTTTGGAGAAGTTACAGCCTGTCAACATAGAACATGCACATTTGATCAGAATGCAATCCAGCAACCCTCAGCTTTCCTCTGATGGAAGGAGAATGGATGCTCGTGTTGGGGCGTATTCCACAAATTGGGTTAGTCCTTATAATGGCCGCTTAGATGCCCGATAACATGGAGGTGTTTTACTGAAGGATGTAGAGGCTTTTTATTGTTTGGATTGGAGTTCTGAGATATAAGCAGGACTCTGCTTTGGTGTAACAGACCACTTAACTGTTTGAGACAAGGTTTGCATTGAATACATTGTTTGGTCATCTTGAAACCCTTGATGTTTTTGAGCTTTTGCTCTTCATAACTTGAAATACTTTCATATCGTGGAACAAGATTTTCTCATTAACTCTTTTCGTAACCTGATTATTACATTTTTTTTGTTTTGGAGGTTTTTTTTACCAGGAAATTGAGGCTTATAGTGTTTTGCCATAAAAGTTACAATTCGCATTTGTCCCACGATACGCAAGCACCTGCTGAAGGAGCAACAAGCTAACTTTAACGAGAGGCTTCATGGCGTCACTCCATCATAAGAAACTCCCACATCAAAGTAAAACACTTTTGTCTCGTGTTTGCAGAGCTCTCACTGGAAATGTATAATTAACTGGCTTTTCACGTTTTGGGTTTGAGGTGGGTTTTCCCCTATTGGTCACGTTTTAAGCTAAACAAGTTCCTTGGAAACATGCACATAGATATGTACTTCTGTTATACACATTACAAAAATCAAAACAAACGTGATCCTTCCCAGTGGCAATATGACTTATTTTTTACGCTTATACCAACGGTGTTCTTTCAAATAAATTAATTAATAGTTCGTGTTTGGATTAATTGTCGCAAGGTTTTCTGTACCATTTAAATATTATATTCAGTGGACCCTAAAAACTTTTGGGACAACTTTGAAATCCCATGCAGGCTTGGGGAAAACATGAAAACTCCACATTGTTCCATTTTTAGGCCGCCTGATGGTGTAGTGGTTCACTTGCCTGACTTTGGGTTGGGCGGGCTTCATTCCCACTGGTGACGATATGATTGTGAGTGAGAAATGTCGTGTGTCTCTTTGTGTGCCCTGCGGCTGACTGACGGTGTAGTTTGCCTTTCTTCCGAAGTCAGCTGGGATAGGCTCCAGCAACACTTGCGAGGATGCGCGGTATGGAAGAAGAATGAATGAATGTCCCATTTTTCAGCCTCATCATATTCGGTTTTGACCAAGAATTTTAATTTTGCTACAACCCTTTTGCTCAATAAAATGTACACAAGGCCATAACTGATTGACTGCCTTTTGAGGAAGCTAGACGTCTACTTTATATGAACTGGTAAGGATAGCATAATATTGTTTCAGTGCTATTAACAGCAATAGACCTCCAATCTTTTCACACTGTGAGGGCTCCTCAATGGCAGTCAATCAGTTAAATATAGTGTATTTTATATAAATATATAATATGAGCATACAATAAAAATAAATTGCATTTAAGAAATTGGATAATCATGTACAATTGCGGCACTTGTGTTCCTGTGGAAACGCCCTTATACCTATATTTTGTTAACTTGACTATGACCAATAGCATACAGAGGAATGCCTTGTTGGGAGGTTGACATTCATCAAATGTAAACTTAAATCCACATACGTGTTTTCCCAAGTGTGTTAAGGAGCTTGCATGATCCTCTCACCTTCATTTTTCAAGAGTGTCCAGGTCACTACAAAAGCCCTGAGGGCCTAGGCACACACATGGCATGATCCGTTGTGATCCGTCTCAAAAACTAAAATGCCCCTCCATCTTGCAAATACACACACATTCACACTTGACGAGAACATCTGGTCTCCAGGATAACTCATGAATGTGGACCTTTTGTACGGGAAGCCTACTGGTGTTAATGCTTGGGCATTCCTCTTTTCCCATGATGCAAATGGTGAGAGAATGCAAAACAGAGGCAGAAATCATTTCTGTGCAGCGGTAACTTAATCCATTCAGCAGGAGCTGTGTGTGTGTTTGAATAATTGGCTGAAGGAGGTATGCTTAACGAAGGTCTTTGGGGTCAGGGGAGGCGGCCATAAGCACTCTGGCTTTTACGTGCCAAGTTTGGCTTCCTTTCAAAAGTGTAAAGAGGTCATAGCAATTTCCCCAAGTCAGGAGTGGGTCGGGATCCCACTTCCCTTCTGCATCAGTCAATAAAAGAGTAGGAGGAAAGTGTCAAGCATGGTCCTTGTAGAATCATCGGCAGAGCATCAAGACATGCAGGGAAAGTTTATTGTTGTTCGGCTTGATGTTATGCACATAGAACAAAAGTTAAGACTTTATTTTTCACGGTGGAACAATTTATGTTATTATTTACTTTATAATTGGTGAGGCATTTCCTTCAAGGTGTCATTAGCCTTCCTGGCTACTGGCACAGTCCTGCAACGCTTTCCATCAGGTTGCTCTTTAAGCAACACCTCAGCTCTTTTGGCTCCCATCAGTGAACAGAGATGCTTCTCTCTGGACCTGAAAGTAATATATTTAGAGTCAAACACTATCGTAAACCACATCTTCATGCTTTTAAACTCTTGCTGCAGAAGGTATTACTACTTATCTTTATTTCTCTGAACCAATTATCGGGATATTCCTTTAGTCCTTACAACTTTTTGCATGTTCCATTTAAATTCTGGTAAAAAAATAAATGCATAAATAAAAGAAAGAACTGAGCTGGATTTTTTTTATCACGAAGACTCTTATGATCATTTGGAATGTCTTTTGACCATGACATCTGATGGAAAATGTGACTTGGAAGTGCATACTGAAGTCATCTGTATTTGACCTTAATCAGAGATACTTTAAATCATGGCATGACTCCAATTTAACATGAGTTTGATGGTTACACTGTTTATTCAGAACTGAGTCATTTCCCCTGTTTTAAAGGGGGTATGCAAAGATTATCTCACTCAGTAGTATACTGTAAGTTCTTTTGTATGGATTACAAAAATTCGTCTTGTAGAAGCTAGGGAGGTTTTTTTTTTCTTTTTAGCATTCACACTAAATTCCTAAGGCAACTTCCATTTTTTTCTACCCGACATAGTAGTCGGCTCCATGAGGGAATGCACATGTTCTGAACTTCTGGCCCAAGGCAGCTCAGTCAATACTTTTAACTTGAGCCACTGCCACCCTGCATGAGATCGTAGTAAAGGCTAATCGAAGATGAAGCACAGAGTTCACTACTGAATTCTAACCCTGCGCTGGTCCCTTTTTATTTACTTTTTTTTTAAAGCCTGTACTGAAAAAAATATTACACCACAAATCTTCTGCTTAACCATCCTATTTATGGCAGGAGGTGAACACAACTCAAATATGAAATATGTAACACTCCTAATATAGGTATAGATATTTTATAAGTGTTATGTAACACAACTGAGTGACACTTTCATTGTGAAATAAGCAGTAACAATAGACATAAAAGAGTGGCAGCATGTTGTTTCCTCCAAATAGTCCATATTGCACATTTCAGTGAACACATGATTAAGTTCACCAGCGAAGGAAAGCGCCACAGCAAACAAGCCTCCCGTGTTGTAATTGAGCCTTTGATAGGGAAAGCCGTCTTCCTGTGCACTGCTAAGCAGTTACCACATGATTTTATGAGAGCCACGCTCATTTACGAGCACAATCAGTTGGAACCCAATGCCCCACAGGATGCCAGTGTGAGAGCCCCTCTTCGTCCCACGCTGATGGACTGTCGGTTCAATGGCATTATTGAAGCTCTACTGCCTGTCCAGGGAGTAATACATTGATAACAAAATCAGCTCATAAAGACAGGCTGCTGTGGAAAAGGTCATTCCCGTTGCTTGCCTGTGCATTATCTCCGAGCCGACCGCCTCCCGCCACATCCTTTTCTTTCTGTCACCCTCTCAAAAATTTTCCATCTCCCTGGCTTAGGGTGACGAAAGGCTGCCCTCGGTGTGTAAGGAAGCTGGAATGTCATGTTTAAACTGGAGTTAGAGGTGTGTTGACAGGCCAGACAGAGGGAACAGATGGCAGCGTGACATGCCCAAGGACATCTGGCCTGCCGCTGTCTGAAGCGCTGCATTTAAAAAACACAAGGTTTTTTCTTTAATGCCTGCACCACTTTTTAATTCTTGGTGATCCTTTCAGTCGCTTTTGCGCTGTTTCACCGACGCCTCTCTATCACACTTAGGCTTTGTTCTTGCTCTTTTCTTTTTTAATTTCACTTCTACATCGGCAGTTAGTTATCCAATGCCGCGAGGCAACTCTACAACTACTAGACAGGAGCTTAATTTGGACAGGTGGGTTTATTATTTACATATAGCTTTCAACTACCCTTTCTGTAAATCAGAAATGTTAAATGCGTGACGATAATTCCACAGACTGGCATGGTTTGCTTTCAAATCCTTTGTATTACAATGATAATAATGAAGTTTGGTTTTTAAAGAACCCTACTGTGTTTGGGCTTTGACTTGGCCTTTTAGCATGAACAGATTTGACTGTATATTCTGTTTCAATGAACACTTTTGATCATTTTTGGGTGGCAAAAAAAATCATATTTTTTCTCTCCTTGATTTTGTGGTGAAGAGTCAATTTTCCTTCTTATTTTGTTTTGTATTTGCACAGATTACAGACAGCTATCTATAACATTTCTCTTGTGTTATTGGATGTAGGCTTTGATATTGTTCTAAGATGTGTGCCATTTCATTACACATTACGATTCTATGCTGTTCGGTTCATCAGCTATGACTATAGCAATAAACAATTCCTCATCTGCAGTTAATAACACCAGTCACCACATCAGAAATTGGTATCAAAAGTTTAAACTGTAGCCAACGATAGAGGAAGAGTTTCCTTCCTAATGTTTCTTTCCCTTGCCGTGTTATGTCAGAGTCATTAATAGTTTTGTGGAGTCCTGCAAAGTCTCACATAAAGAACCCAGCTGACTTTTAATTACCTGTGGATCATTTCTGCAAGGCTCTGCATTACAAATCCCAACCGGGCTGGAACAATATGCATGCCATGTCAAATCACACAGCAACATTGTCTGGGAGCTAATTTTCAACAGAAGCATTAAGTCGAAGAGAGAAAATGGTTGCATTTTCTGCAGTCTTGCCTTAAAGGTTGTTTTAAGGCCTGACATCAAACACTCGAGCCAAGAATCGCAATACCCCAATCGTAAGTCAAAAGTACTCGCCTAGGCACGAAAAGTCAGTGTCATTACACAGCGATTTTTTTCCTTTTTTTCATTTTCTTTCTCAAATAAGAAAACTACCAAACGTGGGAAACTCTTCTATAGTTTTTTCATTTCTTAGATCCAGGGCAGAGGTCAAATACTCAATGCACTGATGATCACCAACCCATTGCAGGGCACGTTTTAGACTACCAAAATTTCCCAAACAAACTCACACTTTCAGCATCTTTAATGAACTCAACATAAGCTTGTCAAGTTTTTGGATCATTGAAGAAAAACCTGTACGCAGGGAGAATCACACTGACTGTTGTACATTTGCATACATCAGCGTACATGACAACAGCATCCCTGAGGTGATACTAGCACCAAAACCTCACAAACTCACTGTGACATCCCCTTAAACCCCCCTCCTTCCACAAAATACACACGCAATCACCCACACTGCCTTTGTTGTGTTCATTAGCATGTTTTTATTTGTCAACACCGGCGCTGTGTTTGTCATTGCTGTTGCTCAGGCTCTGTGATTATGCCTGTTGTTGTTTTTTTTTGCCTGGCAGAGGGTGGTCTGAATATTAACGAGTTCGCAATGTGCAGCCTGATTAGTACAGAACGCGGCATCGATGGCGTTTCTCTATCCGCCACGATGTCGTGGTAAAATTGTAATGAGTGAGAGAGGGAGCATGACGGAGGGCAGCAGGGAGGAAAACACTCTCAAATCTTCTCATCTACAAAGGTTATTTTCTGAATAGTAAGTCTTTCAGCATAAAACCACGTTTTTCCCTGAATAGAAATACGCCTAACCACAAACAGTGAGCATATGGATGTAATTATGCCCCTCCTCCCTTCTCCCACAGTTCAATATGTAATGTTGAGACTTAAAAAGCTGCGCTTCAACTCTGCCGCTTAACATAAAAAGGGCTTTTTACGTCTGCAAGAATAAAATTACGGGTAAACAGGAGTATTATTTGCCACAGTTGCTCTGTACAAAGCTTGTTCCCATTCAATATGTCCTATGCTTCCATTCAACAAAGAATGAATTGTCGACTAAATAAGAAGGGGGAGAGTTGCTCACTGGGGAACGATGATTGGAAGTCAAAGTTGGAGTCTGGATTGACGCCTCGGTGAAAAATCGTAGTTTGTGAACAACTCTAGAGTTGTTTCTCCAGTCATTCATCATGGGCCCCTGGAGGAGCAAACCGGCAAAGGGCCTGCCTGCTTGGTGTCGCTGCCCCTGAATGAAAGCCAGAACTGATGTTCCCGAACAATAGCAGCCCCAAAGTGACGGCATTTTGTTGCTGGGGGTCGAGTGTGAGGGAGGGCGGAACGTATTTTTGAAAGTATAGTGACACCTAAAGGTTTGCTCCAAGACCCTCCACCACCATGATTGTGCCCCTTCAGTGTCAAAGGCAGGGTTAAAAAAAAGTGGAGTTTTCGCTTACAGTACACTTGATAGTTCTGAACACTTGTTGGGGGCTTCAAATTTACCTTATAATGATATGCCTGGATATGCCTGCAGTAGAACTGGCTGGTCTTATTCATCGTCTAAACTCAAATTTTGATTGGATTTAAGGTGTAGGAACTGTTTTTTCTAAGAACATTGATTAAAGTAGAATTTTAGTTAAGATGCAGCAATGTTGATTATAATTAACTACTAGAAGACTTCTGAAGGTAATACTGAAAGTGATTTTAACAGAGCTTTGGACTGTGCATTACGTTGATATAACTGTACTTATTGTATTTATTTTGGTGCACCCCGAAATTGTTGGACAGTCATTTTCTCTTTTTTCTCTCATACTGTATGTTAACCTACCCGGTAACAAATTAACTGCAAGTATAACAAAATGAAATGTAAAAAGATGAATATATAAATTGATTTTTTATTTTTTTTACCGTGGCTTATATGTTTACTATATTTTACTGAACAGATAGAGACAATTTTCTAAAGTAAGAAACTTAATTTGCCAGACACTTCAATGCTTTCTATACTCAATAAAATTAACCATGCAATATCTATCAAATGTGTCATTAGTAGACCATTTATGCTTTCTACCCAATAATGGAGGCACAAGTGAAAGTAACATTTTTTTAAAAAGGATTATTGCAGAGATTTTATACATTCTTAATTATTAGTGCTTTTTTAAAAAAGCAATGATCAAATCTTTTCATAAATCTTATTTGCTTCTTTACTTTTTTTTAACCTTATCACTTCCCTTTATCCGTGCTTTAGATTTTTTGCATTTACAAAATCCGTTCAGACCTGCAATTTCAATGCCGAGCAAAAGAATAAATCTTTAACTGATTTTTACTTTGCTTACACATCAAAGCAAATTAGACTTTCATTTTTTGGATATGTCATATTTTCAATATCATTTTATATAATTTTCCGTGAAATTACGTACATCCTAACAGAAATTGTATTCATTTTGCGTGCGTATTGTAAGGCTTTGTTCTCTACGAACTAATATGACTTAAGAGAACAACAACAAGCATGTGGAAGAAAGATTTTTCCCCCTACCTGCTTTAACCACGAATATCCCCTCGTAATCTCTTAATACAAACAGCTCAAGATCATGTGTTTTCTTTATATAATTCTTTCTGCTTTCACTCAGAACTTGTGACATTTGTATTAGTGTATAGCGTTGTACACACACCCCCATTGTAGCTAGAAGCCCCTCACTGGGCCGCTCTCTGATCTCCAATTGTCTCCTGTGTGCACTTTTATCAACGTAAAGTCCATTTTTAATATGGCAGCACACCCAAAGCTCCCAGAGTAACAATAAACTTTACTTTCAACTGTCAGCAGGTCTTAATCACCAGGATTACTGCTGCATTAAATGTTGGATTCCTAGTAATATTCTTGCCGTTCCAAAAAAGGGGGGAGCTAAATAGTCACAGAGAGATAAATATCGCCCACCCCTCAACAGAAATATCTCATTTTCAACACTTGCAAATACAACTGACTGTGTTCCATGAATGTGGTCAATAACAATGAAGTTCTTTATCAGGCATCTTAAATTGAGAGAGAGAAAATCGGCAGATATATTATTTGCTGTCCCGTCTGGCGACATCTCTGGGGCTCGGCAAAGAATCTAATGGAGTTTAAGAGGCCTGCAAATGCCACATTGCATTCTCTGTGGGGTGAAAATGATTTAGTAGCACTTGATTTAAACCAAGAAAAGAAAGGCAATATAAAAAATAATCCCATTTTATTATTATTTTTAGCACTCTGGTTTACTTTCAAGAAGTCACAATTTTAAAATAGAATGAATGAATAAATATACTGTGGTGAATATACTATAGTGTATGCTGTTTTAGGCTGTTCATATTATACTTTTTTTTATTTTAATTGATAATGTATGTGTTATAAGACAAAGAAAGAAAAGTTTATTATTAGTGTTTGGACTATACGGTATTTAGACCTGTTAAGACAGAGAAAGCATTTTGGATGAATTTAACTTCGGTAGTTGTTGCAATATTTAATACTATTCTTCCTGTTTTATTATTTTCAAGGAATATTTATTTATTATTGAGTACAAAGAGGCCTACAACTCTTTCTCCTCATACTGTACATTGTGTAAACATTTGAAAACATTTACCATACACTGCAGTTACTCTACTATACAATTAAAATGAAGAAATGTTATTACAGTAATTGTATTGAAGAGTGCTGCTAATATTGTGGCGTACATACATAAATACATTTCAATTTCTTCAGTGTCAATTTGTTGTTACTGGCACAATGCAGACATTGAAGCCAATTTGACAAAATTCAGTACCATACATAAATTCAGACCCTACCCAAAAATATTGCATCAAGTAGAGTGCAGCGTGCCGTCTCGGCTGCTCAATCCACGCTCGGCTGCGTCCGAAATGTTTTACCATAGCTTAGTTGGGCCCGCTTGATTCGGTGGCATGCACCCTATTGGCCCTTCGGAGTGCTTTGAGACCAGCAGTGGATTAGAAGCCTCTGTGCATCGTGGCTGTAATGCTTGTGTCACGTTGTGGGAACAGTGGGCAAGAAAACGGGGAGCGTTAAACAATTCAAGCGTCTCCTAGGGGAGGGGAGATTGGTTGGGTCAGCCAGCAAGTCTTCATGCATTTTCATCAAAGCTGCTATAATTCTGAGAGAATGGGAGTCAGGTGAATGCATCTCTGTGCCAAAGAAAAACGGCCATCGAATACACCCTCGACTCCATTCCGGTGTCGCAGCCTCATTTATAGTACCCTAAAACATATTTGAATGATGAATAAATGGTCGTACGATGACATTGCATGCTCTGCATTTCCAAAGTGGAACCATATGAGGATTTTCTAGTGGGCCCTGACACATTGTCGGCTTTTTTCCATTCAAATCTTGCCAAGTAAATCCAATATAATCAGACAGGGCCACTCACAACACCCGGTGTCTATTTGCTGATTAAATTGCCATGAATATTTGTATTACAACAACATGGAGACATGATGGCAGTCTTTATTGTAAATTTCATGGGCGTTTGGGTGCGGAGTTGGACTTGTACCGCAAGAGCTCCAGAAGCACATGTGAAACTAAAAGACAATATGAAATTGATTAGCGAACTGTGAAAACCAGACTCGTTTGGAGTCACTCGTAAGCAGTCCTCACAATTAACAATGAAACACTCGTGCATAAGTACAGCGTGAGTGCATCTGTTCACCTGCAGGATAATGCGAGTTTTTGCCAACCACAAAGGAAGCAGTGAGCACTATCTATTTTTTTTTCTTATGTTACATTCACATCTTATAATCTAACGTGATAAAAAAATGAAATACTTAAAAATAGCCAAGCAATACAATTGCACGAGATCAGCATGTTAAATTCCATTCTTTAGACTAGTTCATGTTTATTTCAATTACATGTATATATATATACGCTGTAATTTTAATACTATGAGATGCTACCTTTTCTCTCAGCTCTGAACCATGCGGCTTATAGTCCAGTGCATCTTATTCATGGATTTTTACATGCTGGAAAGCTTTAATATCTTCTTGGGTAAATTTTGCATAATACACTGCTTATGTATTCCAATTCAACTTCTAAGTGAATAAATAATTTCCTTGTAAAATTCGGTCAATGCGGCTTATAGGCTGCTGTGTCTTTATAGTCCAAAAATGTGTGTATATATATAATTTTGTTTTCCTTGATGATATTGTGCATGTTACACTGCTATTACTTTTTCTTATTGCAAGTTAATGAAGAACAACTAGAATCAATAGTATTTTTAAACTACCAATATCTAAAAACTTGTAAGTAGACGAGATTAAAACTAATTGCTTCTTGTAATCTTTTAAACTGGACAAAATTACAATCTCATTGCAAAACAACTGAAATCTATTCTGTGTTTTGTTTTCCCCTCAATATTTTACTATTATATACATGTTTATATTATTGTTGTTTTGTTTGTTTTTTCTCTTTTTCACAGCACAGTTTGCACATTTATAACACATCACTAAACCACACATTTTAGTGCTTATTGAAAAGTTACCATTAAGACACCAGTGACAGTTGTAGGAACCGTTAAACACGACTCTCATAGTGGGAGGGGAATCATGCACCCCAAAAGTGGGGCAAGCTAGCAGCCAATCAAGTCGGATTAGAAGGATGCAGGCTTCCTATCAGCATGGTTCTTCGGGTCTTGCTGACGAATCCCTCCAAATTGTTCTCCCCTCCCTACTTATCTCCATGCTGGTCCAGTGTTGCATAGCTGCCTTAGCAGTGTTACTCACACAATCTCTACCCTCCCCTGAGGAACTATGGCCGACTCCTGAAAGAAAGCCTCTGGTGGCAGCTATATATAGGGGATGCCATACTACAAGTACATTTGCATCTGGAGTTTAAAAGAGAGAAATGAGAGGGATATGTCAAAGATGTCATTTTATTTTTATGACATTTTTTAATGAATCCTTTCTCCTGTAACGGATGTCATTTTGATCCAGAACAAAAAAAGGAAGAAGTCGTCACTCTGTTTGTGGTCTCTTCGTGTATGATTCTAGGCCTAATGGAAAAGTGCCCAATGGGGAAATAGTTTTACCCAAATTTGATCCATTTTGTTGCTATTTTCCGTCCTCCTAAACCAGAGCTAGAACCTTGAACCATAAAGATTCAATTCATGCATTTGTCACTCTTTCAATAGAATCAGTGTATATACAGAGTAAACGATGCCGATTAGGAGATGAAGGTGAAAGTGTGAGGGGAGACCGCGGCTTAACACAAGGATGTGTGATTCAGGTTTGATTTCTTGCAAAGAAAATTGCAAAGAGGAAAACATCATCGCGCACCCTTTGAAGAGGCATCTGTTTGTGATGTGTGAAGTTCAGCACAGCAAGCTTGTTCAGACCCACGGAGGAGTGCACTTTTTCCAGTGCTTACACAGTGTGAATGGCTGCTAGAGTGCAGAAAAAAGGCCTCTCAGATGTGATCACATGCCTATAGCTCTCCCTACCCATGTACATGCCACCATCTAGGGCTGTGTGGACTCAATAGGCAGCCTAAACAAGACAATTGCAAAGCTTTTAGATGTACCCTCATTTGAACTGAGGTTTTATATATATATATATATATATATATATATATATATATATATATATATATATATATATATATATATATATATATACCTATATATACCTATATATATATATACATATATATATATATATATATATATATATATATATATATATATATATATACCTATATATATACCTATATATATATATATATACCTATATATATATATATATATAACTATATATGCATATATACATATATATACATATTTAGATGTACCCTCATTTGAATTGAGGTTATATATATATATATATATATATATATATATATATATATATATATATATATATATATATATATATATAATCGAGGTTTTATAGCCATAAAATAGTTTTTGAGGGTTGGATTGATACGTTGAAGGCGCTACCAGAAAATGCACCGCCCGCCACTGGTATATAGTGTATACATGTGTGTGTATATATATATATATATATATATATATATGTATGTATATGTATATATGTATATATATATATATATATATATATATATATATATATATGTATATGTGTGTATATATATATATATATTAATATATATACATACCTGTCAAGCTCTGCCGATAACTGCCCTTATAAATGATTATTGATTCCCCTTACAAACCCCCAAAAAACCTTACAAACACCGTACGAGTCGTACGGTGTTTGTAAGGTTTTTTGGGGGTTTGTAAGGGGAATCAATAATCATTTATAAGGGCAGTTATCTGCAGAGGTTGACAGGTGTGATATATATATATATATATATATATATATATATATATATATATATATATATATATATATATATACATATATATATACATATATATATACATATATATATACATATATATACATATATATATATATATATATATATATACCTATATATATATATATATATATATATATATATATACATATATACATATATATATATATATACCTATATATATACATATATATATACATATATATATATATATATATATATATATATATATATATATAGGGCAAGCTAGAGAAATAAATATGTTAATGTATTTTTACCCTCATTCGCCGCAAGGCCATGGATAAACTAAGTGTGGTGGAGTGCGGTTGGAAGGGACTTAAAGGGTTGGCAGTGAAGGGAGAGAAGCTGGGTGGGGTAGGAATGGGAATGGCAATGGGAGGGAGGATGGGCTCGAAGGAGGCGATGGGGGGAGTTGGGGGTATACATTATTAACTACGACTTCATCACATGCTCCCAGTTTCTTAGGGACTTATTATTCCGAGGCATTTTAATGAATAACAACAGGCAGAGGAATGGTTTGATGAAGTAAGTGCACACCACCACCAGTTGGCTGTCTCCAGTACTGCGCTACAAGCAGGGACACAAAGGCAAGGGGGAGGGCAAGAACCTTCAAAAGTGTCCCTGGCATTAGCATCTGGCAATGTCCCTGCCTGACACCATGCATATAGATTGGGATTTGCTTTGTCAAGGTTACCTGCCAAGTGAACAGCTGACGGTTTGATACCTTGAACTGTGGATGGGTGGGGACACACTTTTGGTTTCCTATCGGTGGAGTGGTGTGTTTTCATTCAAAACAATTCTGTGTTGCATGTCTTATAGGATCATTTTCATGTTTTTTATATATATCTCTTTTGGAAGCAGGGAAGCAAGTTTACACAAAAATGATTCAAATCTTTAAAATAATACAGATTTCTATCCTGCAATCCTATGATTAGACAACCATTAGACACATTTTCTAGAGGAAACAAGTTTTACTTCATTTTTCTGAAGGCTGAGAAGAATTTTTCTCAATTTATTTAGCGACAAAGAGAAAAGTTAGTCAAATAATCTGATAAAGTCAATCAAAACTGAACCCTGAAACCTTTGCTTTGGAGTTTGTTTTGTTGTGGAAAGCCACAAGATGTAAATATTTTTTGTAGCGTGCATAGTTGTAAGCAGAGGAATCTATTTATAGTTCAGTAATATTTAATCAGAAAATACAGAGCATGACAAACATTAAAATTGGAAAATAGATACTATATCTAATTACATATTGGCCTGTAAAGACGAAGGGAAAAAAATAATTAATTCTGCAACAATGTATGAGTTACTGTGGGGTGCTTGTATTAATCATTTTTGCAAAAATAATTTGGCCATGGGGGGTGTCTCAGGACATTTGAAATTACAAAGGAACAGCTTATCCGGCCAGCTAAAAAAAAATAGCCAGTTGCAATGTTTTCCCTTAAGTACGCCGTCTCCTTTTTCTCTTTGAATAGGTTTTAGCATTTTCTTGTTTGTGATGTCAACCCTGATTAGAAACTGTGGCCATGTCAGACATTAGTGAAAGGTGATGTCTTGTCAAAAGTGTTACAGCAGACTTTGTGCAATGCCAGAAAAAAAGCTTGACAGTCCCTCTTCCACAAATGACCACAGTCTAGCCTGGTCCTCGTCAACTTTATTTTGTAACCCAAAGCTCATGTGCAGCTGCCTTTTCAGCCCTTTGATTTCCCCTTTTCTCCTCAAGCAGGAGGCCAACTGGCGCTGACTGGCTCTTAAGGCTGCTCCTTGTCCTTTCTGATGTGTGACAGCTCAACTGTTTCTGTGCGCGGTCAGAAGCGCCAGCAGCTCAACAAGGAGCAAACTGGCGGGGATTGCGCCACCCGAACTTCATAGGCACGGATAACCTTGTTTATTACACGGGGTCAGAGGTGACGCGTTTCCTAATGGCCGCAGACTGACTACAGGCTGGCGGATAAGAGAAGGTGGCGTCAGACAAACGGCTGTCGCTCTTGTTTCCCCAAATGAAGAACAAGAAGACGCATTGCACTTGAGTCGGTCTTTCAGGCTTTGGAGAGTTGGGAAGCAGCACACCTGTAACATGTCACTCAAGGCTTGTCATCACCGACCTCAGCCATTCATCATGTCTGTGAAATCATTAATCTCATCTCTGGTCAAGGGCAACTAGCTACAGATGGGCTCCAGCGCTGTTTTGTTCCACTTGATTCGTTAGGTCTTCGTTGCCAAAGAGCTCACATCTGAGATGACATGTTAAAGCCTGTAGTCACTCTTGTAAAACTTTTCTGTCTGCTCCCAGGGTTGTCTTAAAAAGCGGTGACACCGAGATGTATCAGTGGATGCTGCAGGTGATGAAAACCATGATGAGTTTGCACGCTGCTTCCAGCCTCAATCATCTATCATGGTGTCATATGAGACCTGACTGAAGGATCTCACACAGGAATCAGCGGGTTTTAGTGTGAGCTGCCGTGCCGCTAATCCCCCCCCAAGACTTTGCTTTATTACCTCCCCCAGTTCAATAATGTTGCTAAGACTCGGAAATGCTGTGGTTTGTCATGCTTTGGCTTCTCAGTCAACTTGCAAATCAGGCAGACAACAATATTGGTCGCTGACTGCACTTAACGTTCCCTTGCTAGACAGATTTTTAGGGGTAAAGTCTTGTTTCTTGTAGTTTGCCAGTTAAATCCCATGAACAATTATGTTAAATTATTTCTTATACATTGCTCTCCTCAGGCTTGCAGGTGTTTTCTTCAGGTTCCCCGATCTCCCCTCCCGCATACCAAAAACATGCAGGATAGGCTGTTTGAATCCTTCCACTCATTGGCACAGCCTATTTGTTCGTGGGCGGCAGTGGATTTTTGGTAAGCTATGAGTACCCCATGAAAGTGTCAACTCTTAACAGTTTAGAGCCACACTGTGTTTTTTGTTTTAAATCCCTGACGTTATATTAAGACAACAGTTATTGCATGGAACAATTCTACGTTGTACACTATTAAATGCCCCTTGAATGAGCCAATGGCAACCAGGCTACCTCTTGCGTCACCATTTCACACCTGTTCACTGCTAAAAAAAAAAAAAAAGAGCACGGGAACAAACACTGCCATGAATGAATGTGTGCACAAAAGGGCTCTTTTTTTCGAGAAACAGGAGATGATAGTTTTGTCAACACTTTTCTCACACACATGATGGATGTGATCAGATGTGTAAACATGGAGCTTGTGTCTTCTCTCGAGCATAAAATAAAACAAAGGTGACACAAACATCATGAGTTACTACAGTGAAACAATCTGTGATAAGAACATAACATTTCACTTGGGTATTTTTTTTGCCTGGGACAGATTTACTGCCATGATGCTAGTGTCAGAAGAATTATGATTTTTTTTTCGTCATATACTGTAATTTACTTTGACTCCATTTGATTTTATGTTGTTTGGGGGATCTGAACTTAAAGCAAATGCACATATTAAAGTCATAATGAACATTGCATGTGTAGTACCATAGAATTTCAACCATCTTGCATTTTTAGTTTTATGCGGAAATTAAAGTTTTGTTTGAAAAGTAAGCTCTGACTTCTACTAAGCACTTTGCCACTTTGGCTAGCTGGTTAGTGTGTATGTAGTCCATTAAAATATCTGAAACATTTGAACTGTCTACCTCATCTGATCTCACACAAACACACAAATTCAATGCAATGCAAACAAAAGCAAGCAGAGAAAAATGTTTGTCGTTGAGATGATCCCATTGACATAAAAAATAACTATTCTTAATCAACAAACCTTTTTGCGCCAAACTGTTTCACTAATTCTGTCAGTTGGCATGGAAACTTTCGCACGCACCCCCGCACACAGCATGAACAAAAAGTCCTGATTTGGGTTCAACAGTTCACACGGCCACCTTGTGAACCAGCGCTCAACCCCCCTACTCCCCATCAGTGATGCCTCGACCCTCCTGAGCAAAGGGAGGACTTAAATGAAATAATAAATATGCACGCTATGACTCCCACTTGCACACCCGACCACTTTGACCCCTCTCAGGACCTGTTTAACTCAGCAGGAAGAGCCAGTTGGAGGTATGGTGCGGGTGGATGTTAAGGAGAAGGTCTGTACGCTGCTTAGGTGACCCAGAAAATTCCTGGAAGAAGCGGGGATCATTAAACTGCATCAAGGGGCTAATTGAGTGGGGGTGAAAGACATTAATATAAAAAAAGAGGACTCTCTACTAAGCTGAGGTGAGCCAGCCAGAGCCTATGAGCTGGCAGAGGATGCGGGAAAAGCAAAATGCTGATCCTTTGCAAAAAAATAAAAATACAAAATGTAAAAAAAACAGATGGATGGGCCATAAAATTAGAAAAGCAAGCGAGAACTGTATTTTAATAAACCTAAGCCATGTAGATCCACTCATATTTTGTAATCCACACTTTTTACTCATGGAGTGCACGGAAGAGCTTGAGTGTTAGTCCTCTCAAATCTTGTTACATTATCACTCTTTCACCTAGTTCTTGTATATTATGTCAAACAAGTGATAGATATCTTCTGCTTTTTGATCCTCCAATGTCTCCTTGACCCTAAACAGGGCGCCAAAGGAGTGACGTCTGTTGGTCCAGATGCTGCGGCCTGTGAAAACACGGCGTGGGCGAGCCCCCGCTCTCTCTGGGCTGAAGTTCAGTGCTATTATAACATTGGTGGATGGGTCCAGCCGCTGAGGGTCTACAGCTGTGGCACATGTGAGTTAGAAAGTGAGAGTAGAAAAGCTTGAAGCAAGGTTGATAAATTGAAGGATTAAAGGTCATTGTTGAGACTCCGTTGGGTCTATTTGTATACCCTTTTATACATACTGTAAATGTATCTACTGCCTACGTGTGTGCAGATTTGGATGAAAACTAAGGGTTAATGATGTTGAAAATATGCCTGTTATTACAGCAGAAAATCCACTCAAACTTAAAAGTGAGAATGTAGCATGATTCTAATTATGTTTGGTTAAATTTCCTGCCTTGTGATTCATGCCTATAGTTAACTTATGGTTTTTTTCTTTTTTTCTGACCTCCGAAAGCCTGTTATGTTGGATTTTTTTTCCGGCTATACGTAGTTATCCAAAAACCTGTAAATGTTACATTAACAGTTGCACTTTATATCTACTTTTTTCCTCTTCATTGTGAATTATTCGGTTGGTGCGATTTATAGTGCGTAAAATACGGTACCGCATATGTGCAAGTAAAAAAAATTGCAATTCTCTACTACGCATGACAGATAAGACAAATGGCATGGACCTTTTATCAGGAAAACTAATGCTAGTATGAATAATATTCCTTATGGGGAAATGAGAGCTAAGGATGTAATGGAATATCATTATTCATGAGGTCTTGGCACAGTAAAGGGGCTATATCAAGGCCAGTTTACCTGCCATTGTCTTTCTCCGCACTAGGGAAGGCAAGAGAACTTGGCTGACATGGCTCTTGGCAAATGCAAGCAAGGTCTATGCATCATTTCCTACTTAAAATGGCTGTACAGGTGCCATAATAGGCTCCTTATTTTTAACGGCATCACCAAGCATTGGAGGGGTTTGCAAAGGCAACCATTCTCCTCAATGTCACAAAACTTAAATTCTCATAATTAATTTGAAGCTGTTTCTATTTCAACACGAAGTATTTTTGAAAACGGGATTACATATCATTCAAATGAAGTTTGTATAATAGAGGAGGGTGAGACAGGAATGCTAGAATGAAAATAAAGTGCCTTATTTGTATTACTTATATCTATCTACCTGTAAATATCGTATTTTCTTTTAATTCATCCCTCTATCATCTTTTGCAGCAAATTCCCATGATGAAGTCCCAGGAAAACTGGAGATAAGGACTAATCTGGACCTGCATCAACTGCACGATGGACAGATTTATTAATCCCATGAAAAATATTGAGTATCATAACAGCCAAACATGCACACTATACATCATACATAAGATACTTAAAGATTCAAATGTTCTCTATTGGTCCACGGCACACAACCGTCCACTCGGTGCCCCAAAAGCTTCATATAAAACAGATTAATAGTTTTAATAGTGTCATGATAGATATTAAACTTAGTTTATTATTGACAAAAGTTATCTGGAAAGAAGAACCGTAGTGTCTCAGGCTCTGAGGCAGCATTAGAACCATTTGTCATGTAAAAGTGATGGCGCAAAAATATATTTTGCTCTGACAAGCGTAGTGTTTCAAACCGCTTATTTCTGTATGTCCCTCCCACAGTGTGTGTTTCTTCGCTTGACTGACAGTGTCAACCAACACACCACTGCACAAAATGACACCTGGCAGACGTCTTCCAGCTGGCGTCAAAATCATAATCCTGTCACCTTGAGGGGAATGGATGCAGTGAGAACGTTGCCATAGTAGCAGCTAACATTTGGAATGCTGGACCAGCAGTTGTTTTTTTTTTTTTTTTTTTTTACCTTACCAGCATCTATTTGTGAATCACTCTGGGCTTTAGGTGTTTTGCAACACAGACATATGTATTATTCCCAAATGCAATATGAGAATGTACGAACATAACACAGAGGTAAGTTGCAGTTTTAAAAATAACATTAAAAAAACTGTCCAAAAGATAAACGAAATGGTTGCATCAGCAGCCAAAGCAGTAGTAAAAAGACAAGGTTTAGTATAAATGATCGTCATGTGAAAAATGGTTGCTGAGGGAATCTAAATGGGAACATTTTTATATCTTCCTATTTATCATAACAGAGAAAATAATGTTTAAACACAGAAAATGACACAACTGATAGGCGCAGCCATTTTGGGACGAATGTAATGTCAGTTATACCTCGGCTCTTTTGTGCTGGAGGTAATTTACCGACAGTCAGCCAGGATGTGAGAGAACACCAGAGAATGCTGGAGGCTTATCAGTTTTAGGCTGCAAGGGCTAAATAAAATAAGGGATTCCTAACTCAGTGCGAGCGATGAGTTTGCAGCGACAGCTAAGATGACTATTGGTTTCAGTGTTTTAACTGGCAGAATCATCTGTGTGCATGTAAGAAAAATGTGGCAAATCGTTTAACAAGTATTCAAATGATTTTTTCACTGCATGATAGTTCAGTGTTTTAACTGGCAGAATCATCTGTGTGCATGTAAGAAAAATGTGGCAAATCGTTTAACAAGTATTCAAATGATTTTTTCACTGCATGATAGACTACAATTTTCACATTGCTGTTAGTGCACAGGATATAAATGTTGATAGTAGTAATGGTAAAATAGGCACACAATCTTCAAATTTACTAGACCTACTCTTATGGCCATTTTGCATTCTGGCTTGGGTTAATTTGAACCCTGTCATCCTTAAACGAGCTGTCTTTTCTTCCCCTCATCCTTTTTCTTTTCTCAATTTTTTTTTTAAATCTGGCTGTGTTAAACAGGTGCACATCCACAGTGAAACATTTAGACCAGGGGTAGGGAACCTATGGCTCGGGAGCCACATGTGGCTCTTTTGATAGGTGCATCTGGCTCGTTGCTAACCTGTGAGCTAAAATATGGAAATTGCTGGTGACAGAACTGAGATATTACATCTAGAACTGCTTTAATCTTCATTTTTTTGCAGTAGACTCTTCTGGAATGCATCCTCTCATTGATTAGCAAAAGCATAAGAATCTTTTAAAAAATATTCATTTTTTTCCACTTTAAAAGTGGTGAAATTACTAAAAAAATTGAAAAGGCACTCGTTTACATGTATGTATTTTGACTTTTAAATTCCTAGTATGGCTCACAAGGAATAACATTGGAAAATATGAATTGTATGTGGCTCTCTTCGTCAAAAAGGTTCCCGACCCCTGATTTAGACCATTGCATTTACCGTTTGTCTCGTTCGTACTAGATTTATGATTAGAAAACATAGACATATCAATATTATGCAAATAGCCTGTTAAATTGTGGTTGTAAGTGACACACTATGTGGAAAAATTAGCATTTGTTTGTCTAAAACAATCCTCTCATTTGGAAAATCTGCTCATAGTAATTTTTACTTCTATCTTTACTTTGTACAACTGTTAATCAAGATATTTTATAAACTTGATCATGGTCCAGATATGGCTCTCCTAATTTTTTTAAGCGAGTCATTTGTGTATATTTTTCACTATCCACTAAAACTCCACAAGACACCATTTATATTGTTATCTGGTGAAGGCAGGATTTTTTATAGGACATTAGGTGAAGAAAACTCAATGCTTTTTAGCAAAGTACTAACTTTTTTTCTGTACCTTTTCATTTGGAATGTCTTACTTTTACTTTTAAATCTATTCACAAGGACAAAAGGAGATGATCAAGAAATGCATTGGGGTTGATTAGCCCTCATTGCTTGCATTTGAAAAAGCACTATTCCTGTTCAAACCCACTTTCCTCTTTTCCTATCTTTGTTTTCATCCTATGGGGATTTGTCTACAAGGACAACAAAATAATCATGTCAAATTCTAAATGTTTCTACACCTTGAAAACAATTGTGTTGCGTTTCATTATAAAATATCTGCCAAGCACACTTTCTCCAGCAAGGACTCTTAACTGAGTTGAATGAGAATTTTCAGCAAGTTTAATCCTCCATGGTCAAGTATCTCCTACCACTTGTACCCATAGTGTAGAAGTACGTAGTATCTACTTTCTTCTCTGCAGTTAATGTTTTGCTTTATTTTAGTGCAGTCCTACACACGCTATTATTTTGAAACTTATGCTTTCATTTTAACATGAAGGTCAAAAATAATATAACTTCTGTGATTGTCTCGTTTATTTGTGTACTTTACTATGCAGTAAACCACTTTGCAGAAGCAGCGCCTGCATGTACATATCATGTCAAAATATTGTTTGTTTGTCATATAATATTGATTCAGACGTAGCAATACTGAAGTCGTACATGTGAAATGCACAAAAATCCTACATTGTTTTCATGATAACGTGTATTAGTCTAATACACGTTATTATGAAAACAATTTATTTTGTGTGTGTATATTTTTAAAAGGCGTGGCCAAGGTCGGAGTTCAAATCAGCCGCCATTCTTCAAAATGGCGGATGAGCCAGGAGCCGCTGCGGCCGTGCTGAGCAGCTCAGAAGTGACGATTTACCGAAGAAGCACCTGATAAACTTCTTACAGGACAATGTATTCGGTACGTTATCATTTGGGGATTTCGAAGCCCCAGTTCTCATTTTAAGAGTGCGTTTTGACGGGAGCATGATTCGTTGGCGTGATGTGGCACCACGTGGATGCAGACATCAAAATGTTTGCAAACAATTTGGCTACATTGCGTTACCTATAACTCTTTATGTTTAACAAGAAATCATTCCATTGTGTGTTTCAGTTCCTAGTCGAGTACAGACTGCTGGGAAACATCGAGAATGTGGCCAAAACGACCGAAAAGGAGCCACTTGTCGACGCTATAACGAGCTGTTTGTCAGCAAAGTGAGTGTTTTTTTTTTAAATACTAGTTTCTATTTTCTCTCTCCGTGTAATAATTAAATGTCAGCGTTAAAGGTTTTGCTCAATTAGCTTGTTTTTCCATTATGATACATTCAAATATTGAATGAAAACACACTAACTGATCTGGTGTTGATTTTTAATAGCAAGAACCTGTGTGGATAATTCACACCCACATAAGTGCCACTTCTAGAATATATATACCAGTGGTTCTTAACCTTGTTGGAGCTACCGAATTCTACTTTAGTGTGAAATAAAATGTGATTTTTTTTTTCCCCCAAATTCAACATGTACAAATTCCTCGCAACACTGATTGACCAAGCAATGTCTCGTGATCATCTGTAGCCAGTAATGGCCAAGCGGGGCAAGTTATCGTGAATAGACGCGTCTTGACCTCCATGTTTGAGTCTCCACCAAACCCAGGTTAAGAATCACTGATATATACCTTTACCCTGGGCTTGAAATTTTCATTTTTAGTTTTAAATGTGGTTTTGACAAAACTTAAGTGAGACATTCATTCAGCAATAGTGCAGGGGTCATTTTTACTCAAGTTTACACATATGGTAAAATAACCATTTTTCCCGAGTGTATGAAATTTTTATTGTTGTGTACTAAACCTACTCATTTTGTATCTTCTCTTCAGGGTCCACCCAACTTTGACAAATCACCGCGGTGAACGGCAGTCTTTGACACTAACATCCCCTCACTGGTACTTGTTGTTATAGAGCAGGGGTCTCCAACTCTGGTCCTTCTGTCCAGTATGTTTTCCATATCTCCGACCACATCTGAATCAAATGATCAACTCATCATCATTTGATTTTGGTGTGTTGGAAGACATGGAAAATACACTCTGCCGTTGATCAAAAGAAGCAAACCAAGCCACTGAGCTTAAAGTTCATCAGAGAGGTATGTCTAATATTTCCATTTTCCCCCCCTCCTGTGGTTTTAATGTTGCTTGACTTTTGCAGTGGGATGAAGGCCTGCTGACCATGAGCAAAGGGGAGAGGTCACAAGAAAAAAGGCCTTTTTGGTAAGTAACCGTTTGATGTTGATAGAAAACCTAACTTGGGTTACTTTTGATGTTGGACTTGGTTTACTGACTTTTTTTTCACTTCCAGAATTCCACATCTGTTTGCTGATTTCACAAGGACCTCTCAAAAGCTCCAATTTTTGCAGAAAAATAAATGTTCTTGAATTTTATACATGTCTTATTCATCATTTACCTAGCAAAACAATGCATGTCAAGTTAAAAAAACTTTATTAACAGGAAAACATTGATTCTTCACCTGCAAACATAGTACTTAAAAAAAAAGAAACATGTATTCTTTTGCAATATTTAATCAAGGAAAAAAAAAAAAGACCATTAGGTCTTGTGGTCTTTTTTCTCCAAGTGTTTTTAAAAAATCAATTGCTGCTCAAATCTCCTTTTGCGCCAACATTAATTAAAAAAAAAAATCCTTAGGGGTCCAGTTTCTCACTTCCCACCACGAGCCGGAGAATTCTACCTATAGAAGGGAGAAAATAAATTACAACCTCACCACAATACTTGGATATTCTACAATAAATTAACCTCTTAGAAGACTGCCAGCATTCTCCAAAGTGCAGATTTGCCACATGATGCGAGGAATCATCTTCAAGTGGGCAACCTGCGAAGAAGTTCACCTAGTCCCCTCCAGAGTCTGGACTTGATGCATGCAAAAAAAGCAAACGTTATCATACAGCTTAGGTGGATTTTTTGGGAACTAGTTTCACCTTGAGCTGGCCCCGTCTCCTCTCCTCTCAATGGTGTACTTAGCTGCATGTTGATGCTAAACAGGGGACAGGAGATTCAATAGATAGTTTTTTAAATAAAATAAAAAACTAGTTTTACCTTGATCTGGCTCTCCTGCAACCTCAAGGGTGTAGAGATGAGATAAGATTAGGCTGAAAGAATAGAGCACGGCCCAGCGAATTAACTTGATTTAGAGGCCTGAGCCCAAAGCTAACCCAAAATTTCAAATTTTATTTGGGAGGAGGTGATTTATGATAAAAAAATTAAAGTCTTCTTTTGTAACGAAATCTAAGTTAAACGAAATCTAAGTTAAACAAGATTGTGTAAACATTAACATCTTTTATTTGATGATATAGATGTTTGACGATGATCAGTTTTGCCAGCTGTTTAAATGCCTGCTCAGCGTCGAGGTGGCCGTGTTTTTGCTCGCGTTTGAAAGCAAAGCGCCACGTTGACTACATTTAGCTAAGCCAACGCAAGTTTCTCAAGCATATTCAACAATAAATTTGAAGCTTTGTCAAAACTCACTTGCCGCTACCGGTGCATCTTTCGCCTGTCTTTATTATCCAAAATTATTTATTTCGGGCTAGGGTTAAAGATCTTACCTCTACAAGGGTGAGTGTCCAGGGCACGCAGGAAGAACTGCTTCTTGAATGTTAAACAGAGAAAACTTGATTTAACCAAGCTATTTGGGAGTTGCCAAACAATTTTTACAGAGAAACCTTACAAGAAATTTAATAAACGATCAAGATAAAGAATGAAAATAAATTAGTGAGTGTTCCGTGCTATTTTCCCTTCCAGACAAGGCGATTAACTATACCGAGTGACATTAAAAGCTGGGAGAAAGTTGGCTTAACAATTCGTTTATAAAAGATTTCTTTTTTGTGAAAACAGATCAATTACAAATTGGAAACGGGTGATTGATCAGTCGTGCCTCTCTGGATTACATCCAGAGGCACGACTAATCGCCCGTTTTTGAGTGAGCCTTTACCCAGTAAACTGTCCGGTGAGGTCTCGGCTTTGCGTCGTCGTGACGGTAATGCTAAGGTAGCTAGTTAGCTAGTCAGATGCGGCACACAAAAGGTGGGGAATAGGAGGCAAAACTTAAATTGTCGACGGTGTGTTCAACCTGGCATTAAGATAACAGATTTATTGGCGGTTTGGGCTCAATTGAGTCCTAATAAATTTCCCGGTAGTATGATAAAAATGCACTTACGCCAGTAAATAGTTCTACACCTTACCTCGTGTGTGCTAACCGTCTGTCAGCAAACAAAGGGCGAGCGACTGCGCATGTGCCTAATTTACGCATGTGCGTCAATAAGCATAACCACGCCCACATTGTCCCGCCATATTGAATGTGTAAAAGATAGGGGGTTTGTCCTCCCAACTCAATGCCTGATTTTTTTTTTTTTTACCAAATATTGAGTAATTTTTTTACTTAGTATTTTCAACTCACCTTTATTTCAGGCCATCTGACGCCATTAAAATTTAACATTTGAAACAAAAAGAATGCTTCATTATCTCATCTCATTTTCTGAACTGCTTTATCCTCATTAGGGTCGCGGGGGGTGCTGGAGCATATCCCAGCTGACTCCAGGCCATGCAAGTAAATTAAAAATAATTTCTAGATGATGTTTTATGAGAATAAGCAGTACTAAAAATGAATGGATTTTATTGTTAACAAAATGGAGAAAGTCACATTGTATAGAGATCCACTTTGATCTTTCAAATACAATAGGTAAATACAAACATTAAATCCTAGTATTTTAAATTGCCCTCATTATGGTTGGTTTTGGGAAATTATGAACAATTACTGTTAACCAAATGTCTTTCTTAAATTCAATTGTGCTAGTGTAAAATAAGGTACCTTGTTAATACATAAAATAAAATAGATGATAAATCACAATTGCAGCCTGCAATGAAGTTTAATGTAAGAGTGGTGGTTTAGAATCAAAGTGTTGTGTTGGAACACCATTTCCACATGAAGAAGTAATTGAGCAGACTACCTGCAAATATTCACCATGGCAACTCTCCAAATTAACTTTGACTTTTAAGTTTATGTCAAGATCAGGTTATGAAGCCATTACAAAAACACGGCATGGTTTTGTCCTACCCCGTCCCCTCACTGTTTGACATGCAAGTTGAAATTTCCCATTCGTGAAGTGCTGTGTGACATAGCCGTTGGCATCAGATTCAAGGATGAAACAATGCAAGTTTCCAAATGCAAATACATCCAAGTCTGAGAGGCCAATTATTTCCCATCTCAAAGTCTGCAAGAATGCCCGTCTAATTATGGAGGACCCCGCGTATTCAGTAGACTGAAAAGATGCAGCTACTTGAAAACAATTTGCTCTCTTTGAGTACCTGGAGTAATTAACTACGGTCTTCGTACTGAGAGAAAGTTTGATTTTATTTTATTTTTAAGTCATCCACTTGTATGATGCGAGCTACTTTGATGTATCACCTCGATTTCAAAAGTGTTTTCAGTCGCTGCAAGATGAGCTGAACTGTTGCTAAAGGAAACTTTGAGGGACCTTGAGTGGCTCATCTTCTTATTGGCGTGCCTTCAAAATGTCAATCTCAAAAACATCTGCCTTCTTTAGACATAATGGCGGCAAGATAACAGCTATGTTTACTTAAGTGTTTTCATGCTTTACCGCATTGGCAATAAAACACAAACATCGATTTGCCTATACACACAATGCCCTCAGCAAACATGCTCTAAAGAGAATACAAAAAAAGCGTCTTTAAGCTTTAATGAATGTCGCGTTTTTGCTCTCACTTAAAAGCTGTCACGTGGATAAAATGCAGGTAATATTAAAACAGCGTTTACAAGAAATATAGCTTATACTGCAATTCCAGTTTTATCTGTTTAAACCACATCTTCAGGCTATCAGGCTAGAGGAAGCCCTTTACACATACATATTGCCTTTTTGTTTTTCAACTAAGGCTGGACATCCAAAGCAGAAAGGTCATCTACACTACTGACCTGTGTCCGCCTTATTGTTGGTGGGTAATGGTTGGGGCAAAATGGAGCTCGGGAGCCATAACAAAGACAGTCAGATAGCCAATTTGGAGTCAGGAAGGAAAAGAAGGGATTGCGGTCATACTGGAGGAAAAAAATGCTTGCAGCTTTGAGAGGTTCACAGGGTCAGCGTGTTTAAATTCCTCCTGGTTTTTGACAAGGAATGAGGTCATAACTTCAAGATGACTGGCTCCAGAGACGATGTTGAGGTTTTTTCTTTTCCCAGCCTGTCTTTAACCTTCTCCGTGTTAGAACCAGACCTGATCGGCCACAACTTGCTTCCTGCAAATCATCACAGTTAAAGTGAAAATTGGAGATGAATTCATGTCCGACATTTTGGCATGACAACATCCAAGGAAGTAAAATAAAAAGAGCAAAATACTATGATTCTTCTGTAGTTTACTACGTCAATCTTTACCAAACTACTAAATACCCATTTTGTATCAGAACTAATTAAAAAAAAACAGCAATGTTTTTTTAAAGCAATTTAAATGTAAAGAAATTAAAATGTTGTAAGGTTTCATTTTGGGCTTGCCATTTCAACTTACCATGACGATTAATTTCAAAACGCAACATCATGTTCTAAATAAGTTTCGTATTTAGAACTTTGTCAAAACTTTCAATCATGTTGAATAATAAAAAATAAAAACGTGAGTATAATAGTTAATCTGCTCTTTGTTTGTTTGTTTTTCCTTGCAAGAATCATCGATTGAAAAAAGGAAACTATTTCAAAAGCATTAGAAAACTAAATAGATTGAGCTTTATTTTTATACACATTGCTGGTAAATGCCAGTAGAAAAAAAAATCTGAAAATTCTTTTTACCCACTCCGAAATATGATTTTTCACATTTGGCAGCTCTGGTGAAGGTAAAACCTTACAGGGCCTAATCCTGAGAGAGTGCCTTTCCCTTCTCTGCGCTGAATATTTATTCGATGCTGCAGGGTCTCTCGCGGTGTTGTAGGTATATAGCAGTGATGTGCGCATTTGTTTTCCTCCCAATGTCCTGTGATGTCTGGTATATGGTCCTAGGTGATATCAATTTTGCATTCCGTGTGTGTGATTATTACTATTAATAATCACATTCAGTTATGTGAAAATGCTGCTTGTGTGCAGGATTTCTCAGGATACATAAGAAACGGTTAATAACAATATAAGAAATACAGTTAGTTTTTGTTGTTATTTACCAGCCTTCATTTTCAAATGATCACATGCACAGCATTCCTTGGGAATCACAATGTCCCATTACTGTTATTTTTAGAACAGGTATGCAGGCCACTCATGTTGTCCTTGGGGTCTACTATGTGTGCTAAAATAAGATCCAGCACACCCACATAACCTAATGAGTGTCCTTAAGATGATGCATATTTCCCTGGCATTTAATTGTGTATAATAATAATAATAATAATGTCATTTTCATTCATGTCATTTTCATCGTTGACATTCCAGAGAGTCTTAAAATTAAATTCCAATACTATATTAACCATTTAGTGTCTTGAAAGCCATAGGTAGACAATGGTGGATGACACTGTTTGAATTACAGTGTGGTTTGCTAAAATAAAACTTATTTGAGATGATCTGGTCGCAAAAAAGTTGGAATCCCTTTCAGACATTTCAGGAGCTACAAAGAAATAAAGACGATGGGTATAGAACTGAAAAATAGAAATACAGCACAGTTTATCATAACAATCCATTACTTTCTTGGAAATGTGTCTTGCTACAAGTGGTGCAATGATGAACAATTTTGCATGGTTTTCTTAAGGATCTTATGGAAAATTGTGCTGCAAAAGCATTGCAATGTTTACATTCCAATAATAGTTTGAGAAAAGTAACAACTCTGCCTGCTAGAGGTGTGAAAATATCTTTGTATTAAATACAGATCAGTGAATCCACCATAAATTTACATAGAACTATGAATACGTTTGATTCCTGAATCACCCTCGTGGATGAGATTCATAAACAGGAATACATTACGACAGTTTTACATTTTTTTGTGTATGAGAGCCAGCTATAGTCTTTTTGCCTACAATGTTTGTGACTTGACAAGGGGAAAAATGCATCTTCTTAACAATACTATTATACTGTATTTCAGAGTTATCGTACAACACTATGATGTTTATTGGTTGAATTACAGGCAAAATGAGTGACTGACTTTTCCTCCTGTCTCAGGCCGCCCGGAGAAGATTTATTGATGATATCCCAGCCTGCAAGGTTCAATGAATCCCCTAGAGCTCTCACACCAAACGGATGAAGAGACCCTGGACACTTTTTCTTTTTTTTAACCCAGTAGCTCACTACTCAAAGAAGAAACGGTATGTACACAAAGACACACACACCTCAATTATTCTCATTGTGAGTCCTCTCACTCGTTGCTAAGAGCAATGATCACAGGGTAAATCGATGGCCAGTCAGGTTTTCTCCCATCATGTGTTGATCTTGCTCGTGCAGATCGAGCCCACCTCTATCTGCACGAGCAATCCTCGCAGTTGGAAGCAAAAGTGACTTCCTGTCCTCCAGTCCCTCACATTAATACCGTTATTACTCGGCTTCAGATGTCATGAGCGTGCGAACACACATGTAGACACACTCAGTGAATGATGACAGTATGCAGAGCTGTGCTGTGTTGGGAGTCTTTGAGTGTCAAAACCAAAGTCATTGAAAGTAATGCAGTTAAGCCTGATGCATGAAAGTTTTTGTAGTTTGCTGAACTGGTGGCACGGTGAAAAGTGATTAACACGTGCATCGCACATTTCTGAGATCGAGGGTTTAATCCTCTGGCCTTCCTGTGGCGTTTACATGAGCTCCCATTGCCTGTGTGAATTTTCCTGCCACCTTCCAAAAATATGCATGGACTGATTGAAAACTCAAGTGTAACTTTGTGGTAGTTAGCTAGGATAGGCTCCTTCACCCCCGAGACTCTATGTGAGGATAAGCAGTTCAAAAGATCAATGAACGAATGTAATTTGCTGAACTATGAACTGTCATGTACAATTATTCAAACTAAGTGTATTGTTATTTTAATAGAACAGTCACAGTTGCCATCTCCCTGGAAGAAAAATTAAGGACATCTCGTTAGAAGAGCTGGCCAGGCCGATAACCATCATTCTTTGGTTGTTTTGCACATTTGCACATTTGAGTGACATAAGCACACAGGGGAAAACAATGGTATTGACATGCTGACTGATATAAAATGGAAATGCAGTCCAGTTATTAATCTACATATGACGACACATCACCTGTTACACAGCCAGTGATTTTCCACTCCCTGCTCCACTTCCAGCCAGAAACGCCATCTCAACACCCAATTCAGCTCACCTGCCAACACACTATCGACGCATCCTAATCAGCCCAGCATGTATACTTTGCCACATTGTTCTGTGCACTATGCCAGCATATCATTAGCCTGCTCACACGGTGTCAACTTTACTCAGTAAATCCCTAGCCTAGTTGATTAAGGATCTCTGTTGCCACTAAAGAATTCCATCACTTGGTAAAAGTTATTTTTACCTCCCTCGCTGTGTGTATTAAGGACACTGACAAACAATTATTATTTTCTGTTTTCTAACTCTGTCATATGCATCTTGGGCATTTTAAGGTTAAATATGTAAAGTTGTAGCTAGTAGTATAAATAGTTAGTTTATGCAGGGTGAAATAAAATAATGCAAGGAATTACTATTTCTGAGGGTAATCTGGAATTTGGAATATTATTTTTTTAAGTAATGGAGCCTAACTGCTTGCCTATCTATCTGCCACCATGGAAATAAATTGTCACAATTCACCCTCTGCACTGTCGCGACAATAAATTATGTGCTTGAACATTGGGCGTCAGCGGTTCACACTGAATAAATAATTACATTCTGATAGAAGGCGAGCGGACCGGCGGCTTGAGTGGTTAGCACGTCGACCTCACAGCTCTGGGGTTATGGGTTCAAATCCAGGTCGATCCACCTGTGCGGAGTTTGTATGTTCGCCTGCGTGAGTTTTCTCCGGGTACTTCGGTTTCCTCCCACATTCCAAAAACATGCATAGTAGGCTAATTGGACACTCTAAATTGCTCCTAGGTATGGGTGTGAGAGTGAATGGTCGTTTGTGTACTCGTGCTCTGCGATTGGCTGGTCACCTGTTCAGGGTGTCTCCCGCTTCTGGCCTGAAGTCAGCTGGGATAGGCTCCAGCACCCACCGCGACCCTAGTGAGGATGAAGCGGTTCAGAAAATGAATTAATGAATGAATGATAGAAGGAAAAATGATTAAGAGAATGAAGTGCTGGTAATTCATACTCTAATACCAATCCAGTGCGGCTAGAATACCTTAGACTAATTTAAGTCCATTGCTCCGTAAACCAATGTATTGCATCTACTTTCAATATGTGGATATACATACAATATGTTTGAGCCTCATCTTTTACGATTATACTAAAAAATGATGAATAGTGAACTCATTGTCGGCTGGCATACCACAATGCTTGTTTTGTATGCTTTTGTACACATATGGATGGATGTATTAAACATCCCTTCTGTAATTATGGCTGGATCTTATAAATATTTAAATTGAATATTAACACCCAAACAAAAACGGCATTGACTTGAATATTTTACATAAATCCTTGCATCCATTTACTGGGATCGTTTGAATGCATATGGTGGCAAACACACGCATGGTAAATACCTGGGCTTCGGACTGGGAGAGTCTTGTGTGTGTGTTTCTGCGTAGGTTTACGCGTCAGTACGAGGCAGGTAGCCTGCTGAGAGTAAAGATGTTGTAAAACAAGCAACACATATAATTGTACTACAGCACTTGTCACTCAACATGTCCCTTACCAATGCAAGCATGGCACAGATATGTCAATGCAACAAAGCGGTCAGTTATGTGAAGTCTTGAAAAATACTAACTGGAAAAGCATTCAGTGCAGCACCGTCCTCTATCAAGGATAAATTCAATGAAACAATCGTCACTTTTAAGCACGAAACATTGTTTTTCGCCCTGCGATTGGTTGGCCACCGAACAACTTTGTGTTGTTTGGGATGTACATTGCGTTTGTTGGGAAAATATATGTTTCTTCAGGTCAGGCTATTTGTGAGTTCCAGAATATTTTCCAACATACCTATTGTCAAGTTATCATTGTTAACAAGCTATAGGAATGCAGCTTTATGTAACTGTACACAGGCACACTGTATCATTGCAGTATATGTCATCGTACACAAAATGAAAACAGAGCAGACAGAATGTGGACTGACTAACAAGACAGGATACAACAAGGTTTTGATAAGAAAGGTCAGTTTAGAAGGCAATAAAAGTACCACTAGCTTTCAGTTTAAAGCTTCTCTCAAAGGAGGGAAAAGAATGGCAGACATGCTTGGACACAGAAAAAAAAAGACAGCGGTCATTTCATTTATATCAAAAATCGCTGAGAGAAAATGTAGGATTCTGGCAAAATATGAGTTTGACAGACAATAGTCTGAAATGCCTGGTTTCTTATCTTATCTCAAATGTATACCTCTCACACCGTTCTCAAACCGAAAAGGTCGGCTTCGTCCCTTAAAACTTCATTACGAGCGTCTTGATTAAAAATCACAACAACAACAAAAGTAATTGGAAATTAAGTCGGGATAAAGAAAAATTAAATTGATAAAAGTAGGTAAAGGAAGGGTTTTCAGATAGAGAGTGAGATTTGGAAAGGTCACCGCAGAACTGCGTAGCCCCGTTGCTGGGGGACATTTTCTGGACAGCATGACTGGCTCACAGAGACAGGTTGTCAGTTTCTACTCTGCATAGGTCAGGGCCAAGGTGGGACTATAGAACTTTAAGGTCGTGACCTCCACCTCTTCTGCTGACATGACGAGGGAAATGGAGAACGGAGGGTCAGAAGGAACCTAATGCGTTGCTGCCATGCAGGCATGTCCTCATACAAAAATATACAAAGTGAAGGTGTCTTTTTTTCTTAGCTGTGTGACTGTTGAGAGTACGACCTGACTGCAGCAACCTTACTTATTTCAATAGTCTATTGTAGGTGTGAATTCTTAAAACATTTATTACTTGTCTAATTTACTGTCAGTTTTAGTATTAAGATTTTTTTTTCAAGATTTTGATGGCGACAACACCCTTTATTGACAAGCCACCACTGTTAAGGCTATGAAGTGACCCAATTCCATTTTTTTTTTTTTGCATTTATCCAACTCGAGTGAGACCGACGGGCTGAATGGGACAAGTCAGGACATTTGGGCAATTACAAATATGATCTAGGTCACTTTCATATGTGGTTTTAAATCTGATCTGGGCCACAATTTTCAGTAAATGCCTTAGGGGGTGAAAACACATTGAGTCAATTTCTTTGTCTAAACCATTTATTGCTCATAACATTAAAAATCCCTTTCCGTCAATGAAAAATGGTGTCTTTAAAATAATGGAATTAAGCAAATTTGGCATTGTAAATTGATGTTCATGGGTTAAGATTATTCGTGGTTTCAAACAACATTGCTGCTTTAGTTTTTGGCACACCAAATTAGTCTTGACATTGTAACATTTGATGCTCCTGAACGTTCTCGTTCGAACAACACACTTGTTTTCAGTTCTACTTCACATTCATTCACTAGTCCTACGGTGGTTTGCGAAACACTAACCTTAACCCCAATGAAGTAGATGAGCTTTTTACTGGAACAACCACGCTATCTGGGTTTGCGCCAAGAGTCCTCCTAATCATTCAATGTGCTTCACACGAACAGTCTAAATGTGACAGTAAAAGCGCACACTTGATCATTTTCATCTGTACTCACAAGTGACATTTTAAAGGAAAGTGTCCGAACAACCAAACAGAACTTCAAGTATAGTCCCAAACCCAGCTGTGCAAAAAAACAAAACAAAAAAACAAAAATTCACATGCAAACACTTAACAATTCTCTCTGCAAAGGGCATATTTGGAAATGAGAGGTCTGAAATTCATTTGACTCATCGTGCTCTCTTACACTCTAAACATTGTTCAAAATGTTTCCACTTAAAATCCCTGTTGGGTAGGATGTGAACAAAAATGTTGACTGGATATGTCACTTGTGTAAACTGGATAATAATAAGTCACTATAAACATAAATACTCTGATAAGTTACAAAATAAGTTCATATTTCTCGTGAAATCAGAAATCAAACATTTCAAATAGCTTGCAGAAAGTTATATGTTACCATTCCATAGCTGCATTCTGCATCAGCATTAACTGCATTCATGGAACACCTGACAAAATAAAGAAGTTGATAAATAAATAAAGTCATTGCATTGTTATATTATACTTTCCTTTTTACAGTACCATGAGTTCCAGGTCTAAAACAAGTTGTTAAAAAGAGCAATTACAATGTGAGCGGAGGGACGAGTCCACTGTCTTTTGTTTCTGGAGGATGAAGGCAAAGTTAAGGGCGTTCTGGAGCTGGGCCAACATTGATCAAAACATTGTCCATTACAAAACCTCTTGTTGGTCTCTTTTAGGGTAACACCCCATAGTTGAGACTCAATGGGGTGAGCAAAATTTAAGAGCCTTTTGGGTAAGACTCAGGTGACAGACTGAGGTCAAAAAGCCAAAGTCTTTGAAACCGGCATTCCCACGGTGACCTCAGAAGTGTCCCATCCTGGCAGAAAAAAAAGGCTGCATAAGAGTGGCCATGGTGATTTGGCCAAAGCTGGACTAAGGCCACTTCATGATGAACTGGGAGGTCACTGGGAGGAGATACCTAGACAGATGGAGGGAAGGATGAACATAATGAGAGGATTAGAGATCAGGGTAGTCATGCTTTAGAGGTCAGAAAGCTCTTTTATATTAGTGTGCCTGTGTGTACTTAAAATAATAACGAAAGGCAATTTCAACTTGAATTCTTAAGATTCATGAATGGAAAATCCTTACCCATCATTCCGTGGTAAAGACTCTTCTATGACACCTTCCACCGAGACAGAGCAGTGAGGCAGCTCCTGCTAACAGCGTTCCAGTACCTGGGAATGAGACCAGTGTCAGGTTGAGATAAGAGTCATGAGGACCTGAACTTTTCTGCCACCCTCTTCAGTTACTGGAAATGAGGCAGATATGGTTGTCAAAGCAATGTCAGATGGGATGATGAAATCCTGGCTATGGTTCGCTGAAAGTTATTCAAAATGTCAGGGTAGTCAGACCACATGAGACAGTGGCAAGGAGGAATTCTTCCAGACTGATCATTTGAAAGAATACCTCACATTTGATATCACTCTATCTATACCATACCTGCAACAAACAACCTAAACATCTTATATAGCTGATAAAGTTAACGAGAAAATCCCTGATGAGAAAAGTTGATGAGTTTGTCTAATCAATGAAGACTGTGCAGTGAAGAAAATATCTTCTTTTAAGATGGTGCAGAGATGGAACACAAAGTTTTGACAGGTCTCTTTCTTTGGAAAAAGAAAGCTTTGAGACAAATTAGCCGGGAACCTCTTCAAGTGTCGACCGAGGGAGGAAAAAAAAGGAAGGAGTGATGCTGCTGGCGTTCACTGCGGCCTCAAACCCAAGAGAATCAGGATAGATTCAAATGAACTTCACTTATTCCAATGAGTGTCCTTGAAACAGCTTTGAGTGAGCCATCGGTATCCTTACACCATATCCTCCACTATGACTGAACTGCACACACAGTTCAGTTCTTCAAACAAAACGAAAGTATTTTGAGTTTTTGTGAACTGTCTGTTCTCTGTTACTGGAATTTTGGTATGTAAGCAAGGCATGTAAAACACTGTCAGATATATATATTTCTAAGTCAATATTTAAAACACATTGAGGGTTAATGTGTGCCGAGTGTTCCTCTGCTCTTCTCCTATGCACTTTGAGCCTATTCTGCCCTTGGAAAGAATCGCTCTGGTGGTAATCATGCATATCTGACATCCGTGCAGGACCCTGCCACTGCTGGGTACATTTAATTGGAGTCTAAATTTGCCGTCTTCCAGGTCCGTCCTCACTTTGATCACAAAGATCTCGGTAACAACGTGGTGCTGTCATGAAAGCCAGGGGGAGACTTGCTCATGCACTTCTGGTTTCATCTATCAACTGAGACAGAACTCTACTCTCCAGCCCTATTTTTCATATTCCCATTTAAACAGCCATACCTGACAGGCCTTCCATGCCACTCCACACAACTGCCATACTGTATTAAGAGGCCCAACAAACGGATTTACCCACAGGAAGGATAAGGGGGTGGGGGGCTTCTATGATAGCTGACGCAATCATAGACCAAATGGTCCAAAGCGGTTTGAAGGTTATCTACGGCCCAAATTCTAGCCGGAACCCCAATTAACCCTAATTACTTCTCAAATGGATGAAGGTTCACGGAATCTAAAAGTTTTGTTTCGTCTTGGGGAAGAGGCATACAATTTTCGGATTAACAAGTAGTATGTCATTAGTGGATCTATTTAGCCAGTTCCTCTCATCTGCCCACACGAAGCTGAAGGACTTTTTCTGAGACTCACAAGCCTGTTGACACATTTGGTTAGACTACTCCGCAGGGAAGGATGCTTGAATGACAAGGCAACAACAGAAACCTGTAGACCCCAGTTACAGAATCACTTCACTGTCTGCCTGTCGTTGGTTTGATTCTTGGTTTGTCCTTTTTTAGGAGTGGGTGTTTGTGACTTTGTGAGCCTGTGGATGTATATATGATAATTTGTAGATGCCTAACATATTCTCTCGCTTGGATTTTATAGTGAATTAGTCTTTTAATGGGGTCTATAATAAGAGGTCTTCTTATCCGCTTCAAGTTGAAAGTATGTCCCTAGGGCAATATTTACACTACTGGTCTCTTTCAGGTTGTTAGTTCTGATGTAGATTAGTATGCCTATTTATATGTAATTTGAAACTGTTCCATAACTTTTATTCCTTAATACGTTTGAATTACTTTTTTAACTGATTTGAAGGGAGACAAGTTTTATCCTGCAATTTGTTGTTGGAAACCATGCTCAGTGATTCTGCTAAAGGTCTTGTTTTTGGTGAAGCATGAAAATAGTAAATTATTTTTGGCTGTCTTGACAGGCCTGATTCCGTTATAATTTTCTCCAATTGATTTTTTTCCCTTTTGGTGCTTTGTTAACCCATAGTGTAAATGAATTCTGCCAATTTGGAGCAATAAATAAAGTGAATTTAAAATAGTATAAAACCATTTATTGTTCCAACTTGGTGGTAAGGCACTTTCTGGTTCCAGCATGATCATGTCCCAGTACACCTATCAAGATCTATGAAGACATCCTGAGTGACTGGTTAAATACACAAATTATGGCAGACACTGTAATCCAGGCCCACTCTCAGATCGAACATAAATTACCCACCATTCTCACAAAAGGACAACAAACTCACAGATGCACACAAAATATAAAGTGGAAAAAATCATAGCTGCAAATGAGCTGAAATGTGATTTGTTTTCATTCTGAGCAAAATGGCCAGGCAATATTCCAGGTTCTTTTTGAAATTAAATATATAATTAGTATTTTTTTTTTACAGTATAATTATTATTTATTCATTTCCACGTGACCTTTAAAAACAGTGTGATAAGTAGTATACAAAAGACAATCAAAATATATTGTGGTGGCATACATTAAATTCAGAGAGGGGTTACCTGGCAAGTGAATGTTTGGCAGGACTACCGTCAGTCGAAAATCAGCCAAGTGATGCAAAAACTCCTTATTAATATTTTTTGGTTTGGTGCAAAGTGATGCCGAATTTATATAAAATGCACTCAGGCAAAAATGTATTGAATGAAAATCTCAGTTTTAGCATGTGGCAACATGGTGACGCAAATAAAGCCAGGCTTTACGTAGGTTGCAGCATTGACAAACTCCAAACACTCTCAATATGCCTTCTTCTCCTTCCTGTCAAAAACGGTGTATACACAATTTAGAATTGAATCTCAAATCCGAATGAGCCATCACTTCAAATCAAGAGAGAGGAAGGAGAGGAAACCATGCTCGACTGTTGGTGCGCAAGGCCCGAGCATACATTCCAGCAGTGACAAGCAGAAGCCAGTAATCAAGGGACAGTGTTGGAATATGAGGGTTAGGGTTTAGCACAACTAAACCAAGCAGAGACCTGCATCAGGGGGCGAAGAGACGGCGGAAGAAGAGGAAGAGGAAGCGGCAACGACAGCAGCAGGAGTGGAGCCATGGGTAGAGGTTGGTCCAGCGGCAAATGGTACGCTTTTTTCACAAGATATATATAGACAGAAGAATTCAGGAGAGACAGGCACATGCATGCTTGAATAAAGTCTCCAGGTTATAGCTATAGCCAATCATAGATACAACACTCATTCTTTTCATGCTTGCAGGAGTTATGAAATTCAAGTGTTAACTATTAAGAACGTGTCTTCTTCCATCTTCCATTCTTACATTAAACAAACATGAGAACAAAACTGAGGCTGATCCTTGAGCATTCAAATACTCTGTGGTTGTACAACCAGCAGTATGAACCCAAGGCTCGCAGAGTTCTGGGGCTTTTACACTGTAGGTGATAAGTGATAGCCTGTTAAAATATGCTCGAGAGTTATAAATCATGTAAAACGAGGCCTCGGGAAAAGAGGAGCTCTGTCTCTCATAAGGTCATTTGCTACACAGGCTCATCTGGGCTCTAATTGAATTAAGTAGGCCTCAGGGGAGCCAGGGCTAACCTGAGCACTAATCTGTGGGCCGTTTTTTCCCATTAACAACACACTCACCCTCCCCTCTCTCTGCTTTCTCCTGGGTGCTGGCCCAAAGCATATACGCTTCAAAAGTTCACTCACTAAACTTGAGCGGCTGCTTTCCTGCAGGTATTAACCTGAAAGAGGATGATTTTTGGTGGCCTTCATTATATCCTCATTGGGTTTTTGTGATGGAAGTAATGGCTCTGAGGCTCTTTGAAGGAGGCGTGCTTCCTGGGAAATTAAAATGTTTAACATTTTCTTGACCGCATTAAGACTCTGTCACTCTGAATCTATTGCAGAGACCAATATGCACACATTTAAAGTCAGGTACTGTACTTCTGGTTCTGGATACGGGTAGATTTCACTTAATTCAAGAGGAAAAGCAGACATGTTGTCGATGTTAACTAAATGATATTGAAAATGAAATGCACATTTTGTTTTGAGCACTCTATTATGATTTGAGGAAGCTTTTATTTCATAAACTGATACAGTTGTATGTTTGGTAGCGATGTCAAATGAAGAAATGCTGAAATATTTCAAATCTAAGGCATCGTTTTGCCCCAAAATTGATAAGTTTTTGACTGTTACGCAAGAGGACACTCTGTCTGATTGTGAATATCTGCTTTGATTTTTTTGCGTCTTTTAAATCCATGTGGACCGGGCAAAGAAACTAAAGAAACTCTTAATCCATGTCTGTAGAATTAAGGCTCAAAGATTTGTGTCAAGATTTTTGAATCCGGAGAAAAACTTGACTTTAATCCCAACCAAAAAAAATGTATCCAATACTATTATACGGCTACGCAGATGGGAAGCTTACTATACAGTACATAAGAAACCCTTTAAACAAACAAAGAAACTTTTCTAAGATGAGTGGACTTCGCAAGAAGTCTTTTTTTCCCCACTTCTCACCTGGTGTCATCCCATTCTGGGCTGAGTCCAGTCAAAGAGCCCCGGGATTCAGAGACAAACTTGTAGACAACTAATAAACAGTCTCGGCACAGCTGCACCAGCCTGCGGCAGCATTGCATCTCCTGAGGCGAAACCACCTCACTGCTCTTCCTGAAGCTCGTCTCCCAAGATGAACTAAAGGGCAAAAAATAAACACAGTTAAGTTTACACTCTAACATTTAAGATTTCGTAAAAATTGACTTTTCTTTACAACTAACTTTCAGTTTCAAAAAGGTAAGTTAGAATATACAAAGAGTATCTTCAAATGGTGGACCTTGCAACGGGTCCAAACCAGGTCAAGCTCTTATGTGGACCCATGGTCAATTCCTATTTAAAATTATGTGCAATGCTATACAGTTATTTAGGCATAATTCCAAAATAAGCGTGGACTGTTTTAAGAGTTTGTGTATACATAGCATTTAATATTTCTCTATATATTTTCTATACACTTCATTCATGGTTGCATTAGCAGGATGAAAAATTAAATAGTTTTTGTTATATACAGATCGTAGTGTCATGTCTGTTTTATCAATTTGAACATACACATTTCTTCTGTCTTGCAGACGTACAGAAAGAGACCGTTGCACAAAGAGGAAGGCTGAAACCAATCCAAGTACAGTTAACACCTTTTTAAACCCCGGACATACCACTGACTGAGATCAAGCTTCAACATTGGAGCTACAGAACCCTGGGTGGTATGTTTGATGTCTACCCTCTTCCACTGCTTAGGGGGGTGGGAGCTAACTTCTCTGAAAGGCTTCAAAACTGTTCCATTCCCCAACTCCTAAACGTTTTCAAAGTCTGTTAAATTCATCGCCCACAATGCAGCTGGGATGTTTGATTGTAGCTAAGTCCCTTAGATAAAGTATCAAACAAGCGCCAGAGAGGAGCAAGGTGGAGGAGTTGCTCTTGGATTGGGATCAGGCTTTTGCAGTGCTCTTCTTTACTGTGGCTGCGTGACACCAGGACCCCCTGGTGTGTCCATCCATGTTGGGGCGGTAACCCGCTGTTAGGAGATGTTACATGGACAATATACAAGCAAGCTAGTTGGATCAAGCAGAGCCTGCTGTGATCACACAAAAGCTCCACAAGGCGCAGCTGCTGGTGGTAGCAGAAGCTAAAATAATCCTCGTGGGCTACTGAGCCAAAAAACTGTCTTCAACCATTTTTTATATTATGTCTTACTCCTAATGACAGCATTAACTATATGAATTTGCTTGCTATTTGCTTTTTTTTTTTAAATTATGCCTTCAATGGCAGTTGTTGTATAACAGTGGTTAACAACTTTTATTTTAGTTTTCAATTAAAAGTATTTCATATGCCAAGTATTAAGATAACCTCTTATTTTAAAAACAATGCGCTGTGCTGGTTGACATACACACCACATTTAGAAAAAGGAGAATTTAGAATTTGGTAAGGGCAATTAGTGAATCCATTTATACTATAATATATACACAGTATACTGTTGAAAACAAGTTCAGAATTTGAATCATGTAACATGCTATTAACATTTTTATTATTACACTACAGAGTCGTTAAACAGTCTTTTTTTTTAAAGTCTGTAGCAAAACAGCTAAACCCAGATTCTCGTGACTTGTGAACATATACAAGTTCAATAATATGAGCTACTGATGTCGCACTTTAATCACGGAATTACACGAAATACTAACAAAGGCTCCCTGGCCTTTCAAAATGGTCTCCAATATGGTCCAGTTTTTTTCCAAAATCATGTAGAAGGCTTGCCTGATGTCCAGAAGACAGTTATTAAAATCCTCCACAAGGAGGGTTAGCCAACAAAGGTTATCACACGAGAGATTGGCTTTTGTCAGAGTTCTGTATCAAAGCCAATTCATATTGCAGGGAAGGAAGAAGTGTTGGAGAAAAGGTTAGAAGCAACAATAATCGCATCTGTGATTCATTTAAGAATTTCAAGGAACTTTAAAATGAGTGGAATGAGCCTAGAGTTGATGCACCAAGTCTTTTGTGGATAGATATAAGAGTTTTTTTTTTCTAATTGCTGCATTCCAAATCACTCCTGAACCAGAGAAAGTGACAAGCATCCTACACAGACTATGGAGGGGGGAAAATTTGCAGTTCCATTAAGTTTCCATTGTTATGACAACATTGTCATCTGAATGCAAAGCCTTGCAACATTCAAAGAGTAAATCGTTTTCAGATTTTTGTCATGCGCAAACTACAACTCTCTGCTATGTATATTTGGATCTTGCTTTCCCATTTCACAAACAAGGTACATGAAACTGTTTGTTGTTCTTGCAGTGACTCATGTTGCAAACTGTGGTAAAAAGTAGATTCAAGGAAAATGTTTCAATAGATCATCAAAGTCTCTGATAACAAGCTAAAGCAGAGGCAGTAAAGATCCATCAATTATTTTCTTTCAGCGCCAAATAGTGATTTTTTTCTTCCTCTTTTACCTGTGAAAGTGTCCTGAACAGCAACCAAGATTGGTGACATTAATTTGCACTCTGTCTCCACAGAGTTGCATGTTTGTTTCATTGCCAAAAAGTTTGTAGGAACCTGCAGGAGGATGTGATTAAGTTTGTCAATCCCCTTCTGCCAGTTTGTGTTGTTTCCATGAACAAACTATAGATAAACTGAATTACTGCTGCAGTCAGAAAGACTCGAGCATTGATGATTAATGCGACAGAGGTATTGCCATAGATGAAAGTCTTCCTGACAGTTTGATGGAGAAATAATTGGCTTGCTGTTGCACTTGTTTAGGAATACTCTTAAAACTGCTTACCTAAACAGTAAGGTATCATTGAGGATCTTTAACAATTGAGATGAAATTGTATCAATTTTCTTCCAGCACTCCATTCTGATCACTTGTCATACATTCCAGTTTCCACTCTTTGTTTTTGTGCAGTCAGATTACAACTTCTGTTTTTTCCAATTACATTTCAAAGGCAATAAAGTGTTATACTCTGCATGTTTCTGGGATGTGGGAAGAAAACCGGTGCACCCGGAGCAAACCCACGCAAGCCAGAGGAGAACATGCAAACTCCAGAGTGAGAAAGCTGGGATCGAACCGTCAACCTCAGAACTGTCAGACGTTTGTAATTGTTCATTATCAGCGAAACCTTTCAAGACATGCGAAGGAAGGGCAGAACATTTTGAAAAAAAGCTCACTTGTTCAAAGTATGGAACATTTGTCCTCACAACACAAAGCATAAAATCATCCAAGCAACAGCTCATAGCTCAAATATATTGCTGTATTGACATCTCCTAGTACAGTACTTACCCAGAATTAGAGAAGCAGTTCCAGAGACCCTGGCCATGACTCCAGAGTAGTCTATTAAAGACACGGTTAAACATGCGGTACAGGTGGAGGTTTTCCAAATCTGGCTCTTTCCAAATTCGCTGTAAGGCTAAGCGCACGTTGTTCCTCACAATGTCCAAAACCTGTCAGAGTATAAAAGCAACAGGAAAAAATGAGATGGACAGAGGAGAAATGTGTACTTTTCTGTGCATATCTATCTACTTAAGAGTGATTGACTAGCTGATGCCGCCACTTGTTCAATATGTACAGCTGTTCAACACATGGGTTGCACTATAGGGCTTTCTTTATGTTGCATCTTTAATTAACCATCTTGAAGTAAATGTTCACTCTTGCTCACACAACATATGCCAACGAATATGTGGAGGTAAAAAGCGCCAGTGGTGAACATTGGCTCTAGAACTAATTGCTCCAACCAAGTCAGTGTTTTGACAGAATATGTCAAAATGTGCGGGCATTTGGGCCAGCCTTCCATCTTCTCTTCAACCAACACCTTTTCTTTTCCACCCACTGTCTTACTTTTTTATACTCTCCAATCACAGAGCTGTGCTGTGGCTTTTTGGACTTTTGATTCCTTGCTCCTCATTACTGACATGCCTGACAGATTGTACGCGCGTGCATGTGTAGTATTTGCGACACGATGAGACAAGATTTGCCTTCACCAACAGGCGAGCCAGACTTGCATAGATGCTGTCAGACAAACTGATAGATGAGTACACACACTAACACAGACATGTTTTGGTATGGTAATCAGATGGCAGGAGCTGTGGGCGCTTCATTCCTGACCTCTGCCTGTTTCTTATTAGGCTGCTCCACTCCAAATCAAACATCAGCGTCACCGCAAAGCCGAGCCCAATGGAGGGAGAACGCGCCGGCTAAGAGATGGCATCATTAGGGGCACGCTTACTGGATGTCATTTCAAATGTTGCCCCGTCTTGTTGTTTGTTTACATCCTCTTTCACTTTTGATAGCCGTAACGATGAGGTAATGAGCTTGATTTTATGTGTTCAAATCCTCAAATGATTGGAAATGAATGTTTGATCCTACAAATATTAAATAAAATGAAAACTATTAATCACAAGTACGTTTAGGGGATACAAAAGTTTGGGACCTTTGACACTTAAATTTCACTGGAAGCACATACATCTCACTTTTTGGATTTGGGGGTACTATAGTCTGATAATTATCACTTTACTCTAAATTTTTAAATAATTATTAAATTGTATAATTCACATGTGCCTCATGCTCTACCTCTAACAATTTAGACACATTTGACGCATCATGCATTAGCTTTTGTTTTTTAGCACTGCATTAATAATGATGATGTAGGCAAAAGCAGAATTGTCGATCGGGGTTTTCTGCCTAAACTCTGAATTTGAGTGGAGTTTTCATGTTCTTCAAATGCCTTTTGTAATATTACATTTGATCAATATAATTAGTAATGTTAGCCTGATTTTAGAACACAGCTGTGGGATGTTCATTGTATTCTTTACATAGGAAAATGTACAAAATGTAACAATATGCAAGATTATATTGTAGCTGCTTACCTTACGTTGTTTAGTCGAGTCTAACTTTACAAGCCAATAGGAGGCTACCTTTGGTTTATGGTATTTCCAGTTATCAAGGATCTGTGGAAAAAAAATAACCATAAAAATATCCATACGTTTTTAAGTGTTAGAACAAAGAGGATTTCCTTACATGAGTTTCAAGTATGCACAACATATTTAGGACTCAATTCAATTGAGATCTTAAATAAGGAAAGGGGGGAGAATTAAAGCACCTAGAAAAATACAATTCTTATTAAAGCCGTGTAGAAAAAGTAGTCACCAATTAAAAAATGTACAAACAAACAAAACATTAAAATCTGCAATTCCGTATATTCTCATTGATTGGCTAAAGCTAATGTGGCCATTATGTAATAAAAAAAAACTATATCCAATGATGGAAAAAAATCCATTCCATTTTCATTTTTACATGCATTATATAACAATTCCTAGAAAGATGATTAAACATTTAACATATTCAGCTTGCTTGCTCCGTGTTTCTTCTCAGGGAAAAATGTGTGCTCATTTGTCACAACTTTATAATATATTGTTTTTGTACAAAGATTACCCTCAATTAAAGCACATAAAAATCGCTTCATATATTTCACCTTTCAGGGGTTGCAAATACAAACAAAATGTAATTTGAGGGCATGGAGGCCAATTAGTTCAGCATGCAAATATCGATGCACTATGCTCTCCACTTGAAACCACAGCAAAAATCAAATGAAGTCTAGAGCCTTCGGCGTGGGTGCTCATCTCCCTTTTTCTGCTGCCCTCATTAAGGATTGTTAGCATTATAGGTGTGATGTTAATTGACTGACATCCTTATAGCACAAATGTGTGTTTACGTGCACACACAAACACAAATTGTTTCGTTTTATTCATTTGAAGAACATTGGACGTGCAGCTATTCTTAAGGAAACAAAGCAGACCCTGTAGTTTGACGCTAATGAGCAAGACAGATAGAATTTAGGTCTTTTTATTTTTTTTATTAGTACTTCCCATTTCAATTTGACTAGTTGACCACAGTGTTTTGCTGCTACTTTGTAAGTCAGAGTTAAAGAGGGTCCAGAGTCCGTCTGTCTTTTGAGCACCGTGGGGACTCTGGTGCTGAGCAGACAGCTGGTTCTGAGGACAGCCATGGCTTTTATAACGGCCCGAGTCAGAAAATTAGACAGATGGGTGCTTTCATCGAACTCCCAGGCACATTCATTTGACTGAGGTGTTGTTGCTCCTCATAGAAATTCAAGGTGAAATTTTGCCTTGAATATGTAACAAAAAGATTGTGTTAACGCATTATTGTGTCTAGACTGCCAATGCTTCTATGCCTTTATTATTTATGGCCTCCAACATCTGAATAAAATTATGATCACAAGAAAAGTGTAGAAATGAGAAAAAGTTTCTTTTTTTTCTCTTAGAAAGTTTGTGAAAGCAGTATGATGTCCTGTGAAAGGCAATGGAAGCCTGGCCAAGAAATGATGTGCTATTGTACAAAAAATGGGCTAAGCTCTAATTAGGCTACATTATTGACCGGACCTAGCCACAGAAGGGTCTCTGGGAGGAAAAGTGCATCACAAATTCTTCATTGGTTATTCCAACATACTTCAAATAAAACCAGTGATCCCAAAACAATTATACCAGTCTAAACAATCCTCTTAAAACATTCATTTTCCATACAGCTTATCCTCACGAGGTTCACCAAATGCTGGAGCCTGATACAACCTTAATTGGTTGCAAACCAATTCATTCATTCATTCATTTTTAGTACCACTTATCCTCACAAGAGTCACAGGGGGAGCTGGAGCCTATCCCAGCTAATTACGGGCACCAGGCAGGCGACACCCTGAATTGGTGGCCAGCCAATCACAGGGTGCCAGCTACTACTCTTCCACTTAACAACTTGGGACAAACATTTCTCCTGCCTGAAATGCATAGTTAGAGCAGTCATGGTATATTTTTTCAAAATAATTTCTCGGAAAATTACTAATATAATATTAGCTGGTAGCATCTTAGGGCCTTCTCAAAGAAAGTTAAAGAAAAATAGGAACAATATATTTAATTCTGATGATCGTACCATGAATAGATGGACATTTACTACATATCTTGTGCATCTTCCTTTTGACATGAGTGCTCATGACAGTTGTACTATAAAAACACATGCTGAGGTCGTCCACTCACCTCATCGAGGACTATCTCGGCCTCCTCCTCCGTTTTACCAGGAAATCTGATCCTTATCGCCATGAGCGCAGTCAGAGTCTGACGCACAAGCTCTTCCTCTTGCTCTTTACTTCTTAGGTTGATAAGTGGATCAACCTAAACACATGTTCATGAAGATTTTAGTTGCCAAGAGGGGTTTCTTATATAATGTGACAGCTTATATGATGGTATGTAATAGCATTTTACGTGACAATCCATGCATGTAGAAGTTATCTTTGTAGTGATTTCATTTGTAATATTTTAACGTGTTAACGTTAATCCCAATTTAACGCTTTAAATGTTCACAACATAGTTGTATATCTTTCACAAGTGTAAACATTACAAGTTACAAGATGAGATATAATTAACTTGGAAAACAATATTCTAATATGTACAAAGGTTATAAGTAGGAGAATGGAAGAGCCTGGCGCAAAACAACAGATTGCCATTATTTTAACAGGGAAGAGTTGGAAGATGCAGAATGACAAAAATAAAAGTTCGCAGAGAGGAAGCAAAGTGCGACTGTGCACGTGTGATCTTACAATGGTGGAGTGGATGGTGCCCAGGCTGTTGCTATGAGGAACCCGATGGGCAGAGCCACTGCGGCTTAGAGAATGAGAGCGTAGTGTTGCAGAGCTCGGCCGGACAAGGGCCGTGATGACGGGAACGTTGAAGGAGGGCCTTGTGGACAGACCTCGCACTTCACCGGGTGATGAGAGTGAAGCAATGGAGCGAGGGCAGGAGATGGAGCGCCTGATTGGGCTGGAGAGATTCAGAGAAGCCGAAGTAGCTGGACTGGTTTTGATTGGCTTGACTACTGGTTTCCAATGCATCCGACCTGTGTACGTAAAAACAGTGCCTTTCGGTTGTTGTAGCAAGATGGTTTACAAATAACATGTTCGTTCATTCATTTATTTTCCATTCCGCATATCCTCACAAGGTTTGCTGGGGTACTGGGAGCTTCCCCAGCCAACTTTGGACTCACACTCATATGTAGGGACAATTAATAGTGTTCAACCACACGACCCTGCATGATTTTGGGTTATGGGAGAAAACCACAGTCAATGTATTTTTATACATTTTTACTCTATGTAGATTTACTGTGTGTGCAGCACATGAGTGTATGTAAATCCAAGTGAGACTGGTCAAGTATTTGTGCTTTAGATGCCAAATGAGGGCATTACGGGGCTTACTCATTCAACCCTTTGATGGCTGGTTGTGAAGTGGGTCTTAGCAAGTTGAAGCCTTTCTCTGTAAAACAACCATTTACATGGTCATTCACACTCCAAATATTTTACAGCTTTGTCTCCTATTTTGTTACAAACATAATAAACTCGTGCAAGAATCCATTTCCCCTAACACTCAGTAACTTGAGTGTTTTTCTTCTCTCTTACAAGGTTGAAACGAGGACTGTAATGAAAAGTGCAGTCTGTAGTAGAAATTCATGGAAATTTCACAAAACATTTCACATGTATATAATGTTTGTTTCTCATAATAAAACAGGTAGCGTTTCAGCTACCTTTTTCTCTTTAACTTTATTTTCTTCGCTTCTTTCACTCTTTTCAAAATATATAAATATCTGCCAGTATTTTTCATCTGCATGCAAAACCGGAAACATTTATCTTGCCAGAGATCCATTTCAGAGACAACTTTAAAATTTTCTGAGTAATCAGAGAAAACCAGTTCAAAAACACTGGGGGTAAATTCCGCAATTATGTCTGATCTGATATCTGATCTCAGCTCTTTTGACTGTGAGATGTAAAAAGCAAACCACATTAAAATCAACATTTATAATATGCAAGAGCATTTCTAGTTGGACAAATAACTTGTAGGTAGGGCCAGATTATGGGAAACATTTAGGATAAAAGGGGCAATTTACAGTGTTCAACCAGCCTGCATGCATGTTTTGGGGATGTGGGAGGAAACCGGAGTACACTGAGAAAACCCATGCAAATCCAGAGAGAACATGCAACATTTTTTTTACCTAAGTCTACAATGTCTTGTGTGTCTTGTGTCTGTCTTGCTACTGCAACCAAGAAATTTCCCGAATACAGGATGAAATAAAGTTCTAACCTAACCTAAACAGCACTGAGGTCAGTCGAGCCCTGGGATCAAGGGTGTGCCACTCTGCAACTTTAATTTTAATTTTGTCTCTAAATATTTAGCATGTCGCTAATTTCTAGGGCAGGGTGAGATATGTCGTACATGATGCATACATTCCATTCTCTCAGTCAGATCTTTCCTTTGGGCCCCGAGTAGGCTTTCCTTAGCACTCCTGACTGTTGAAGGCTTTCATCAGTAGTGGTCACTCTGTCAATGCCATGGCTGGGGTCTACTGTCTGGCCCATGGTGGTCGTTAAAGCATTCGTCATGGTTTCTGTAACAAAGTGTTTTTTACGGGGAGGAGTTGTTAGCCCAACCCCCAACATGGATGGCCAGCTGCTACTTTTTTGTCCAGAGTCATGTAGGCACGCAAGCCTGTTACGACGAGGTAATAGGTGTTGGAGTATTAAGCAGCGTTTTAATTTAGTTTTACACTACTTCCTGCCTCCATCAGAAAATACATTAATTATATCCCAGCTAACTACTGGTAAGAGGTGGCAGACACCCAGAATCAGTAGCCAGCCAATCGCAGGGTACAAGGAGACGGACAACCATTCATGCTCACATTCATACCTAGGGGCAGTTTAGAGTGTTCAAACAGCCTACTCTGCATGTTTTGGGGATATGGGAGGAAAGTGAAGTACCTGGAGAAAACCCAAGCAAGAACATGCAAGCTCCACACAGTGAGGACCAACCTGGCATCGAACCCTCAACCCCAAAACTGTGAGGCAGACAAGCTAGCCACTCGTCCGCCACTCATAAAATACAAGTTGTGTATTGGATCTAAATGAGTGAGAATTAAATGTGCTTTTCGACAAAAGTTGTGTTATATAAATATCATTTTTTTTAAAACATACAACAGTTCTACACACCTGAGCGCTCCGCCAAGTTTTTGTCTTTGCTCCCTAGGTCATAAGAAACTTTCTTCTCCCTCTTTTCTCCACCTCTACTTCCCCCTTCTGCTTTCCTCCTCTCTTCCTCTTCTTCATCTGAGGATAGGCAAGAGTTTTCAGCACTGCTGCCGCTGGTGAAGTTAGTTAGGTATTCCGGCCGTTGACGTCGTGATGTCTGGCTGCACTCTGGCATGGTGGTCAACGGCTGGCAGGGATCAAAACAATATAGAGATGTTAGTTGCACAAAAAAACCTATATATATATATTCTCTATGAATATTTATATGTAACACAGTTATGTACATAAACTGGTTAAATACATTGACATTATTTTCATTTTCAAAAAAGCACCATCCTTAAAACCTGATTATAAAAGTGCACATACATCTGTTATGCTACAATCAATATGTCAGCACTGCCAAACCAACCAAACTAATGTGTAGGAAGTGATCAGGCGGGCTTATGCAGTCACTGTAGGCTCGTTGTGTGGGTGATTGATGGAGGAGGATGGAGACGGTAAGAGATTAAGCTTGTAAGGAGACAATAAAGAGGAAGATAAGACCATCAGGTTAATAGAGGGAGAAATTAAGAGGAGGGCCCACCGAGAGTTGAATTAAGTGTAACCGGACTGCATTTAAAACACCTGACGCTATTTAGCATCATCAACTACCTCAGAGAAAGAATAATAATCTATTTTAATGTGACACTAATGTGTTTCTTCTTTCACATAATTATTATTTTCAAATCCATGGATGCCATTTTATCAGGATTGTCAGAGAAAATGCACATGTAATTTTTTGAGCCATTTTAGCATTTTTTTGCTTTATCCTAATTCTCATTAACATTCAGCTGACAAACACTGCTCTAAATAGCCGTCGGTGGAGTGGATAGGAAGCTTGTGGGCAGTGGCAATGTGACTTGGACACATTATTGGGACGCTGACTACAATTGTTCTTCAATCACACCAAGCCTCAGTATTTCATAGTAATATAAAAATATAAATATTCAATTATTTAACACTCCCGCTTTGCAGAGAGGGGTATTTCAATCAGGAGAGGAGCATTTGCGAGAACTTTGTGGTCCCAAAATGCTTAGATATTCTTTCTTTAAAGTCAATAAAACAATCATTCACTTGACACCAACACACTCCACCGTGAATCAAGGTTGAGCCTCATCTTCACATTGCAAAGGAGAAAAAAGTTCCTGGAGTACCATGCAAGGAAGTTGACTTTTAGCAGCATGCCAAGTGCCTCTTGGCCACCTACACGGCAAAGCGATGGTAGGTGAAGGTCACAGGGGAAAAAAACTCAATCAAGGACTATGCAAGGAGGCAAAGTGGCCATATAAGTTGTTACGTTGTATAGTTCTTTAAATAAATAGAAGACATGAACTATGAAGAATTAGGGAATGGTGGGGTAGCTACATATAATATAGAAGAAATCAAGTGGACAACTGAGTGAAATTTCGTACAGTATGCTTTCTGTATATTGGTCTTCTTTCTTGCCACTAATCCTGAATCTAATAATTATTTGAAATAATTTGTTTAGCTAATTCGTCACTCTCTATTCTAGCATTTGGTCAACTTTTTACCAGATGGTGTGTGAGCCCGACACCCCCATTGAGTAAATTCAGCTTTTTCTTTCCCTAGCTCTGAATGTTTCTCTAAACAGATTCGGGACCAGCAAAAGTGACACCATCCAAATGAACTTGGACAACAGATATTGTGTCTAAACAAGTCCTTATTCTAGCTAATGCATCACTGAACAGCCCTGTCGAGTGAGTGTTCCAGCCAATTTAACCTTCAAGTGAGGGATGGATGGAGATGTACAAGAAGAAACGGAATTGGGTGGGGGCGTATGATGAAGAGAGGCGAGCGAAGCAAGGTGATGGAGGGAGTAATGTGGTGTCTCGGGAAATCTTGAGGAAGTGTAGGTGCTGGTGGCAGTGAAAAAGAGCGATAGGAAGATAGTGCGGTGAGAAAAGGAGGCAGTCTGACAGCTGTCCCCTTGAGGCACTCGGGTCCTTTCTTTGGGCCTCTCTGATACTTTTCCCTTGAGCCTAACACACTCTTCTGAATCACATCCCATGTGCACTCTGTGGACATTAGATCCATGCACCTGTCTACCAAGCACCCTCCCAAATTCTCCATCGTTGTACTTTTACGAGGGGTCCCCAGGGGCAACTGGCCTCTATTCTCCCCATTCTTTCCCAGTTTCCTGCTCTCTATCTGGCTAAAGCACCTTAGGGCCACGCTGCCTCGAGGATTTGCCCATCAACTTTTCATCGTCCAGTTCACATTGCTCAAGCAGATCCAAGATGTCCTCCTCCTAAACTCCAACACACAGAAAAATAAACATCAGATATCTGATAAAAAAAAATCTTATTTCAAACAGAAGAAAACTGTGTTAACATATCGTGAAAATCTAAAGACATGCATAACATATGCACTGCCTGGCAGGGGGGAAAAGGTCCTGGCTGGACATTTGATACTTACTGGCACTGCACATTGAGGCTAAATATAGCAAAGGCAGATCACAAACATCAAAACAGAGTCCTCAAAATGGGGTAGCGGCCACCGGCAGAGTTTAAGTGCGACTAAAAAGTCCCTTTTCCGGGCATTTACATTTATCTTTGTCAAGGACCATCGCAAAACATCTATGCTCGATTTTATCTTCAACCAGCACAAGGGACTAAAGATGGAAATTAGCCTTTGGCTATAATCTTAAATATATTTACATATAGATGTTCATTAACATGAACATCTATATTAACATGAACATCTATATCAACATGAACGTATATGTTCATAAAAATGTATTGCCCCTTTATCAAATAAATCAAACTCAAACAAAAGAATGATATAAAATAATCGACAACAGAAAATTGCAAATTATCATTTGCCCCATTATCAGGTATGACCAGTCTTGGCTTTAATATGCTAAAATTTAATACATCTCATACAGACCGTCCCTTACTAAAAGACAGCGCTGTTTTCAGATTGTGACACCATTAGCTGACTGCAGAGCATCATTTGTTCTTCTCAGCTTCATCTTTTTCACACTTTGAACAAGATCACATCTTTGTCTGCTAACTAAATGTGTTTGTCCTCTGCTTACTTTTGACTGATTTGTATATAAAAAAAAATCAAAAGAATGGGAGCTCGTCTGTCTTCAAACGCAATAAAGTTTGAAACCACAAAATGCGACAAGCAAGAGGTGGATATTTCAAGAAAGCCTGCAATAGTTGCACATGACAGCTTTGTCAAGTCCTTTCAGATTACTTTGTGTGTTGTCATTCCAATTGTCAAAAAATACCATTTTACCACCCACTTTCACTATTAACCATTGGTTATCAACTTGAAGCCTTGGCATCAACACACAAAGACAAAACTGAGAAGATAAGGAAACAAGAAAAATAGAATTGTGAATTGTGTCTCCCTGATTTGAAAAGCTTGCATATGGGCATATTATATATTATCAACAGTTTGAAAAAGGCTCAGATTTTTTTTACAGCAAAAACAAAGCACTTGTTCACAATTCAGCAATACTGGGAAGTAAATTTTTCCAGCACGCTAATAGAAATACAAAATGTTGTCATTGGTCATATTTGCATGGGGAATCTAAGAAAATTGCTGTGTAGATAGGTGTGTGTGTGTAGGTGTACAAGCATATGCACACATTTGACAGTAAGACAGTGTTCAAGATACATGCCTTCATTTGTTTCAGAGGATTATTCATTTCCTTCTGAAGCGAGGCAGCTCGCCCAGCGAGGAAGGTCTGAAAGGCGGAAGAGAGCAGGCTTTCATACTTCTCCAACAGCAGCTTGTCTTCTGGAGGGTAAATACGTCTGTTGGCCACAGAAATATATACAAAGAGAAAGAAGAGCACGCATGGTGAGGGAGAAGTGCAGCAAAAAGCAAAAAAGAAGGGGCATCCATCTAAGAAAGAAAGGTAAAATCTGAAAGAGAACATCCTATGAAAGAGAAAGGACTGTTCTAATGAGAGCTGTGGAAAAAAGGAAACAACAAAGGAGAAAGGACAAGTGGTGACAGGAGGAGCTTGGCAAGGTTTAATAAAAAAATAAGAAAAAATTGCGGTGCTGGCTCATCAGCTGCTATAGATGGGCATGAGCTGAGCAGGCTGAAGAATGTGATTAGCACGATAAAGTAAACAAGTAGACATCTTGAGATAAGAAATTGTATAAACATACCGTATTATACCGTATTTTCTGGACTATTAGTCACATTTTTATTCGTAATTTGGCTGGGCCTGCGACTTTTAATCAGATGCGACTTATGTCTTTTATTATATTCACTATGAACCCCAACAGCTTATGTTGTGCTTTTAGGCTATACTTATCCAAAATACTGTTACATTGTTACATTAACAGGTGCCTATTTTGTCTGTGCAAAATGAAATTTATACTGCAGTGTGACTTATATATATTTTTCATCTTCATTGTGCATTCTTTGGTTAGTGTGACTTATACTGAGGTGTAACTTCTATATTTTTCTTTCCTTTTTATTGTGCATTCTTAGGCTAGTAAGAATTTGACCAGTTAGATTACAGGCCAAATATGGGGGGGAAATTGAAAATATAAAGATTATTGATCTTTATTATTTCCAAGCATGATTTGAGAAATGAATAATCTCTACCAAATAGCAATATCTATTTTTGCAAATGAACTCATTTACATAAATGCTCATCCCCTATGGCAGATGGTAGAACTAACCTCTTTATCCACCAATTTCCAACAATACACGAAAACATTCCCTAAAAGGCCCAGATTACACACTGAGTACATTTACGCTAAATTTTTGCAGTGTGAAAGCGTAATTACTAGATGGCTCAGGGCCAAACATCTGACCGACTACATGCCCACGTAATCTTTAGCACCACAGCACTAGACTGTTCTTGTGTAAACATACCCTTATTGTGTGGTCTAACTGGCTGCAGCCTGGCCTTTGAGGCAATGTTTGCTCTACAAAGGGCTTTAGATCAAATAGATGAATATGAAGAAGAATGCATTAAATTTAAAGGATTAAAATATTGGGCAACAATTAATTGCTGTGAAACCAAGTTTACTAGAACAAACGTTTTCAAAGGAGCTATGTGATTCCAGTTTACTTGTGTCTCCAATTATAATCATGCTTGGAAGTTGAAGATTTCGGGTCAGCGAACGCCTTCTTCATGAAATCAATGCAATCTCTCACTCAAGTCAAGTGAAAACGTTGCTGAAAGAACAGTCTGGGTGGAAAAAAAAGAAACGGGCAAAAATGCTATACAAGGACCAAACTGTACGCGGATATGATCTTGACTATGGTGGTGGCAGTCTTTCTTTCAAGGTCTCAAATAGTTACCATAGAATAAAATACAACCAGGGGAGAGAAAGGCATGCAGCTAGAAGATAAAGCCAATGTACTGAGCCCTTTTTGTGTTGGAAAGGATAGAAACTTGCTTTAAATTGAATCACTTCCCTTTCTAATTTACATAATGTAATGTTGACTTGTGCAAATGTAGTTTAGTTGGTGTGTGTAAATGCCCATGACCTTTTCTGTGGCAGGGTGGGCAACAAAGAAATCAGATATCGCATCTTATTTGTTGAATAAATCAATGCATAATTTTAAGTAGAGCAGAAAGTATTATGAGTGAAGCTCATGTAAGGGAAGTCTTAGTTTCCTTACCTGTAGTTGCCCAGATTTTGTTTTTCATGCGCTTCTCTACAGATTTGCTTGCGGACCTGTGCGAGGTGTTCTTTCTAGGAATGGAAAAAACAATAAGAAATATTAGCTGAGCTGAATTTGTGCTTCTTATAATAAGTCACCTACATTCAGGTATCATGGTTCTTAATTTATTAACATTGTTTAGTGTGCACATGTGCGTGTGTGTGGCGGGGAACTTTCATCACCAGGGCCAGATATATGTTTCAAATAAATACATTTTAACTTATTTTAAATGTCATATATATTATAACAATGCATTTAAATGAAGAAAAAATACTTACATAGAACATAAATATTACCATCATAAAAATCATAAATAAATTATAACTAAAGGGGGGGTAGGTTTCAGAAAAACTCAACATTACTTAGCAAATGTTAGGAATAGTTTTAAAATCCAGCGACTTCATTTTCTTTTTTTTTTTACATTATAAGACTGTTAAAGTTGTTTTTTGGTTGGGTTTTTTTTGCACTAGAAATGTGGCTTATGGCTTAAGAATAGCCTGATGTGCGTTAGAGTTGAGAATCCTGACATATTTTGAATCAAAGAGGCACCACTCACAGTGAGAACTAAGTGGCATGTACATTCACTAGCGCAACACCTTAAAATGCCCTTTAAACATCGTGTTGCTTTTTAAAAATAGGACACGCTTTTGTACGACACGCGGCTTACTGCTGTACTTCATTCAAATGCAAATTAAAGAGCATGGAAGGCATAAAGTAAAAGTAGCTACAGATGAGAAAATCTCCATAACTGAAAAATAATTAAATAGTGTCCCCTTGTCTCGGAAAGAATAAGCATTCGGCAGCAACAAAAAAATGTGATTTTTAATTGTGGAAAGCTCAAGGGTATAATGACTAGTTGTGCATTGCAAAGTGTTTGATTAATGTCACTGATGAAACTTTGCAATTGACTGTGGAAAAAAAATCTGCTGTTACATCTTAACATTATAAATACTTTTGAATATCTTTTTATACTTGCTCGACTCCAGTTGCTTAGCAGATGTATCATATTAGTCTGTGGGTACCTAAATGGTTAGACGCAATAATAGTAACTTAGTTAGTAACTTACAAGTTCTTCTCGCCTTCGCTCCAAGGTGTGGCGCTGTCTTTCCCAGTCCGAGGAAGTAGCCGCGAGCTTCTTTACGGATCCATGCCCGTAGAGCCGCCTCTGTGCCTCGGCCTTTTGCTGTGCTAGGTTGCGTTTTTTGTCACTTGCTCTTTATCACCACAAACAAACACAAACTTAATGACATTTTGTTCTAAAAAAACAACGGGGACAGAACCAGTGTAGACAATCCATTGAACAAAATAAAAATCAATTAGGAAACATGCTAGGGTTTCATGGTTTTTATATTTTAATTAGATTTTATAACAGCAACTAATTTGAGTAAATTTGTTCCTTGGTCAGGCAATGACCAATTTTCGTCATAGATACCAGCAAATTAAGGAACTTTAACCTTTTACGCTCACAAGCAAGCAAGAAAAAAAATTGAAATAGCAATGACTCGGATCTAATATGTACAAACAATACCGCTAAAAGAAGATAGAATTATAGGAGGTTATTGCTTTTCTTGAAAAAGAGGAATTCCTTGAATTCCTTTTAGTCAATCGCTAGCCCTTTTAATTGGATATTGAGTACAGTTGGGGTGGGAAGAGAGGTATATCAATGTTCATGCCCAGTGAGCTCTGAATTGATCGCACATGAATACAGTTGGTGTCATGAGCCAAATTGCGGACCGCAAGGCCTCTCTTTGGGGCAAGGGATGCCCATTGAATGAGGGAGAATTAAACAAAGACCACAGTCACTTCAGCCTGGACATGCACATGTATTTAAAAGAGTCCTCCCACCACCACCTTTTGATTCTCCCTGCAATGAATTTGTCATGAAATAATTAAATATATATACTGAAATATATTTGAGTCTAATAAGCTGAAATGTAATAGGTCCACATTAGTTATATTTTCTTTGATTGCAAAAATTCAAGCTGTTGCTCTTTCTGTGTATTACAATACCTTGACAGCAAGTGTAATTCGCTTGGACACTTCGGAGAAGTATCATACTAGATTTTTTTCTTCGAATGAATTCACCCACAAAAAAACCTATTTGGATTCTTTGCTTCCTTAATGTACTGGTATCTATAATCAAAAATTGCAGTACAGCATCATATGCACAGTACCAGTATAATTCATATTTATTATGTTTTTATGTTTGTTTTCAAAGCTGTAAAGAGCAAAATATCAAATAAAGCTATTTGCTAAATGAAATAGTCTCCCAGTCCCCTAAGGTAATATTGAAATTTGGTTTGTACATAAAGCATAAAGGACCCCTGTGTTGAAATGTGTCAGAGATAACTACCTAATGTTGAGTAGCTTTAAAGCGTTGAGCAAAACGCCTCTCTTTATGTCAAAATCAATCTTCTGATCCGTCCCATAGCTTGGAGCTCGATTGATCTGTAAGAGAAAGAAGGAGTCTGTTTTTCCCACTGAGCCTACTTTTTTCCTCGAGGTCATTGAAATTATCACGTATTGTTTTTATGCTAAGGCAGAGATTCACCAATTACAAAGAGAATTGGAAAAAAGAAGAAACTCGAATGAAAATAAAAAAGGACAATGGAAGGTATAGTAACTATTTTTTGTTTGAACATTATTGTTAAAAACAGAGTACGGTAGACAATACCAAAATAAAGTAAAACCTATAAATACTACCTGCAGCCATACAATGCAACAGTCAGTCTTCATAATCAATACTGCTGCATGAGCCCAGTAACAAAATAGATTTTATTCATCTAATCCATCCAAAAGATTTCTCTCAGAGTCAATCAAGCAAGTCAACCACAAGATAGAATAGCCCAGTGATGTTGCGGCATGCTGTGTAAAATTATCCAATTTTGCCTGATCTGCCAGTAATGTGTAGTGACAGGCAGGAAAAGTAGAGGGCAAAAAGTACATTAAAACTTTGTATGCACCGGTTGCCATTTACAGTATCATCATTATTTTCATATATTCATATACTAAATTTTGATGATGAACAATGACGTTTTTTTGCTATCGCTATTGATATGACCACAGTCAAATGAATATGAAGGTTGAAATTTTCGATTTACATAAGCATACCCGCACCAAAAAAAAGATACAAAGAATAGAAATAATTGGCATTGGTTTCACTCAATGAAAAATATTGATTGCAGTTTGTCAGAGCCATGTTTGTTCCAAACCTACGTACTTTATAAAAGGGGAGAAAAGCGTGTTCCTTTTTCTTTTTAAGCACTTTCTCATGTGACAGGCAGAATGGAAAGCAACAAGGCCTTACAGTTCCTATAGGTAAAAGGTAGACTGGCTATGATTCCAGAGACAGTTGTCTCATTACTTGTCTTCATTTCTTATCTAGATTTGAGGTGTCAAGCTGTCAAGACAGACTGGCAAGGCAGCACTTGCCCGCACTTATCCTTGCGCTCACGGTCTACTCTCACCCTGGTTAGTTTCTCCAACCTCTTTCTTTCTGTCTTTCAGCCTATTTTCTGCCCAATGTCTTCCCCTCTGTATTCATGCATTTCCATTCCCTGGTATAGGAAATCTGGCCAGTCTGGTCCTAATGAACCCCTGCTGACTCCCAAAGCCCCCACTCTGATTTCCTTAAGTGACTCTGGCAGGATCTTAGAGGAGCCCTTGGTTGCTTTAAGACACATTCAATAAAAATGTCAGATGAAAAGATTAGAAGCTTCTTTTACTCTGGCTTTGATTCCCTTTAACATCAGCATGGCACCAATGTAACCCAAATATCACTTAGTCAAACAGCAGCATAAGTATGAGGCAAAAATGTATTATGTCAGTAACTTTTCACAGGACAGCTTTCTCTACTTATGAACACCCAATTATGCATGCAGGGTTCAAAGGCCGACCTGAAAAGGGGTAACTTTCTCTATATTGTATAATTATTTGTCATTCGGCACATTGTGATCCGTGATCTGAGGAATCTTTGCTTTCATTGTAGTTTACGTAAATACTGTTTTATATAGATGTGTGTCCAAAACCAAATTCCAATAGAATTTGGACATCAAAACAATTTGAACATCTGAAAACAAGAATTTGGAAATCTTTTTCGATATCACACAATAATTTCTGCACCGTTATGATTGACTCAGACTACATGAGTTCAAACCAATTTTGGCCAGACAGACACAATATGTGTAGAGATATGGACTTTTGCGGCCAATGTCTTGAAGTGGATGAGTCCTGTGCCTTATGTAGTGTGACATATTCGGGTATGCCGAACTGGCATCTAAGATGTCTCATGACCACATCACGGGATGGCTGGTGTGTCATAATTTCTGCTTGTCATGCCACAGAGCGTGAAACGTTCTACGTGTTCTAACCATACGTTCCTGAATATTGCCCAACAGTGTAATTTCATGATCAGCACACTTTTGGACTCTTGCTCTCATTTTTTTACTTTTATTTTTTTACTTTCCTGGGTGTATGGATGCCAGCAGTGTTTGACTTTATTCCTATTCCCATTATACACAGTTGAAGTGTCGAAAAGCAGTGATATAATTTAGCAAACAGCTGTCACCGCTCGTTTATGTCAGGCAAGGGAGCTTTAAAAAGTTGTTGTCGGCAGAGAACCTGAAGCGCTCATTATAAGAGCAGGATATTTCTCACAAACTATGACACCTAATAATAAAGGTATCACACGTCCTGCTATGTGTGTATTGTGCATGCACACATCGGGATGTCGTGGTTCAAATGAGACATCGTTCAGACCTGGTTCGCACCTATGCTTCGCAGCTCTGTCCTTACTGTGTGGAGTTTGCTTATTTCTTGTAAGTTTTATGTATAGTGTTCATTATATTTGTGTCTAAGGCTTTTAACAGCATGTTTTTAAAAAAAAAAGAGTTGCTTTCATTTCCTAATCAAATCACCATCCATTCTAAGTCTGGAGAAGTCATCATACAAGTGCAAGGTCTCCTCTTGATTAATACGTGGAACAAAATTCCTCCCACATATTATTGTAAGCAGTGTAAAAACAACCACTATTTTGACAAGGCTCCCTTTCTGCCACGTACACTATAGGGTCTACTCCTGCCAGATATGAGTTTGTTGCAAGGCAAATGTAGAAGGAACGAGAGAGCAAGACAGGAATTGACCAAACGGGAAACTACGCTAAAGATAGACATTGACTGAAAGACAGACAGACTATAACAGTGGGTAAAAGGTCTACGCACCCCTGTGCAAATACCAGGTTGTGCAATGTGAACACTGTCTGGGTTCTTTGAATGAATTAACCAATGTGTGAAGGCTGTCACTAAATAACGTTGTATCGTATGCTCCTGTAGCAACTCGTTGAATAGAAAGAAAAAAATCTAACTTGTACAGGGAGTATACTCATATGCATCACAAAGACTAAATTAGTGACATTATGCAAATCATTGACCCATTCCAGTCAGTGTACTGTCTATACTTGCATATCATACACAACAGTAGTTTTTAACGACTGTGTTGCGGCACACAAATGTGCCATGGCGAAGTGTCTGGTATGCCATGGAAAAACATCCAATTTCACTTAACTGGTTTAAAAATGTTTTGTGAAAATGAATCCATAAATGTTCCGTTGCTGAGTGTCTGTGCCCTCAGGTTGACAATCATGCATTTTTTTCATCTCTGTAAGTGGAAACAAATACCTAATTATTTTTGTATAGTGATGCATCAGTTAGAGGTGACAGTGGCATTAAGGCTATTTACTAGTGAACCTATAACAGTGACAGTGATAACAAGGATTTTGAAAAAGAAAAAATGCTAGCTCAGAAATGGAGATTGGAGAAATTTCTGACTCAGATGAAGCAGGAGTTATGAGTGGCGATCAAAAGAAATCAAAGGTTGTTTCCCCGCAGAAAGCATCTGGTGTGAGGCAACATACCAAAAGCTGTCTTTCATAGAGTGTAAAGAAGAACTGGACATTGTGCGATTAAACATAACTAAACACACAGTGATCCTAACTTTAATACAACATGCCCAGGTGTTACACTGAGTGAGTAAAAATGTCATTATAAAGTTTGAGAGGATTTTGTCTTTGTTTGATTCCCATTAAAAATACTACTTTAATTTTTAATATATAGACTAAAGAAATTCATTTGTACATTTTTTACTGGCGGTGTGCCTTGGGATCTTTTGTAATAAAAAAAAGTGTGCCATAGCTCCAAAGAGGTTCAAAACTGCTGACGTAAACTACAGCACAGCCTAAAGGTTATATGCAACAGTAACTGTGTTTTCAAACGGTTCATGATTCCTTCCACCTAGACTGAGACCCCACGATCAGCTAAAGAAACATGGCCTCAAAGCATGGTGCTGCCTTCAATATTTCTGCCCACATTACACATTTTCTCTCGTGTTTGGTTGAATTTGTTATGGTATTACAGCAGTCCGTGTTAGCACATTAAGACAGTCAGTCAAGACTTCTGCAAGAGAGAAGAAAATACAAGAAATGTCTACTCTAACGCATGAACTATTTAAGGTGAAACAGTGACACAAATTAGCACAAATTTGAATGGTATTGGTTAATTATAAACACAGCCAGATTTTTTTCTTGACCTGTACACCTCATTGGTCACATTATTGGTGTCAAATGTTTGGATTCACCTTGGTCTCTCACATTTTTTGTTTTACAAAACCCTGTCATTCAAACGTGTGTAGAACTTTTACAGGCAGGTTAAAATTACGGTCTAGATGCAGCCATTGTTGCTATATATCTGATATATTTTTTTAATGGCCTTTTAAAACCTGGCAAAAGCTGAGCATGCAGAACTGTAATATTGGTAAATGTCTGGGAAATTACATGCAAAGTTACTGCTGCCAAGTTGATACAAAGTCAGGACACAAACCAGAATAACCAAAAAACGCAATTACAATCTCAGCGGAATACAATTACGGCAATAGAAAAAATAAAAAAATAAAAATTATATATAGCTATATGTATATGTGTGTATATGTATGTGTGTATATGTATGTATGTATATGTGTATGTATATGTATGTATGTATGTATGTATGTGTGTATATGTATGTGTATATGTATGTGTGTATATGTATGTGTGTATATGTACGTGTATATGTATGTGTGTATATGTACGTGTATATGTATGTGTGTATATGTACGTGTATATGTATGTGTATATGTACAAGTACATGTATGTGTGTATATGTACATGTACGTGTATATGTATGTGTGTATATGTATGTGTATATGTATATATGTGTGTATATGTATGTGTATATGTATATATGTGTGTATATGTATATGTGTGTATATGTATGTGTATATGTGTGTGTATATATATATATATATGTGTATGTATGTATGTATATATATATATATATATATATATATATATATATATATATATATATATATATATATATATATATATATATACACGTGTGTGTGTACCATGACATACCTGCACACTGTCAGTGGCATTGCTACACATGATGATAAATGACTAAATTCTAAGGTGTGTTTTCAAGTGCTCCATATATGAGTCATATGCAGCCCTAATTTGATACTTATTCTATGAAATAGTCATCTTAAGGGATAATGAATGTGGATGGATGTAGGCAGTCTCATACATCATTCTAATTATTTCTTAATAAACCTCTTTTTGAGTCCAATATGACTTGTAGATATCTACTGCCACCTACAGCTTAGAGGGGAAAAACAACTCCTAGTCAGGAGCAAAATTAATGAGCATTTAAATGAGAATGAATCCAGCTAAGTGCAGCAAAGGCAGAACAATAATTAAAACCAGAAAGAGGTAATAAAAACAAAAATAAAGAATATAAAACTGTATGTGTCCACTATCAATATAAACCATTGGAGTTCAATGAAGTAAATGAGGACAACTTACAGCGCATACTGTAGGTTTCAAGTAAATCACAATCACCATGAACACAGGATAATAAAGGCTATTGGAGGGGTTAGAAAAGATCTTAAAGGCTGCCACAGCTCTAAATCATCCATCCAAAGGTTCAATGCTATGCTTACGGCTGTTCTTCAGATTTACAGCTGTAGGAACATAAACCTTTTCCCCACAGAAGATTAACTGCGTAGACCAAAGAAAGTTTGATTCACATGGTTACAAAAGTAAGACACTGTGTTTATTCTCTACAGGAAATTAAGTATTATGCATCAGTTGTTTTTCATTTGCGGTGTGTGTTTGTATGTGTTGGGAGCTGAAAGAGAATACAAAAAATCCTTGTGTGGTTTTCTTTGTGTATGTGAGTATTGCGGCATCTGTTTACACTTGCCATTGCAAATTAGTCCCCACAAACACACACACACACATTTACACTCAAAAGTAAAGGAAGTCTGGATTATGTTGGCTCTGAGGGATGGACAGTTAAACCAAACTCATCTTGAAGCAATCGGGTGTAGCGTACTAAAAAAGAGGAAAGTTGCAGGAAAGAAAGGAGAGAAGGGTTGAGGTATCACCGCCCTTAGGGAAGCAGTCCAGCTGCAGTCTGTCGGTCTGTTGTCGTTATGCCAATTCACACACAACCGAACACAAACACACACTCATACTGAGACACAAACATCCCATGCCACGGTTGACCTAACCATGCCCGCCTCATTAGTTGCCAATCACTCTGCGCAACCCTTCTCGAGCAGCAGGGGGGATAGAAAATGGGAAGGAATGGATGGAGAGATGTAATCACAACTATCAATAATCACACTGCCTGCACTGCAGTGTGTACTGGCATCTCTGGGGTTCTAGTGACTATAATGAGGCTGGACCTCAATCTATTTGTCTTTTGTGGAGGTTCGTGAACACCTTGTGGAACCTTGCAGAAATGATAAATTGCAGCATATCCTGTGTTTATTCACTGTCTAGATAGCGTTTTGCCAGACCCCTCCAAAAATAAATCCCAAACTTCAACAGACAATGTTTCACATAACGGGGCTCATACACGATCATATTTTTTTTTACTCTAAATTTCAAGGTGCCTTTGATTCTCAAATGTCTCTTCAATTCTTGTATGCATGTATGAGTTTGGTGTGAAAGTGCTTCTTTAAGATGAGCTGCAACAGACACTGTGATCTAGGAGCTCTTTGTGACCTTCTGCATCAGCTGTAGAAATGGGCATAAAGTGAGAGTCATTCCGCGCAAACGTTTGCTAGGTTAACCACTACGCTACCAATTTACAGAAAAGCCTCTCAATCTTCCTTTTCAAATGGTGACCTCAATTCAAGGGCTGTAACACCTGACTGTGATTTATTCCCTGTGCAAATGCTTGGCAGGAGTGGTGTGGTTGTAGAAACAAGGAAAATAACACACAATATTGTATTTATTCATTTGCATCTTTTCGAGGCAAACTTTTCCCTAGAAAATACTTTTTAAGTGGTTCCACAGACCTCTCAAACACTTCTGGTTTCTATCTGTCTTAAATTGGAGGATGCGAGAGGAGACATGTTCCTTTTTCAATCATCAACCTTCTACACACACTCAGAAAATGACCTGACTTAAGGGCCAATGCTACCGAAAGGGCTAATATAATTTGACAGCATCTTCTGTTTGATACGATCTAGCTTTCAGGTATCCACCTGGTTTTGAGTTTACACAGATTGAAGTTCCATTTCCTGGCTGCAAGTATGCATGCCTAACAACCAACTTTGACATTTGAAGGACTAAGAGAGAATGACGGTGTCGGGACAGCAGGTTGAGTAAAGCAGCAAGAACGGGCGATATGGATAATTCACAATGACACCAACAGTGAAACCTGAGAGGTAACATCCACAAATTCAAAACAAACCTGTGAAGACTAGATTGTGTTTCAAATCCTGGCATAACTCTTACCATTTTGGAAGGAAAGACAAGTTGAAAATTAAAACTAGTGAAACCCTTGGAAATACATTTAATTAACCTGAAACTGTAGCCACGTAATCTCTCAATAAATTAAATTCAAGCTCGAGGGCTTGCCATAGGGCGCAGTTTGTAGAAAGCCTGTCCTTGCAGCGTGTACTGTCCCTATTGAGTATCAATTCACATCAACAGGCTACAGATATAATGAAGTTATTTTCAGACTTGACAGCCTGTCGAGGAAACGTTTAAGAAAGGCTCTTGATTCCCACAACTGTCCCCTGACTAATCATTTGGAGTTTTGGCAATAAATGACTGTTGCTGTAAATGTTGCATGAAAGAGAAGAGGGTGCATGTGTGAAGGATGTTAATTGATGAACATTATAGAGTGCTGTTCATTGCACAGGGGGGATCATTACTGCTGGAGTGGAACACAGCGTTCAGGACTCTGTACTATATACCTTACATGCACTCACACACACAATGAACAGACTGTCACTACTTGTGCGGATAATTTGTCATGTTATAATACAGATCAATCAGAAATAAACAAGTAACACAGTTAAAGCTAATAAACTCAGACTACAAATTCCTTTTGAAAGAATAATCTCACTGAAAATTCAAATACAATCAAGAACTAGAAGTAATACAGTTAAAGTTAATATTACAGATGTAATATCAGATATTACATCGCTAAATATTCTGGGCAATAAAGCAGTCATGTTTTTAACAACTAGATAATGATTAGTAAATGGCAAGTATTTAAAGAAGAAGACATTGATTGGACTGTGTCGCAATTGTATGCAGATTTAACAGTCACTCATAAAAAATATGCACCACCATAATAGTGTTTCAATATTACTTTTGACATAAAATTAAAATCATAAATAATAAATATACTTAATGCTTACCCTTAAAATATTACGACTTGCAATTAAGACTTAATTCTGTCTATATTCCTGCAGTATTTTTCCAGTCTGGTTTCTGTAGGCAGGCTGCTTGGTACAATCATGTACTCATCTGTACATTAATTAAATTTGTAGATGGTGTGCTGGCGGAGAACCAAACAAAAATACCCCTTGCAGTGACCATACTTTGGTCAATTATGAGAGGGGGGCAAGGGTTGCAAGTAGGCAAGGGTGGGGTTGCTGTCAGTTTAAGTTTAAGGATTTGAGTCTGGCTTTAACTGAATGGTTGACAAGAACATGGTCAGCCAAAAATCCTGGAGTGGATTCTAAAATGAAGCCCTAAAGCAACAGGTAACATTTAAAAGACTGACTGACATGGAATTTGTTTTTTTTGTGATTCTATCCCATACCTTGTGTGAGGGGGTGCACATGCTTGTGTGTAGTGATTTACTGTATGCACAGCAGGTCTTGATTATATTACTTAACATAGAGTTTGCAGTGTATGTGTATGTGAGTGCATGCATGTAATTTTATCTCGGCCTCACCTAAGCTTTCTTTGAGTGTATACACGCACACACACACACATATATATATAAATATATGTATATATATATATATACACACGTATATAAATATATATATATATATATATATATATATATATATATATATATATATATATATATATATATATATATATATATATATATATATATATATATATATATAAATATATATATATATGTGTGTGTGTGTGTATGTTAATATACATTTATATATACACACATATTAGCTACATGGGTTTATCCCAATGTTGTTATGCCCCAGGGACAGAGTGTACAAGCAAATCAGTCTGTTTATGCCTTCTGTCGGTGTGAGGCACCATCGCCCACTCTCTGCTTGATAGAACAGTGCTTCACTTCAGAAGCTGCTGACATTTTGGTAGCGACTGGACAGGTGAGCCACCACAGACAGCAGCTTTTCTCTTTTTGAAACAGACATCATCAAAAAACTGTTTCAAACACAGTGGGGTGACTCCTTTTTACTATCCATCCATTTATATAGTGCTTGTACTCATTTGGTTCCACACAGCTTTGATGAATGTTAGTAATAAGGGTTGATAAATTATAATAACTTGAAATGTCAGTATCTTAAGGAGCTAAAACCATGTTAATTTCTTTCAAAGATGTGAAGGTATCAGATTTAGACAGAAAAGAAAAAACTTACCTCCAGCAACCATGGTTTTAGCTTGCGATCCAAGATTATGTCAAAGCCCAGGACCTCAAAGCAGACACTGTCGCTCCCTGGTGGCTGACCAGGCCTACACATGCGGTACGCATGGAGTACGTGAGGCTCAGCCACTATTAATGTCTTTACGACCAGCTCCTGACAAGACATAAAAAGAGAGACAAACAGGTAGAATGAAAATCCTTCCTCAAAATGAGAATAATATAGGCAACAGAAGAGCTCTGTTGTGTACAGTTGTAACTCATTTGTAGCAAATAGTTATTATTTTAGAATTGAAGACGGAAATCAAGAACTCAGATTTTGTTGTTTTAGACTCACATGCACACATGCACACACCCCCACATACACACACAAATTTTGAATCCACAGACTACCCAGTAAAGACACCTGCTCCCATTACCACCCTTCATGCCTTAAGAGTGCATTTGTATTCTGGTGTGTCATGGCCTAAACATTATCCCATCCTGAGACCATGTTTTGTTAGAAGGTTCAGCGTTGTTTCATATGTTTGTCTCTCACTGGCAAAATTGTCAAAGCTCGATTCAAGCCACATGTTTTTCTATGGGCACCATTGCAAAATTTGACATACAAAGACTTGTGATGGAGTTGAAAGATGTGAATTACATTCATAAACATATTAATGCTACCAAAATACTCTCGAGTTTTCTGTTTGCACTCGTCCCTGAAAGAGTCCAAAAAGCCTGGTATGTGGGTTGTATGCATCAAAGTGTAAATATAAAGATGAAAAGCAAAGGATGGCAGGCATAGGGCAATAAAAGAGTGCAGCTTGAGATAAAATAGCAGGGAGTGCAAGAGCAAGAGCGGTAGAGTACATCTGGCTGAATCAGGGGGTGACAAAGGGTGGTACAGAGATCTGAAGAAACAACATGAAGGTCACTTTTTTTTTCTATTTTCTATTTGTGTACATTACTTTACATTACAAATAAAATAATACTAAAATAAAAACAAATATATTATTGCTTGGGCCTAAATCATTACCAATAAAGAGGCTGTGCAAATATGGTAAAAATAAAAGAATAAAGATTATTAAAGTAAAACAAAAAGTGGAAAGAAACAAAAAGCATTTAGGTGAGCTGGGATGGTATTTCAACCGGGTTTTTCTAGTCGGTTTAAAAAAAAATTAAGCTGACTGTATAGCTTTCATAACACATCTTGCTAAGATTTAGCTGGTCTACTTATTGTGGTACAAGCAGCAGGTGTACAGTACATTCAAGTGTTTAATTCCAGATGTAAGCAAGCATGCGGTGTTTGCATTTGCAGGTTATCTGGTGTGAATGTGTATTTGTGTGTTAGTTGGCTAACCACGTACAGAAACGTCACCCCAGAACTTGGCCACATCGTAGCCATTGGTGCGGAGGAATTCAGTGAACCAGCTGACGGATCTTTTGCTGCCTTTGTCTACTGTCTCATCACGTTCAAAGTTCTCATTGTGTTTGTTGACTGAATAGTTGGTAAGATGCATGTAGAGCTGGTTCTGAGGACAAATAGATTAGCATATGTTAGTAAAATTGTACACAATGTGCAGTCACAATAATGTTAGAGAAAATTGAAAACGGTAGAAGGATAAAAGTGTTTGTAGCTCAGTGAGGCAGGCACACTTTTAACAAAGACTGTCAAAATTATTGGACAGATTGGGACTAATGCCTCCTCATATGTTTCAGGTTATTACGATGAGTCAGTTTTTGGTAGCAAACCAGACTTGATAATTTTGTCCGGGGAGGTCATTTCCTCCTAGGATAGCTTATCTCAAATATTAAATGGATGCCATATTTGACTTGCATTGCACTGATGGGGAATTATAATTCATTTCTGAGTGAAGATTCCCTACCCAGAGATGCACTATACCTTTAAAGAACATAATTGGGATGGGTATGAGAGTTACATTCATCAGCTTAATTATCATGAAGAATCATAAGGATGATGTGGTCTAACTTCAAGGTTATATAAAATGGATTGCAGTTAAGATTGAACACTAGTTACACCACAACATAAACTTACAATCATGCAAAGTTAGTGTCAAAAACTAATTTTCCCCATGGACTGATCAAACCACATAAGCTTCCTGCTTCCTATTCAGACTGTGCCATCAGTGGTCGTGACAGTTTTCAAACTGGATTCCCTTCCTGACTTAGCTCTCCCAATTACCTAGCATAGTAGATATTGGGAGGTTGGATGTAGGTAGACAGTCTAACAACCTCCTTAACTGCATTAAAGTCGGCATTGTGTACGACTATACTATCGACACCCCATAATTGTAATAAACAATACAGGGAACAAATTTTCCACGGCAATGGACAATGTAAAAAAGCACATTAAAAGCTGTTTTACATTTATTTAATTCTTAAAATAAAGAAAAAATCCCCAGAGCTGTTGCAAATAAACAAAGTGCTTGGTTCTAGACTTCTGCGTTTCAAAAGTGCACTAAGAGAGCTGCTACTGTGAGTTCATGCTGTATACAGTAAATAAAACTGAATCTAATGTGTGATAAGAGCAATAGTGCCCTAGAGTTTCCACAGAGCACAGCTGTGATGCATCCCGGAGTGTCTGCCTATTAGAAGCCTTGTTGGACCCCTCTCTTTATAATGTATCCATGTCCTTAGCTACAAGGTAATAACACTGTGACTGCAGCCCACTCTACCTCCTGATGGCTGTCTGGCAGCCACTCTCTATGGAATTGAACATCCATCTTCATGGTCTGCTTGATTCTATCATGTGTCAGAGACTTGTTAAGACAATGTTCACCGTGCATTATGTTTGATAGAAGTATAAGGGGTATGTTTGTGTACCTGCACATTACAAAAGACTTTGCTGCTGCGGAAGCTCAAGGTAAATGGGAAGAGCTCAATATTACAACAAATGTGTGGCACTAAGAAGTCTGCACTTTAGATATTAACAACCTATAAGTGTCTGTGTCTAGTCACATCCGCGGCTTATACAACTGGCAAATTTTCTATTAAACTTCATTACATAGAGTTACACCTACCTTTAGAATTGCGTAGCAAATTTAGTGGCAGATATGTGTTTATACATCATGTTATAGCTAATTATAGTCAATTTAAGCCTCACCTGAACTTCATATTAAACCGAATGTGTATCCATCTATAGCTCATCAAACTGGCCCTCTGCATAGATAATGCTGGACTCTATGAATTTGTAAAAATAACAGCCTCAAACTAAGTCCAATTGCTGTATTTTCCGAACTACAAGTCGCACTTTTTTTCCTAAAGTTTTGGCTGGGTCTGGGACTAATACTCAAAGAAGACAGTTTGGAAATTGGAAATGATTTCAATCTGAATTACTTTTTAAATAAGACTATACTAAGTCAGCCAGTGTTATAAATTGAACGGTATTGGACACTATAGGTTACGTGTGTGTGTGTGTGTGTGTGCTTGTGTGTGAGCAGGTGAACTCACCAGATTGGCTTCAGTGGGTGAATGGTACTTTTCTGTCCCCATGCGTACCAGGCCATCATTGTAAAGGAAAATACGAAGTGGATCACAAGAAGTGACAAGGATGTAGATGCGCAGATCAAATTTGTAGCCCTCCATCAAGAAAGGTTTGTCCAAGTACTCCTGAACAATAAAGTGCTCCTGGGCTGGCAGCTTGTCGCAGTTACGGATAAGTGAGATCCTGGATAGACAGAAGCCTTTATTAATCCTCTGTGGGGGGAAATTGGAGTGTCGTCAGCAGCATAATAAAATATGGCATAGTTAAGATAGAAAGATAATTAGAAAAATGATTGATGGTGGCATAGAAGTGATGATGAACACTGACTGATATTGGCACTGTCTTATACATGTTATATAAAAAAGGAGATAAAACGTATATATACACATTTTACAGCACAGTATTTCATTTCATATTACTGATAGTTAAGCACATAAAGCTCAAATGCAACGTTTAGCTGTGACAGTTTTTTCTTTTTCCTTTTTAGCCCTTATGTTTGTGTTACACTTCTTGTTGAACTAACCAATTAATAAATGTTTTCCAGGTAGGCAAAATGGCCTGTATGAGTATATTTTCTTAATCTTAATGACTATCTGTATACACATTGAAGTTGCCAAAAGTTGTAAAGAGATAGTAAGCATGGTTCCTAAATGTTATTCAAAAGACATCCTTACTGCGGCAGAACCCTGTACAAAAACATGCTTAAAATAAGTACCCTTGCCATGATTTATAGCAAGTTTAAGACTGACTGATGACTTATTTGGCACAGAACTGCAATGAGCCTTCTGCTTCTCTGATTACTCGGCCTTCTAAATAAAAGTCAATGTTTAAAAAAAATACACAGGTAGAACACAAATGCTGGTACTGTGTGAGCATCTGGAGAAGATTTTAATTAGATGAAGAAAACCTCATCAAAGGCCATTTCTACATTTCATCCCTTCTAATTTAATTTGCTGCGGTCTCATGTCACTGGCAATCATGATTTCATATAGTACACAGACAGAGCCAGTTGTTATATGCATTCATTCATATAAGTGAGTGTGCATGGAATGTGGGTGTAGGTGTGGGGAGGGGCATGCGCATGTGCGTCTGCCCATGCCTTGTATATGTATATGAGCTGGTGGTTTGAATGATCCTTGCTAAAAATCCTCCTAGCACCTAACACTAACCCTTAGTTGATTAAAAGTCACGTCCAATCAACAACGTGGAATATGTTCAATGTAGGAGTGCACTGTGGGAATGCAGTCGGGTTAATTTGATGCTTTATTGAATCAAAATCAACATGTGAGAACCAAGGTTTCAAGTTATTATCAAGTTGTAATGTCTTGATTTTTTTTAATACAAACTTATAAATCACACCACATTAAAGTCCGCTCTGACCAAGACTGCAGCGTTAAAAAGCAGCGCTTCACCTGCCCACTTATCAGGACTCTTGAGCAGAACCAAACAGGGACAGGTTGATAGGAGCCTAAGCAATAATGAGAGTGGCCCTATATTGAGGACGGCAACCTGATTGATGACGACAAGGTTAACACTGTTAGTTAGTTAAGGAGGAATAGCTGAAAAGAAGATGGCATGATTGATGAGTCGGGGTGCCACATAATCATAGCCTACTCTCCCTTGCCTATTTAATTCAGCACCGGAGGCTCTCTCTCCTTTTTAAGTTTTGCACGCGCTATGATTTTGTTGCCTTTATAACTTCACACACAAACAATAACTTCATTTCGTGGGGCATGCGCAAAATAAATTACAGGGGAAGATATAACCTAATTTCCTGGTGTGGCATAACATGCAAAAAAAGAGACTAATCTTGTGAGCTTTTTGTTGTTGAATGATTGAGCTAAGATCAGCATCTTTCATATTCCAAATGTATTGCAGTAATTCAGATTTAGCTGCATTTTATTCTTTAATACACAAAATCTTAGTGCAACATTAACTATATGTTATGATCACATTATAAAAGAAATAATTCAATTTTAAAAAATAAAAAAGGGAAAAGAATTGCAGTGAGCGGTGAGCACACTCTGCTATTTGCGCTTCAATATCCCCATCTATTGGTCCCAATAATGAATGCAAGTACTGTAAGTATTATATGCTACACACAAAACCTTAGCACAGAGGTTTGACATCTACTATCCTTTAATTGCTGGGATTCCACATATGAAAAATGCATTCCTTCTGCAGTCTGGCCATTTTATAAGAAACTCTATTGAGTTTCCCCCGAGCACCATCCTGGTCAAAATACCAGTCTGCTTAGTGTGTGCTGATGCTACTTCATAAATGAATCCAATATTCATAATTCACACATCTTCCAGGGATAAGCTGCAGTAACTGCCAGGGACGAGTGTGTGGCTTTTGCATATGGGTGTGTCATCTAGCCATGATAAGATCTGATTTATGGTGATTTTTGACCACAGAGGACAAAGAGACTAACAATGAGATTTAGCACATCCTTTCAGCCCACACGATCAATTCGAGCTTGGCCGTTAGCTATTTCCATGCCAAGATCAAACAACCCTGTGTCTTTTTGTGCTTCTTCTTTCTTTACTTCCCTTTAAAAAATATCTGCAGGTCTTGTCTACCTTTATGTTGAAACATTCTTTTTGTTGCCTCACGGTCTCACAATTGGTGTGTTTTATTATTAGTCTGCAGAACTTATCTTTGGCCTTGACCTACCCGTGGCCCATGGCTCCATTGGCTGGTTTGACAATAAATGTCTTCTGCTTGCGTTTCCTCCGCAGCTCCTTGACATAATTTTGAAACTGTGTGTACTCAGCAGGGAAGATCCAGGTTTTTGGTACAAAGCTGTACTCTTGAGACTGGCACTTGATCATTCTGGAGAGACAAAAAACAATCCTTTTTGTTACAACTGTACCTCAAATGTTGAATACCCCTGGAGCATAAATATTACAAGATTCAGAATGTCGTAAACTTGGTCATGCTTGGCTTGATATACTGGTATGAAGACTAGAATGGTACTGGATACATTGCTAAAGGATGAAAATTATTTTTCCCTTTTCTATTTAAACCACGTGTCAAAGTGGCGGCCCGGGGGCCAAATCTGGCCTGCCGCATCATTTTGTATGGCCCGAGAAAGTAAATCATGAGTGCCAACTTTCTGTTTTAGGATCAAATTAAAATGAAGAGTATAGATGTATTAAATTTCCTGTTTTTCCCGCTTCTAAATCAATAATTGTAATTTTTTAATCATTTTTTTCTGTGTTTTTAGTTCAAAAATCATTTTGTAAAATCTAAAAATATATAAAAAAGCTAAAATAAACATTGTTTTAGATCTATAAAAAATTTATATTCAGGGCTTTTAATCCATTTATTAAAAAAATTCTAAATATATCTAAAATTGTCCGGCCCACATGAAATCAAGTTGACGTTAACGCGGCCCGCGAACCAACCCGAGTCTGACACCCTTGATTTAAACAGTGGCTAAATACCCTTTACTTTTGTTCAGATGTCATATTGCTTCCAAAGAATTTAGAATGACCACATTATTTTTCCTGCATTCTTTCCTGTGAGCACATATTGAATGAATTGGAGGTCAACCAGCTTCTGTGAACCTGCAACGTTCCACAACAATGTTTCCAGTGTATTGCGTTTCGGAAGGGAAAGGTTTGTATCCAGGGAGAAACTTACTTTGACATGTTCCTGGCTAAGCAGTCTTTGCGGCAAATTTCACCCATACCAGGAAAATGGTTAATTCTCTGCAGAGAGACAGACAGGCATTATAACAATGTTAGAGCATTACACTCCGCAATTCCACCCCAACCCTTCTAGAAAATGAGCATATTTGAGGCACCAGCAAAAAGTGAGCTCACAATGTTCTGACATTTATGCCCAATTACGAACTTAAAACAAAAAGGTGATGCTGAGACCTTTTGTAACCCTTAGTATTTAGTTTACAATGTTTTTCAGACCTTAAAGGTTGGGGAGGGAAGAGGCAAGAAAGAAAAAAAAAGATCAATCTCGACTCTGAGGACCAAGGTAATTGGTTCTGCATCGTAAGCTCCAGCAGTGACAGCTGAATGAATTGCTTTTAAATGCACTAAAAGTTGGGATGGAGGATAAGAAAAATCTTTGTGTTTTTTTGTGTGTTCTTTGAGCAAATGAGCCTGAACAGGAACGTTAATTGGGCTCATATGAACTTAAACTTAACAGCAAACTCACATAGTATTTTGCTTGAAGGGGGAAAAGGAGAAGTAAAAAACAAGAATACACAGTGTATAAAAAGGATATGGGATTATTATCCCAACGAGACAGCTGTAATTTAGGCATTTGGAAGAAATTGCTCAATTATGCCAATTCTGCAGCAAGACACAGTTTGCAAGAGGAACTCCAAATCAATTGCTATGGGACTTCAACTTTTTCAGCAAAATGATCAAATTAAAAAACTAAACGGGAGATACAAGTAATAACAATTTAAAGCACGAGTACTGTGGGATGCATCAGATACATAAAAACTGCTGCTGAGTAATATGTTGCAGTTTGTCTCTGAAACTTTTGCTGCACACACAGCATATAGGGGATTGCCTATTTCAGTCAATGGATCGTTAATGGCCCATCTAAACAAATCAAGAATGGTCTGATGCTAGGTTGCCTTAATGGATAAGGGTGGTTTGACTTCGTTAAAATAATTCAACTAAATACTGAAGACTATTTTCCCTTGATTTTCGCCTAGTGAAAACTAAAACAGCCTACATTGCTTAGAATGTGCGTCAGTCTTCAAGTCAAACTTTTTTGTCTCCGATATAAGGAGGGGGTAGATTTTTTTATTTATTGCTCTTTTTGAATTACATCTGGGGTTTCATTTTAAAGTAAAAAAAGAAGTCCCCTTCAAAATTCAACTACAAGCAGTTGTAAGGACAGTTTAATAGCTCTTAATATGTACTGAATGAATAGTATGACAAAAAAAATTGGCACACAATATTTTAAAACTATAAACAACTATAAATCCAAAGTTTTTTCTTCGTTGTCTTTAGCCTAGCCCCATTATGTGCTGAGTTGACAGGATAGCCATGCAGAGTCGTACCTGATAATTCCTGAGCTCAGCAATTTTCTCATGCTGTACAGCTGAATCATTCCAGATGAGATTAGCAGTCTCGTCATCATCTCGCGTCTTCAGAAAGCCCACCTCGTTCATGACAATACGAACTAAATGGAAGACACTTATATTAGAATGGAACAGAAAAGGCAAAGAAAGCATTTGATAATAATTCCATTTCAAGAGCATTTAGGATTATTTGTTCCCAACAAATATGTGCCAAATTGCACCCTACAGTATGAGACATGGGCGGCGAGCCCATTTGGACATTAATCCAGCAACTGTTCATTATTCAGTGAGTAATTAAAGATTCATATGCCCAAACAAAATGATATTTTAATTCATTTTTTTTAAAACCAAGTTAAACCGGATGCCGATTGCCTAAAGTTCCATGATAGCACTTTTAAGGGAAAACGTTTGCGATGTGACTTCATCAATCTATTTACGCTTTTGGATGCCAATTGCGTTTCGATAACTTGAACAGGCGGGATTTACATTGCAGCATTCCTGATCTAACAGTTATCATTAAATTCCACAAGGGCCACGTTATAAACAATATTCTGTCAGCCAGCTCACTGAACAGATGTCTTACCACCACCACTTTGTCGGTATGACCAAACTACAAAAGCATCGTTGATCTTTTTACCTATTCTATTCCAAAAAATCTTCACGTAGGGTAACTGGATAATGGCCCCTCTATTTAGCTTTCAGGGTTACTTTACTCTACCCTCAAAAGGGCCAGTATGAGAGTCTCATCACAGCAAGCAAAATGATTCACAGCTTGATTTTCATCTACATGCTGGATCCGGACAGCCCCTGATTTTTGCTGCACCGCTGCTGACTCCTTAGTTTCAAAGGTTGTAGTTCACCCCTGAGAGCTCTGACGCCACGCAATATAACCAGCATCTTCTGAGTGCTTACTATGCTCTTTCTGCCTGTCTCAAAAAAACACAAACTGCCACGTTAGATTGCTCCAGTAAAGATTTTTCTTTTTGCAAGGGTTGTCTCCACACAGGCAGTTTCACCAGACTGAAACTCAATTAGCTTTAGTTAAAAATGTTAAATGTCACAATTCCAGCAGGCTGAACAGCAGTAGGTAATTTTCAGTGAGTCCACCTTTCACCATTGTACATTCAAATCGGCTGCATTGCCTTGCTTAACATTTTTAGGGCAATTACGTTTTTTTGCCAGTCTTGTTAAGGACTAACTGAATTGATACCAATTAAATGAGTGAAATAATGGATTCCTTCTTGTTGTCCGCCATCAATGCTCGGATAATATGCCGACAGTGGAAAATATCTCTCCACTATTTCTTTACAGCCAGTCATTCAACACACTAAAAATATAAAATCGTAATGAAAATAGATACAAGGGAGATTTCCTTGGCAAGTCATTCTAAGTATGTTTTTGGGGAATGTTTTATATTGTATATCATACCAATAGAAATTACCTTTAAAGAAGACCATTAAAATAGGTTCTCAGTTCACTTTTTAACGAAGGACAAATTTCTAGGCGCAAAGGTACTTCAGTTTTGTCTGAATATTATCACAAAGACTAATGCTTTGACGTTCATACTGTTAGAACTCCATCTACGTACCAATTTCATATTTGGTGCCAGCAACATTGGCGCTGATGATACCCTTCTTCTTTTTGGTGTGCATCTTTCTTTTTCCATGACCCTGGTAGGTGCCTACAGATGGCAAGCTCACGGGGGATGCTCCTCGATCCTCTGGAGGTGGAGACAGCACGAATGAGTGCAAGCCAACATGACATCTCGCAAGGTGCACAACATTGAAAAGCACCTCATTTCAGCAGAAAGCTTTCGAAGCTGTCGAAGAACTTTTGGTATGCGTGTTGCACTATGAGGAGTAGAAATTAGGGTTTAGGAGATGGCAAATGCTTCTATCCAAGTATCGAAGTGTCAAATCAAAGGTTTGGAAATAATTTGGATTTGTTTTAAGAAGCATGGAAAGCTAGAATAAAGTAGTCATGTCCAAAGAAAGCTTCTTAACGCAAGGAAGCTCTACATCAAACTGATTTCACCATGGTGCACAGCATCATGGTGGTTCATTTGCCCTTCGTCTTGAATGTGTTATCTCCTCTATGTGGTTCTGATTCTACGCATCAAAGAACAACAGTTGTTTGGGGGCATGTTTCTTTCATCAGTGGGACTCACCTCCATCATTAAGAGGTGAGGGCATCTCCGGTGCTGGGGCTGTGATCGGGGTGATGCCAAACTTGCTGCCAAATAAGGCACCTTCCCAGGACACTCTTACACCAGGGAGTTGTCACTGTCTTTTGATCCGTAGACAGGATGCTTCAAAACGACTCCGCAGATCATCTGAGCATGTCCCAGTTGCTTTTCAACAGAATGAAGAACAAAATAGGTTAGCGTAGCCGTGATGAAAAAACGCAGTTGTGGAGATGATAAAAGCGCTTGAAAATCTGCACGGATCAAACTTATTTACAACCCTAAGTGGAAAAGACAGTGAATGGGGGTGTACACATATATGGATAGGAATGCATGTAGAAGAGAAGAAAACACCTTTTTTGCAGTTCTGGACATTTGCCGCGGATTGTCGTCGTACACACTATAATCATTTGAAGTAAAAGACCACCAACACTTGAGTATTCACTACCTTTCAAAGGTTAAATATTTATCTGATGCCTATATATTTTCAAAGACATTTTGAAAACCATCTGTCAGCCTATAAAAGCTATACAGAAGATGGCTGAGCCAACAGAACAAGGCCAGACAAAAAGCAAAAAAAATCCTTAAATCAACTGCAGGTTCGGCATAATCAAACTAAACAATCTAGCCAGTCAAAGAAAATCATTGCCTAAATGCTTAATCATGAACTCAGGGGAGAACTGAAACTGTTTTGTAAAATGGATTGGTATTTATGCAAAATTTCAGTTAATTCTAAAGATTTCAACAATCAGACTATATTTTCTTCAATTCCCAATATAATAGGAGTGTTTCCTTTTTCATTTCTAGTTTATTTCCACAAACTATCACAAGGCCTGAAATGGCTAAAACACAATTCCAATAATTTCCAGTTTATTTACAAGTGCTGTAAATTGACACAGTCCCTTTAATCCTAATGTGTTTCCATTGGCTTTTACGATTTCATTATATTACTGTATGTACTGCAAAATAATAAGGAAAAAAAACATTTAAACCTGTGTGCCTTCGACTCAGCATAATGGTATCCCAGGAAACTCTAATGCGAATGTTTGTCTCATTTTTTGCAAGTTAATTTCACTATATGGCAAAGAGGTCATCTCATTCAAGCAGATGGCACTTTCACAGTAGTTTGTAAAAAGGATGCTTCAGGCTATGAACAATGAGAAGAATAACACACATCAGCATGCCAAATTCTGTTATATTCCTTGGCTATGGCCAGTGAGTGGGCTGACAATTCTTTTTTTTCATCATATGAACCATTGTTAAGATGTTCTGTCACCTAATTTTTGTGCTGGCTCAGAAAGCATTGTGACTCATGCTCATCCTCATCTCATCTCATTTTCTGAACCGCTTTATCCTCATTAGGGTCACGGGGACTGCTGGAGCCAATCCCAGCTGTCTTCGGGCCAGAGGTGGTGGACCCCCTGAATCAGTGGCGAGCTGATCGCAGGGCACAAGGAGACGGACAACCATGCACACTCATCACACCCATACCTAGGGGCAATTTTAGGGTGTCCAATCAGCCTACCATGCATTTGGGAGGAAACCGGAGTACCCAGAAGAAACCCATGCATGCCCGGGGAGAACATGCTAACTCCAGACAAGTGGACGTGACCTGGATTTGAACCGAGTACCCCAGAGCTGTGAGAGTTTTGTCTGAAAATTCATTCACAGAACAACAGTGCTCTCTAGTGGTGAGAATATGCCTATTATGACTGTCTTCTCTTTCTACATACACGGTTCTACTTGCTTTACATACAAAACATGTAAATTGCATGCATACTCACACAACACCGCCAAAGATTTAAAGTGTTCAACCAGCCTAGCATGCATCTTTTGAGATGTGGTAGGAAATCGGAGTACCCGGAGAGAACATGCAAACTTCACACAGGGAGCACCCACCTAGGATCAAACCCTTGGATTCCTGTTTTGGTTTGCAAAATCTTTGTTATCAGCATTGATTGCCCATTGTCGTGGTTGTCTTCTAATTTTGGTAGTTTAACTACTTCCTAACCATATAGTATACCATTATTTAAATATTATAATGTCCTAAGCTTCCAAACATCAACATTACCTATATTTTTGAAATGGGTGAAAACTCTCTGAAATATCTGCCTTACATTATTCAGTTTGAATGTTTACTATTGGCAATCTTTCATTTGAAGTTTTCAGATCATAACAATAACAATGTAGCCAAGAACAAGATCATTTATAGACAATTTTGTTGTTTTGTCTACAGTTGAAGGTTATTTAATTTGGTTCCTAGAGATTTCTTTAGCTCCCTTTCATCTATAATTGTGGTATTTTGTTGCACTGGATTGTTTGCGTTGACATTTGACATAGCTTTGATACTCGTTTGTGCTGTTTTGCCCAGAATCATTCATTCATTTTCTGAACCGCTTTATCCTCACAAGGTCCGGGGGGGTGCTGGAGCCTATCCCAGCTGACTTCTGGCACGAGGCAGGGGACACCTTGCTAATCGCAGGGCACAAGGAGTCAGACAACCATTCATGCTCACACTCATACCTGGGGGCAATTTTTAGTGCCCAACCAGCCTACCATGCATGTTTTTTTAAATGTGGGAGGAAACCGGAGTACCCGGCGAAAACCTAGACAGGGGAGAACATGCAAATTCCACACAGATGGAGTGACCTGGATTCAAACCCAGGACCCCAGAACGGGGAGGCCGATGCACTAACCACTCAACGGACCCATGAGAATGAGATAACACAAAATAAATACAGCATTAATAGAAACATTAGAAGTAGTTTGGCTGGTAACGTAGAAATAACATCCGCATTGTTTGATCGAGTACTACTACTACAAGATATTGCATATCTGAGTTGGTGCAGTAGCTAAACTATCACACGAGAGGAAGCTAGAGTGCCACAAATCTATACTTGTGGTGGACAGAAGCCTTGTGGATTCGGAGCTCATTGCACATCCATTGATTCAAACACATAGACGCTTTATTGATGCGAGTTATCGCCTCATGCTGCCATAAGCATCCCTCTCTCTGTTCACCATGACAAATCCATTACAAATACATGTTTGTCTAGTAGAGTGTTGTACTGCTGACCTCTCAGCATACAAGTGTGTACTGTTGTATTTATCCGCAGCGTGAGGTTTCATCAAGATTTGACAAATTGTTAAAATATGATCACTTTTGGCTATCCCTAACACTACAAGCAGCGCTATGAAAGCATAACAAGAAATTCTACAGAGAGTTACAAAGAAAAAGCTGAACTAAAGCAGTGGAGTTTTTAAGCAGTGTTGTAAAAGTCTATTCGAGACTGAGCAGGAATTCCCCAAGGGCATTGTTTTATGTCTTTCACAGCTCACAACATACATTTTAGTAGTGAGTTTTTAAATGGAGAAACTGAAAAAAAGGCTCGGGGAAACACCACTTAGCTTTGTGTTATGCAGCTAACATTCCCTGGACCTTATTGCGTGCAGTGAATAGCTATTTTAAAAAAAACTAGAGAATAGAACACAGAGAAAGCACACCCCGGGCTTAATGAGGAGCGAATGGCTGGATGAACTACATTTAATATTTTTTATGTCTTTATCATTAAAGAAAAATATTGTTTTTATTTGACCATAGTTAATCTGGATCAGGTTATTTTATTACCATCATTTTTTGTCAAATACAAAGAAATCAGAGGTCAACCATATTGATTAGAACTGGAAATTGTGCAATATGAATTGTATTAACACCGAGTCTGTCATTGGACACCAACAAATTATATTTAATTTAATTAAAAACATTATCTATATAACCAGGCCCGGGCAGAACATGCAAACTCCACATAGGTGGACCAACCTGGATTTGAACCCAGGTCCCCCACCTGCTAACCACTCATCCGACAGGCTGCCACCACACCTCTATATCAAAATTAATTATTTATGGGAGTATACACTAAATCGGAGGTGGGCAAACTATTACACAAAGGACCACAGTGGGTGCGAGTTTTCATTCCAACCCATAAAGAGGGCACCTTTTCACCAATCTGCTGTCCTACAAGTGCAATCAGTGGATTGCATTCATGTGCTTCTTGCTTTCTGTAGAAATCTCATTGTTTAAACTAGGGGTCCCCAAACCGGTCCTCGAGGGCCGGTGTGGGTGCAGGTTTTTGTTCCAACCGTTCTAGCATAAACAGTTTGACTAATGAGATTTCAGCAGAAAACAAGAAGCACCTGACTGCAATCCACTGATTCCACTTGTAGGACACCAGATTGGTGAAAATGTGTCCTCTTTATGGGTTGTAATGAAAACCCGCACCCACTGCGGCCATTTGTGGAATAGTTTGGAGACCACTGGTTTAAACTTTGCGTGCTGGATCGGTTGGAACGAAAACCTGCACCCACAGTAGCCCTCGAGGACCGGTTTGTCCACCCCTGCACTAAATATTTGAAATGTAATGGGAGAATAAAAGCCCACCAGTAAGACTAAACAGTTAATTACTTGCAAATACTTTGTAATAAAGTAGCCACCTTGTGGGGTAGAGGTTCACTCGCCTGACTTTGGTACAGGCAGACGTTGGGTCAATTCCCGCTGGTGGTGGTATGATTGGGGATGCGAATGGTCGTTTGTCTCTCTGTATGCCCTATGGGTAACTGGCGACCAGTCTAGGCTGTAGTCTGCCTTTCGCCCGAAGACAGCTGGCTTAGGCTCCAGCAACCCCCGCAACACTTTCAAGGATGGGCGCTATGGAAGATGAATGAATGAATATTAAGAAAGTGAACGTGTGTATTCAAACAATGACATAAATACGAAAATCAGGTTGTAAATAATGATGATAAATATTCATATGTAATCAAGGTCCCTCCAGAATAGATGTCAGTACAATTCTGATAAAATCGATGCACAACCGCAACACCTGGATGATTACTAAAGAATATTCCCCGTATAATAACTACTTTTATTCCCTTATGCATATACGCGAATAAAAGCAATACCCTTTATATTAAAAACAATAAATATATAGAATACTCAGAGATGGAGTAAATATAGGGAAATCTATTGCAGCACAAGGAGGGAGAGATTTGGGCAATTAAGAAATGCTGTGTAGGATTAGACTCACAGTGCGTGTGTCCTAATTTATACAAGCGCACTGCATCCTGCGAATTTTCAAACTAAGGTGTCAGGGGTTTAGCATCCTGCTAATCGTACAGGTCACTTTAATGGTCCTTGCTAAGCAAGGTGCAGGCTAAGCTAGCAAGCGCACTGGTGGGTTTTGTCCCTGTCACAGCAAATACAGAAAGAAGGCCATGCCCTTTCTTTAGTGTTTCTAATTTATTTTCAAATACCCTTGTCTTTTAAACATTTCTGCATCCCACTAAATGTCACACTAATTAGGCAGGTGTATAACGGGATATAGTATTGTACTTGGTAGCGTGCTATATACAGCAGTCGAGCAATTTCACAGGTCGACGTCCGGTTGGGAGTTCTCATTGTAAGAAATAACCAGGCACTTCTGCGATCAAACAGCATAGCTAAAAATGAAGCATCACTGTGTTTTCATTTTGCGACAGTGCAGTAATAACATTTGTCAATGTTTAATGCTGTGCGTCTTTCCGGCGATGAAGAAGAGAAAATGAAGAAGAATAACTAGATTGATTTTATATTCTTAGGGAAGGTTTGAGGGGCGAAGTAGATCGTTACCTTATAAATTCCAGTCACTGGTAGCCCAGCTCCTTAGCTTGTTTGCGTGTGGGCAAAGGTGCAGGCAACCCATCCATTACCGAGACGATTTTCAAGAATGCATCAGTGTGGGTGTGTTGTACAGATAAACACACACAAAAACTAGCTGACGTGCACAGAGAAAATAAACAGATCTGCGTCCGGAAGTCCCGTTGTGTGCAATGAGCGCTGGTGCGAACCTATGGACGATACCATTCGCGGTGGAAATGCGGGTAAAGCTACCTGAGTGGCTCAAAAATCCAAATTCAGGCATCCCCGGAAAGTAGAAATTCCTTCATTAATATTCATCTCAATTGTTAAGAGTGACCTGGGATTGAACCGTCGAGCCTGAGAACTGTGAGGCGGACGCGCAAACCACTTTTCACCGTGCCGCACAAACCAATATATACATGCAAGCAGGCATTGAAAACTGCAGGAATACACAAAACTTATTTTATTTATACAGTATATTGTTTAATGAGATGTAGTCTTGACTCATTTCTGTAATTTGCACGGTAAAAGTCATAGTTATAAAACATCAAGATAGTTATGGATATGATGCAATATGACAGAATTGCAGCGATGGATAACCGGCTGGACATAATATAAGTCAGTGTTTATTGGGTTAATTTACAGAATATTTAATATACTGCCTTATATCCGACTTTTGGCTGCATGTTTTTGAAAAATCGGTCAGAAATGACAGTAACCTGAAGGCATCATTTCACCTTTCGGCAAGTAGGTTCACACGGCTATTATTCCCACACGACGTAAACGCAGCATAAAACGACAGAAGGCAGAGGTGATAAGTCTCGATCATGTTTTCATTCCAGCGAAGGCGTTCTTGAATGCAAATTGACACTTTGTCTCTAAGACCACAGCCGTTCGCAGGACGCATCGTTCCTCTGTTGACAAGAGGGGAAATTGATGTTGTCGTAGGCTGCTTGAAATCTCTGAGCCATCTAACGGAGGAGGAGGAGGACGAGGAGGAGGAGGAGGGGCTGCTAGCTCGCTAGCCAGCCACACCGCCACTGCCGCCACCATCGTCGCCCAGAGCCAGCTGTGCATCGCCCTATCTTTCCGCGATGGGCAACGCCGCTACTGCCAAGAAAGGCAATGAGCAAGAAAGCGGTAAGAAAATATTAAATAAATGTTACATCTTGCGCTTAGGCGATGTATGGCACGCACTGTGATCAGCTGTAATGTTGCGTGTGCGGTGAGCCGCCTTCAGCAGTTTGTTGTTAGCTGATGCTGCACTGTTCTTATCATTACAGCACAGTGCAGGGCAGAATATCGTTTTTTATATAGCATTCACATGTTCATCTACCAGATAGTGAAGTCGTCTGTAAATGTTTTTTATAGCATGAACATTTTGGATATACCGACTTATCTTTTCTTTCTAATCTTACATTCTCTACGCAGCAATTGGTAGCGTACTCATCTTAAGTATTAACCGCTATATGTAAATATATATACCCATATCCATCAATGTGTCCATAAAATTACACTAGTAACATTTTGATTCTAAGCACTTTACAATGGTACAGAAAGTATGTAGGCCTACAGTATGCAAGGGGTCACCAATCTTTTGGAAACTGATACAATTAGGTAGACACTTCTGAAATAACGATTTGCTGAAAATAAGGGTATTAATAATTAAGGATATTTTCTATGTACACGTGTAGTGTGGTGTAGTGGCCTACGCTACTGCCTTTCATTCCAACAGCGCCGCTTCCACTCCTCCTGATCAGTGCCCAATACCCAGCCGCCGCTGGTTCTAAGGCCGGATAAAAAATGGGTGGGTTTTGTCAGGAAAACTGTGCCAAACAAAGTACTGTAATGAGAGACTCGCTACGGCAACCCCTGACAGGGAAAATTTGTAATTTTATTTATCCGCATTAAGAATCATGTTAATAATTTCTCAGTATTTATACACATTTTACAAGGATACATACAAAGAATACATTTAAATATGCAACACTGTATTTCTATACATGTGTACATTTTGGATCGATCACTTCTACAATATTCCTAGGAAATCACATTGTCCAATCATCTGGCCTTGGGGGCTACTTATGTGGTGGGGGCCTTTTCTCTCATTTTACTAATTTCGTTTAAAGTCTGGCCCTTTTTATCCCTCTTTCAATGTTCTTACTCCCGAGTTACTGTAACCTATTTGGGAGGTGTCCAGCTACCATGCTTGTTACTAAACACAAGAAAAGGGTTGTTTAAAAAAATAGAGCTGACATTCTATGTTAGAAGAAAACACAAGTATATTAGACATATTAATAAACAAATACTTATGCCCCGGCAGCTGAGTGGTTTATAATGTCTGCCTCACAGTTCTGAAGTCGAGGGTTCGATCCCAGGTTGGTCCTCACTGTGTGGACTTTGCGTGTTCTCCCCGGACTTGTGTCGATTTTTTCTGGGTACGCCGGTTTCCCCGCACATCCCAAAAACATGCAAGGTAGGCTGGTCAAAGGTTGGCACTTTATAGAACGTTTAGCATGTCCACCTCACAGTTATGCGATTGTGAGTTTTCTCTCATCTGGCCATCCTGTGTGAAGTTTTTGGTCCTGAATGGGTTTTTACTGGGTCCGCTGGATTCTTCTCCCATCCCCAAATAGATGCATGTTAGGCTGAGCGAAAAAAAACTGTGAGTGTTCTTTGTGAATATAGTTGTTTCCCTATATGTGGTCTATGATAGACTGGCAACCAGTTCAGGGTGTACCCTGCTTCCTGCCTGTAGGTGGCTGGGATACGCTTCACCACGTGACCCTTGTGGAGGATAAGCGGTACGAAAAGGAATGAACGGATTGGGCCATTCCATGGAATACATCCAAATTACTGTCCCTCAATAAAAGATTATTTAGCAAAACAAATGAGAGCAAACCTTCAATAACAGACCTTCAATATTTACGAAAGATTGTTACAACTTAGTAAAAAAGAAGGCAGTTACTAGTAAATATCAACTTTTTTCTTCCACTCTTATGAATTTCTTATTAATATGAATGTCTGGCTGGATCCACCAAGTTTCCCCAAGAGTCCAAAGCACTCAACACATAATCACAGTTCACATTCTGTAGTGAAAAATCTTTATAGGAGTTGCGTCTGTTGAAAGAAAGTACCTAGAGCTCACATATAAACTTTCGCAAAAGGGGATCAAGGCTGTTTTTGTGTGTATTTTCCAAACTAATCCACAGAACTGGTCCACGCCTGTAGTCTACACAGAAAGCACAGATCTTAAACTGCTTTCTGACTGCCAGTAATCCAAGCAGTTTCATTGGCTTCATTTTGAAAACATCAATAGTTCCTTTTCGGTGCCTGTAGCTGTTGTGTATTATGATATAATGGTCCTGTTATGTAAACAATGCACTATGTTTACATTAAGATTTTCAGCAACAGTCTCTATGAGGAATTGGCAAAAAAAAATGGAAAATTATGGTCTGTCTGCATGCAGGTGTGTCTAGGTTATAATCTATCATGTTAATAAATTTGGTTAAATTTAAGTGCATTGAATGTTTTTTAGAAAAAGTAATGACTTTTTACCACAACAAAGTTAGGGTAAAGTCAGAAAAGTACATATGACTATTCACTGTTGGCTTTGATTTACCAGACAAGCAACACTATTTCATAACAGCATTAATTTGTTTCAGTTGGGCTTTGGGGATTGACAAAGTGTAAACCCTTGAGCCTTCCACTGCTGTTGTATACATTTGCACACTTTGGATGCCATACTGATCTGCTAAGGGGGAAATTGTGCCCCTGTGATTATTACCATAACAGTGATTGATGAAAGTAGCTTCTCTACAGAAAAAAAAATTCAGTGTTGAAAATGACATCATAACGACCACACTAAAAGCACCACTGCTCAACAATGTCCATAAGGGCAATGTGTTCAACTCTCAACAAGTAGGGATGAGGGTTGTGGGTTCAACCTACTTATGGGGAACTTTCCCATAGCAGGCCTGACAACAACACTGATTTCTTATTATACATTATGATGGTTGGGCAATTTAACAAAATGTAATCATATTTATGATATGCCTTTCATACAGTCATAAAGAGTTATAATTTTTAAAAAAAAGGAATATAACTCTCTCCAAAACCATGGAACTCATCCTGGACTTCAGACAGAACAAGGCCGTTCCACTCTGCTGATCTTGACTTGAACAAATTATTTGTTTATTACTTATTTATTGATTATTTATTTATCAGTTTTCTTTGTTGTTGTTATTTGTGCACTTTGTGGTGAAAGAATTAAAACTCATTACACTTGTATTATGACAATAAAAGCATTCAATTCAATTTTCACATGGCTTGGTGTGTATGGAAGTTTAAGCCTTGTAAAACCAGCAGTGATCGCCCTTCTTGAGTGCAATTTGACTGATAAAACTTCCTCAAAAAGTAGTGTTGAATTCTTTCAAGCTTTTTATTGTAATTCCAGTTGAAGTTTACATTAAATAGACTCTAAACTTATTTGGATGATTTGCTTCTAAACTCATGAAATCTGTTTGAAGATAACTGTTGAAAACATGGGCATAAAATGAGTGCTCAATCTCTGAGTAATAGGCAGAAACTCTTTTGGTCTGGATTTTTGCCAGGATTTGTTTTAGGCGGGTTTAAAATCTGACTTTCTCCCATCACGAATCATGAGCTGGGTGTCGTCACTGATATTTGGCCCGCCTCTACCACTATATTAGTCATTTTGTTTTCCATTTTAGCAATTACCAATACCCTAATGCCTTCAATTTGGACATTTCCAGGATCCCACGATGCAGTAAACAACATGGTGACATGATTTAAACCATATAACGAAGGACCTATTTTACGAACAACTTTACTCCATATACATAGTTTTATATGCAAATGATGGGTTAACCAAAATTAGCATTGAAGCTTTGGCACTTAGATCACCAAGGAAAGAATATTCATACACATCTACTTTATAATCTTTTTCAAACAAGACTTGGGGGTTCTATGCTTTGAAGATGATTTATGTATGCATATTGTTTATACACTAGCCGGACCAAAATTAAAATCCCCACCAAAAAAAGGTATTAAACTATTATTTTGTTGGACCGAGTGATAGGCGCATATTGGTAAGAAGAGAGGCAAATGAAGTAAGGCCTGGTGCCTACTGCTTAGGCCTGTGGTGGCTTTGTTTGTTCTGGGTTTTCTGCTGTCAATCAGGTCTAGGGTCAGCAACAGTATGTGCTCACAATTAGGTCCGAATATACTGATTGACCAGAGTAATCCACCAATAGCTTTTTTTCTTCTCTAACGCCATGGGCATAATCCAAGATGGCAACGCCAGAATTAATCGGGCTCAGATTTTGAAAGACGGGTTCAGGGAGCTTTAGACATCATTATCACGCATGGAATAAGAACCCCCACCCACACCATCCAGACCTTAACCCCAATGCAGGAGCATCCTTGCCACTGACTGCCTCCTTAAAGGCTTCGGCGTGGACATTAGGAACTGCACACCAAATAGTAAACACACAACAAGACAACACTTGGAAATGTATGTGAAGATGTACAGTTGAGCAAGGTAAAAAGAACTTTGGTGAATCTTCCATAATCTGGAAACATAATTGCTTTCATCGATCATCATTATAAAATACTGGAGATCTGTACAGACAGACTGACTCACTTACTGACGATCAAACAAAACTTTTTATTTGAGTCACTAGACAAAATTGTATTAAAATTTGTATTACTAATACAGTGCAGCAGACACGGTGATGGTAGCATAAAAAACATGCAAAAGGACAGCCACTGAATTTGAAGTGTAGTGTTTCAACAGGAAGCTTAACCTTATGTGGTTAGCCAAGTGTTGCAGAGTACTTGACTACATACAGGAAGCTGCTTTTTCTCAGTTGGTCCCTTTATTGAAAACTGTATTTTGTCTGTGCGATTTTGTTCTTTTTAATCATAGAATAAAATATATATATATATATATATATATATATATATATATATATATATATATATATATATCTTCATGGCCCACGGAAAGGATCAGTCGTTCGCTAGCCGCTTTTTTCACAAATGTCGGAAAAGCAGCCAAGAACAAAGAGGACAAGAAAATGAAGTCCCTCACATCTCGGAGTTCACCATTATGTGGAATAAATTCTGTAAGTTTTCTCCAGCCAACAAATTTCTTCCAACATTTCAAGACATGATGTGATAGGAAAGACTTTCTTGACTTTCTGACGAGAAAAATCTAAGTATTATATAGACGGCCTAATGAACGGAAAGACTTACAGAATTGACTCACAATATAACATACTGTATGTCATTCTTCAGAGAGGTTAACAAATAGTACATGTCTGAATATAGTTCTTTTGTTAGTATTCATGTGTCAGTGTTTATGGTCAAATATCACCTTTTGTATGAAAACTAGCAGTTTGTAAAAGAAAACGACAACAGCAAAACAAGGTTTCAAAAAAGACGTGTAAAGAATCGTTATGAGGGATGCTCACCAATAGCAATGCGGCTCTGCAGCAGCTTTCAATGCAATTGCATTTGTAGATGTGCAGTCCCTCAATAATTGCTTCTGTCCTTGTTCCCTCTTTACCTTTCAAAATAGTCCACAGACTTAGGTTTTAATGCAGTGTGTCCAAGTGCCAAAGTAGTTTCATAGGCTTCTTTATCTCATTGGAGAACATATAATATGAAGCAAGTTGGTGCATAGGCATCACCCATTGTGATAAATCCATATTTTAAATAAGTCTAATCATGTTTGTTGTAGCGTTGTTTTTCCTAGAGATAGGAATTTCTGTCTCCTCACTTGATCTTTTCCCCTTTGCAAAGTATCTTTAAAGAGATAAGAGATTTTTTTCTAAATACCATAATTTTTGGACTATAAGCTTTATATGCCATTTTTCTGTTGTGTGTCTTTTGGTTACTCTAAATGTGTTCTACACAACTGCTGATTTTTCTGATATTTTCCAATGGTAATCTGATAAAACCTCACTTAATCTATCTGAGCTAGGAAACACCCTCTTGGCAGTAACATTCTGTTTTAATGTGGAAATAATAAAACAGAAATTGATCCCACATTACGTAAAATCCTTAGGACAGTTTGGGTTTTTAAATATAATGTGTCTTCCCAGAAGCATTTGAGGAAATTAGTCCTTTCATGTCAGGTGGTAAAATGTATAGTATTGTGTGACACACTGTGTGTGCCGTCTTCTCTCATATACTCATATTCTCTTATATACTGTATGCCATTCTGTTTGGTCTTACATTAAATCACAAATGCTGCTGTTTCAAATACTTCATAAATCTTTCTTCTTCTCTTTTTCTTCATCACTTCCATCCATGTGGCTCAATGTTCCTGAAAATCCCTTGACGATCTTGTAGAGACTTTTGGTATGCTCACTTTTCTCTGAGACATCCTTAGTCACAGAGTACATGCTTGGTTCAACTTAAACGTGTTGATAACATACACTCTGTTACACATTGGCAACCCTTAAGTGACTCTGTGACTCTGGATTTCTCATGTCTGATGTGACCTTTCACAACGTTTTTTGAAATGCCTGCACCGTTGTCTCTGTTACGCTCTGCATTTTGTCCTCCCTTGTCCATTGTTATATTATTACTAACTCTCGGCTCTTTTCCAAAGAGATGCAGAAAAGCTCCCATTTAAATTTGGCCAATCTTGTCAAGACCAAAGCTATTTGCATCACTTCAATTTTCTATGTTTTTTTGTTCCGGAGCTTTATCCCGCAGTTTTGTTCAGTAGTCATTCCTACTTGGTATCTGCAATTTGCCTGACCTTAAACTCTTATTTACCCTGAATGTTGTTTGCTCTTAACCCAAGCAACAGGTATTTAATGTGAACATGTATTTATTTATTTTCTCTCTTTTTGTAGTGAAAGAGTTCTTAGCTAAAGCCAAAGAAGATTTTTTAAGAAAGTGGGAGTGTCCACCTCAGGTAATATATACTTCTATCAGATTTACATTTCTCTTGCATCAACAGTCTTTAAAGATAACCTGAATGATCTGACATGAAAGTTACTTCCTCTTGTGCAAATACTCTGTGAAATCAGACTGCAAAATCAGTACCTATCAGTTTATGTGTGACACAAATTAAAATTGGAGCACTCATCAGATTCCACTAACTTGCCTTCCTCAGAGCACAACGTGTCTGGATGACTTTGATAGGTTCAAAACTCTGGGAACTGGCTCATTTGGTCGAGTATTGCTGGTCAAGCATAAAGGAACAAACCAATTCTACGCCATGAAAGTTTTGGACAAACAAAAAGTAAGTGAATTGATCAAGCCAACACCTTGATTTTAATGGAACTTGGTGCATTATTTTTTTATTTTAAATTTTAGAACATGATCACATGGTTTTTAAAGCGGATTTTTGCGACTTTATTGCATTTTTTTCCTAAACATTAGTAAAGAGGATTTTGAAGACTACAGTTTGTGATGTTGCATCTTGGTCTTCCAGGTAGTAAAATTGAAACAGATAGAACATACGCTGAATGAAAAGAGAATACTTCAGGCCGTCTCCTTCCCTTTCCTGGTTAGATTGGAGTACGCTTTCAAGGTGGGTGCTGACATCTGTATACTGTCTTTTTGATGTATGGGCCAGTGTTGATGCTACAGAACCTGCACAAAAAGTTTTCTTTCTTTCTTTGTTCAATAGGACAACTCAAACCTCTACATGGTAATGGAATATGTGCCAGGTGGAGAAATGTTTTCACACCTCAGACGCATTGGAAGGTTTAGGTACGTGCTACAAGTGTGACTATCTGCTCTCAGTTTGTTGGTTTCCAGGTTCAATGTTTGTGGATAATGGCTGTATGAAATGAAAATAATACAAATATTCTTGTTCACAAATTGAACAAAGCAACTATTCCTACTTACTACTATTTTAGGGTATTATTAGTTCACAGAAATCCCAATTTGGGAAGTACCGCAGATTAAGGATCAGTGTTGAGTAAAATATTGTCCGTTATAGTCATTTTAAAAAGACTCAGCTAGTAGTGTGTGATTTTTTTTTTCTTTCAGTGAAAACCATGCAAGATTTTATGCAGCTCAGATAGTGCTCACCTTTGAGTACCTCCACTCCTTAGACCTCATCTACAGAGACCTGAAGCCTGAAAACCTGCTTATTGATCAACATGGGTACATTCAGGTACGCTCTGCAAAGGCTAAATGTATAAATCAAAACAGCTGACGATGTGTCTGGAAATTTCAATATTGAATTTACAGGACCATTATGCATGCTTGATATGGATTTTGTTGCATTTCTGTCTTTCCACCAACAAGGTCACAGACTTTGGCTTTGCAAAAAGAGTGAAAGGAAGAACCTGGACTTTGTGTGGAACGCCTGAGTACTTGGCACCAGAGATCATCCTCAGCAAGGTGAACTAAATATTTTGTTTGATGATTGTGACAGCTAACAAGTTCTCAATTTTATAGGCTTAGGCTTAAGTTCCTTCATATTCCAATCATAACAATATACTATTGACTGACTCCCCCAATTTTGAAGGGACCACTTTTTTTTACAATCTGACAGAAGAAAAACTGGAAAAAAATGAACGATCTTGACTATGCATATGTTTGCCTTATCTTGAAGGGCTACAACAAAGCTGTGGACTGGTGGGCACTCGGTGTTCTCATTTATGAGATGGCTGCTGGTTATCCTCCATTTTTTGCTGATCAGCCCATTCAGATCTATGAGAAGATTGTGTCTGGAAAGGTACAACAATTGAATTTAAACTTAATCAACTGGCCTTTGTTGTGGAATAATGAAATAACCTGTTTTACATTTATAAGTGCCCTCTCTGTTTTCTCCTGTAGGTACGATTTCCCTCGCACTTCAGCTCCGATCTGAAGGATCTACTGAGAAATCTGCTTCAGGTGGACTTGACAAAAAGATTTGGAAATCTTAAAAATGGTGTTAATGACATCAAAAATCACAAGTGGTTCTCCACAACAGACTGGATTGCCATATATGAAAGAAAGGTAAGACCCATGATCAATACAATTTTTATAATAAAGTATGGATGTTATTATGCATTGTTAATTAACGTGTACTTTTTCTTTAGGTTGAAGCCCCCTTCTTACCCAAGTGCAGAGGACCTGGAGACACAAGCAACTTTGACGACTATGAAGAGGAGGACATTCGTGTCTCACAAACGGAAAAATGTGCAAAAGAGTTTGCTGAATTCTAGTCAGTAAAAGACAGTCCCATCAGGATTTGCGTATTCGGGATATTTGCACTCTCCTAGGGGGATAAGGTGGAACTGTGACTGACGTGTCCAAAACAAATGCTCTATTCTTTTGTTACACACGGATGAATGAGGCTTTATGCCATGCTCTTATGTGCTGTTGAGCACACAAACCCGCACACAGGTACATTATGCAGACATGCCCTTGTGTTGTAACATAAGAATATAAGACCACCTTAATGGCGATAACCCCAATTTGTCGTAAAATTTCTTTCAGTCTCTCAAATTCAATTAGAATTGTTATTTTTGGAGATGACATCAAATTGAAATGTATTCACGAGAGGTGATTCATGGTAGCATCTGATATTCCTTGTGTTTCTCATTCTTTTGGGCACTGTCATTCAGCGTCTTGCTGACTTGTATAGAAAGTTTGTGGGAAATGTCTTGCTTATTGTTTTAATTTAAAATTGCTTTAGTAGTTCCAACTGAGTTGAGTCAACACTGAAAGCTTTGACAAGTCAACATCATAATTTTTCACGTGCAGCTACAAGTTATTAGACCTGCCAATATTATTCAAATGTACTAAGTACTAAATTAATATATAAATGTATATTTCAGACATATAAGACAGAAGTACACATTATTTAGGATTCATAGGGATATTAAATCTAATCTAATCAATTTGTAACCTTGATAATGGTCTGTTGCCTTGCCCGTTATTTTCAGAGGGAACAGCCAGGAAGTAAAAACAAGCTGTAGAAAGGCTACCTTGCTTGTGCAAGAGCACCTCTGCAGTACTTGCCATGTTAGGTTGAAAAATTCCAACAAGAATGGACAAGGCCCAAAAGTTTGCTATGTCATGCCTATATTCTCCTTTACACAGGCGCCAAATTCCGAAAAAATGGTCAACAACAACCTTGTATCAAAACAAAAATGAGTTCTTATACACCCGTAAGATGTAGACAAGCAGCATAATCATGATGTTTTTATTTTATTTTTTATTTTTAATCCCAAATCATGCTACAAGCTTGTGGCTAGTCTAATTGACCCCTCCAGGCATTAGTTCATAAGCGTTGTTGCCCTCTGTCAAACAATTGAAATGAGAAAATTGCAATAGTTTCAACGCTTTGTGGACATCGAATGTTCATGCTTTAAAAAAATAATAAGAAAGAAAGACAGTCGCAACAATTCAATGTGCTTCCCATATCGTCTGTGCCTTTATCTATACGCAACACTCCAAAAAGAGAAATAGGTGCGTATATACAATATTCACAAAAAGATAGATATATTTGATTTTGTTGTTGCTGCTGTTTTGCAGGAGAACTTAATTTCACCTCTAAACTTTTCAATGTATCTTGTCCAACTGTTAGTACTTCCTGCACAACTTGATGTTCTCTAAAATGTACCGATCAGCTTCTTGCAAGAAAACAAGCTGTGTAAAAAGTCCTGAAATATGGAACAATTGGGGGTGGGCAATTGTCAATTCAAAGTTAATATGTCAAATTAACCCCCGCTCATTTTATGTTTTTTTTTTTAAAAGCTAATTGCAATTACACCTGAGAGCCAAATATGCTAAACTTTGGGAGTACTGTATGTACACTCACACAATCAAAGACTTTAGCATGCTGTTTATCAACTTTGCACAGGCGCGAAAACTTGGAAATCTTTTCGGAACGGTCTGTTTCAATTTTGTGTGATCACAGTCCGAGTTGTTGGGAAATCAGTTGACGCTCGTATGACCAGTCTGTTGCTGCCAATTTGTTCCTTGCATACTGCATGACTAAAGGCGGCCAATGAGAGAGCAAAATTTAAGCTTCTCACAATGTGTGCCCAGTTACGTTTTTGCATGTGTTACATTGAAGTTACACCACTGCAGTTTCATGGGACATCATTTTAACCCTCTGAGGCTCAAATTAAATTTTAGTAACAGATAAAATGCTACTTCTGGGATATAGATTAATTAGGTGATTAGTATTTAGTTGTTGCATTTCTGCAACGCCTGCCTGGAGAGGGTTAATGACTGAGACTGTACACTGTAATGGACGTTTTTTTTTCTTGAAATAGGAAATAGGATGGCATTAAACCAGTGAGAATGGTGACTGTGAGTTAACGGCTCAACGTAGCACTTTTTGTAAGAACAATTCAAGCATTGAAGAGCTACCATATACAGTATTACGCTGTTTTTTGTAGCTTTGACCATCATACAGAAGCACATTTATAGCCACAGAACGTGTCCATTTTGGGCTAGAAATTCATTTTACGTACATATAAGTATTGTAGGTGACATCATTGAGCATGTTAGTATTTATTTTGGCACTGCAATTTACCAAAAAAAAGATTTTAACTTGCTCTTTAAGCTTTAGAAAGATGGACTTTGACAGGCCGATAGCTAAGATCAAGGTACGTGCCTGAGTGTGTTTTGGTCAGTTTGTCATCATTTTAACATTCCCAACTTTATCCACTATAAGCAAATGAGTGTGTATTTTTTTAATAATACTTTTTTTTACTGTTGCGGGATGGCCAAATCATGTTTGAGGGTGCAAGAAAAACTGAATTCCTTATTAATTCAACACAAGTTAGATTAGCAAGTATGAATATGAATTTAAATTCTGCCCTTGATAGTATTATATTGCATATTTTGTAGCATTGTTACACCCAAATCTAGTCGTTGGAGATGAGATCTTTTGTACGTACCTCAGACCTGATGTAATATTTAATGAATGAAATTGAATTGCATATTTAAAGCTTGTGATACCTTTTTGAGGTAAGGGTGAAAATGATGGAGATTTCTTTCCTGCAAATCCACAAATATTTCAAATGCTGTGTAGCAGAATTTTCTGAATGTTGCTTTATTCATCAGTTTCGAATGATAAACGTGTTTGAGCAGCACATTCAAAAAACAAAATTCACTGCCATTTTCACTTGACTGTTTTTGTTATGTTATATCTGACAGTTTTTTTCCACGTATGTATTAGTTAATTTTGTACAAATGTTGCGTTCTAGTGCCCTTAAGCTGTTCCTATCATTTATTATACTTTATTAATTGTTCTTTTTAGCTCTGAATGTATCATCATTTTTATTGTTCTGGCAATTTCATGCATAATCACATGACAGCAAATATTAATAATTAGCAACAAATGTGTAGCAGCCAACCAGACATTCAGATCCTTCCTAATGCAGTAATAATGCTTAGTATTTGCATGAAGGTGTACACTGTGATCGAGAGTTGTTTTATTTTTATTTTCATGTTTTTTTTTGCTAATTACAAATACAGAGATCATGTTTATGAAAATGCGTAACTGCAGTCGTAGACAAAGTTTTGATGCAAGAACTCACATTTTGTGTTTCACTAATATAGCCACGGTATAAAGCCGAATAAGAATATTCATGTAACTACAGTATAGAGACAATGCTAATCACAAACTGAAGCAGAAAAATGATTCAAATAAATAGAAGATAGTTGGATACCGTGTTTTGAATATTGAAACGTTTTCCATTGTCATTTGTTCTTGTTAAGATATTCTTCAAAAAGCTATATACAGCTCTCATGCTGACAAATTAAGATTTTTGTTTTTTGTGTGTAAAGCATTCCTCTGTTTAAGGTATCCTGTTGCTGTAGTGAAATTATTGTCTCTGCTTAGCTCCCACCAAAAGGACACTGTCATGTTTGCTTTATAAGGAGTATTTCGTTGAACTTTCATGCAGTACTATATGTCTGAGAGTTAATAATGGAAATTCTTTGAGAGGTTTGACTTTTCTTTGCTCAGGAGAGAGAGAAAGTTTTCATGCAAGTCCAACACTCAAGATTGGAGAAATTTGATTGTATGTGTTTAGATTTAACACCTTGTTTAAAAAAATAGCAACTGTCAGCATCATTCTCCTATTATAGTATTTATAATTGTATTGGGCCCTGTGGAGGACACAAAAACTATATAGAATTTTATAAAAGTCGGTGAGCCATGTTTTTTTCACTTTTTATGAGATTGTGTCTTTTGCTTTTGTTACCTTTGTTGAAAGGAATGACATTGTTTAATTTCATTTAATCTTCATTTCCATACGTTAATTTCTTTCTCATTTAAGACTTGCATTGACACTGCAGAACTCAATGCAAAAATCATAACCCTTCATTTAAATTAAGTAACTTTTGACTGCTTTTCAATCAGTTTGACTTTTTAGTCCATTTGATACAGAAAGGGTCCATTAATAATTATTGTGGCTCCATGATATTTACCTAAGGGCATCATATTCTAATGAACATTTTATCCATCAGCATGTTTCAATCAAACTGCCTGTCTGTCAATCCCACCACAAACTATTTTTGTGTGAAAATCATAGATCTCTCAGTGTCATGAAGAACCTGTGTGTAATGATGTTTGTCATAATTATGTAATGTAAACAATGGCACTTTCCCCCATGCCTCGACACTCCTGAATAAACAAGTCACTTTTGGTTCTCTGACTTTCCTGCAAAAAAAATCCAGCAGAACCTTTTTGGATTGTTGTGTTTTGGTACTGGTTTTGCTGGTACAAAAACCCGCACGTTAGATTTCTTAGCGTGATTTTTTTTTTAATTTCTTCAGAATTTATGAATGGATTATATGCTACTTTCATATCACCTACCTTTGTTTTAGTAAGGAAAATTTAAATTGCTGTACATTTGATACAACAGAAATTCACAATAATCATGTTTATTTAAAAAAAAAACTATTAATTATAAATAATGGAACGTTTCAATTCCCTATTAAAGTGGATGCAATGAAATACCCTATTGGTGAAATAAACTACACTTCCCATGATTCTCTAGTGACGCGGAGAAGGGAAGCTATGACGTTAATGTGCTAGTTGGCTTTGATTAATTTTTGATTTTATCAAATGAGTATCTTCCATTTTTTTAATGGTAGAACACTTCGGGAAGTCGGGAACTTTTTGTCCTCACACGTAAGTTGTTGAATTTGGACGACGCGTTCTTGAGAAAAAGAAGAGTCATTCAAAATGTGTTCGATTTTGTATTAGCAAAACCGGCTAACTGTTCATGTTAGCTTGATAAATACCTAAAGGGTATTATATATTCGCTTTCTATTTATTGTGTGTTTTGCTATTTGTGTACGTTGAATTTTTGCCATTCAATTTAGTTGGCATCATTTCATTTGCGCCAGGGTTTGTGTTGGCGCTGTTTTGTTTTTGTTTGTTTTTTATTTCAACTATGATTTTGTAATGCGAGTTTAGACGCGTTGTCTTTCACAATGCATCTCTTGTTCCGTTGATTGTTACTGAGATAATAAAAGCGTTGTGCCACCATTCCTGATCCATTTCCTCGTGCACGTTGAATGCGTCTTTACTTTGACATTTCTCCTCTTAACACTTGTTTCCCCTGTCATTATCCCCCGGCAGAAACGTCTAGTCGTTGCAAGACTAATAAAAGAAGGATGTTTAACTGCCCGACACTTCTTTAAGATCGCCAAGAAAAACAATCAAATGAAAATTAATTGCAACTTTACTGACTGTAAGTAGAAACCATTCTTTTTCTATGAGGTTGCCAAGAAGTACTTATCCATCAGCATGTATGTAATTGCATAATAATAGCTCAGTGATTTTTGTTGGATGTGCTTTTTTTGTTGAGAACCAACTGTGTGATTATTATTCGAGATGCATGCAAATGTGTTGATATGAGATAATGGATCTCATTTTTTTTATTTCAGCCGCCATGGAAGACAAGGCAAATGGTTCTGTTGACACCAAAAGGTAGTCTCACAATACACAGATTTAGAGGGATGGGTAGTGTAACCAAAAACTGTAATCAAAGAATGCTGTTACAAAGAATAATGTGACTGAAGCTGAACTAAAAAGTCATCTTCAAAATAACTACCTGTTTATAAGTATTAACTAGGGCTGAAATAAACTATTTAAGTACTGAATAACCTGTAAATAATTCCTTATTAGGACATTTGCCGGTCACCGGTCATGTCTATGCAAATCTAAAATTTTGTTTATCAATGAGATGTGTTGTCTGATGTTAAACAGCTCCTAAGAGGTTTTCATTTTTCCAAAAAGAATATTCATAATAAATATATGAATTATATCATAAAGCTAATATTGGTATATTTGAATAGGAAATTGTCTTCACAACATCAGAAAATTATGCAAACGAAGGAAATAGGCATTTCATGTTCACATGTATATGTTCATTAATATGTATTGTCCTATTATTAAATAAATCAAACTCATATTTCGTAGGGACAATTTTTCGGAAACATAAATCCTCCCGGCATCGGGCAGCCAAGGGCTTAAAAAGACGTATCAATAATCACTTTTCTGTTTGGTGACATAATATGTACCACACTAAACAATGACCAGCCGAAACAAAGGAGAGAATTGTCTCAGGAGGATCAAATAATGAAGGGTATAATCTCTCCAGCCCTGTGGAGAATGGCCAGCTTCCAGATCCAGCCAACTGGGCGGTCGCTGATGTTGTCAGTTACTTTAAAGCTACAGGGTTCGAGGAGCAAGCCGCAGCATTCCAAGATCAGGTCAGACTTCCCACCTACCCCGCTGATAACCTTAAGACCAACACGGCAATTTGCATGACAAGGGCAATAAAATCTCTCCACTTCTTGACAGGAAATCGACGGCAAGTCACTGCTCCTGATGACACGTAATGACGTGTTAACGGGCCTGTCGATAAAGCTGGGCCCAGCTCTGAAGATCTACGAGTATCACGTGAAGCCACTGCAAACCCAGCACCTAAAGAGCAACGCTTGTTAGCACATCATCAGGCTTTCGCTACTCCACGCCTCAGTGACAATCGACACCTCTCAACCAGCTGTCCCTTGGCAGAGACTTCTCTGACGGCATGGCACCTTAAAAACAGATCGGTTTGAACATGTTTTTCGAAGTCTGCAATCCCAAAAATGGTGCACATATGGGGTCTAATGAGCGGTTTACCTTTTCAGCTGTTCTTATTTCTGCTGCTTGGATTTGTATTTCTTTGTCTGTTATTTAAAGCAGATATCGTTCAAGGTGTTATTGCAGAAGTGTGATTCGTTTGTGTGAATTGTGTTTATATTTGTGTTTTTCTGTTGGTCACAAACCAGTGATGGTTTTAAAAATGGTATTTGTACATAAGATTATATATGATGGAACACTTTGATATGGCAGAAAGTACTAATTTGGTACTGTTTAATTTGCCCTAAAAAAAAGTTATGTGTATACTACACATTGCACAACTGAGTCCATGCCTTGCCACTTGGCTGGAAAAAGTAAGTGTTATGGGATTTCCAGATACCTGAAGCAAAACTCCAGGTCCTGCTTGGTTCTGTGAAAATGGAAATGTGTGTTTAATTATGATGTCTACTACCTGTGGTGCTTCAATTTAGTTGCAAAGACGACTAATCAGGTGTATGTCTGTGTGGTAATAATTGATCTTGTGCAACACTGGAGTTTTCATATTTTAAAGACATGCAATAAATGGTGCTCTTTTCTCACCAAAGAACAACACATGTTTATTGGTTGTTGCTCCTATAATTCATATGCTATACAGACATCAGCAATGTCAGTAAAATTACATTTTTGTGCTCGTCTTCACAGCTTGGCTTGCTTCCTGCGCACAGTCCCAGTGATGTGTCCCGATGGGTGGTCAAGGGGAAGAAGAACCTGTGATGGTAGACAAAAAAAATACATAAAAACAATTGCCTCAACATGTAATATCACAATAAAATATGTAGGCTATAACTTACTTCATCCTTGTTCTCAATGCCAAATTTTGTCATGTCAATGGTGCAGTAGTGGTTGTTGGGCATGATGACCTCAATTTCATCCACCTGTAAATCAGTGCACATCTAAGATGCAATACACTATGTCACTATAGGATTACAGGGAATTTGCCTTGGTCTGCAATCTAATTTTTAAATTGTTTCATTATAAAATAAGAAAAAGGGTATAATTTGAAAGACAAATAAATGAAGACAATACCAGAAAACTCTAATGCACATGAAAGGTCTGTTGAATATTTCTGTTAAACTGGCAGCATTATTATATATAGGTGGTCATTCTCTCATCATAAATGTATTATAACTATAACTCACGTGTTAAAAAATGACTTTAAAACTGTTTTTCCCCTTAATATCTTGATAGGTGATCTATAATTATAGTTTGTCTTACCTCAGGAACGCGAGTGAGGACTAGGACCTGTGTATCATAAAGAGTCTTCTGCACTGAGGGTGAGTACTCTCCATGTTCAAAGGGTCCTGCAAACTTCTCGATAATCGTATCTTTGATGCATTTCCTATTAAAACAGTGTTCATTTTAGAATCTAAAATACTGGGGCAGTTCATCTAAAATTTAAATCAGATGGGGAACCTGTGGCTCAAGAGCCTCAGGTGGCTCTTATGATGGTGCATCTCAAGGAATAACATTTGAAAATATGAATTGTTTATGTCTTTTTCTGTCAAAAAAGGTTCCCAACCCCTGATTTTGATGAGCTGCCCTAGCATTTTAATGGCTACTAAATGCACAATTTATGGTGCGACATTGACTAATGGTATCATGTAATTACCATGCAACATCAAAATTGATATCTTTAACTTTGTTGTAGCGCCATCTGGCATACACAGTGGTACAGAGACACCTGTCCGTGGCCTCTTGCAGCGTGGTAAAGCGGTCTTTGAGAAAACCCACAAAACCAGACTGAGTGGTTTTCAGCACTTTCATGTCCTTGAGTCCACCGTGGACCACTGGGATGCCTGAGTGAGTGACAGTGAGACAGTGAATAAACGGAGTAACAACCACAAAAATGGTAACTCCAAAAGAAATTTGATTGAACTACCGTTGCGATGTTGTTCCACATCACAGAAGCGACTGTTTTCGGGGCTGTAGATAAAAGCATGGGCATGTTCCACCCCGTCCTGGAAGAAAATAAACTTTACAAGTAGTGGTAGCACATTGATGAGTTTAAAATGTCAAAGGTAGCTAAAGTCAGCTTGGTTAGGCGCCTTCTTGTTTGCTATAAACAGTGTAGTACTTGGTAATAGTATACTTTTTTTTTTCTTCCTTTACCTTCTCCAACCTTCTCCAGGGTGCCTCCTCCATAAATACCCTAACTCTCACCACATGGTCGAAAGAGGCCAGGAAATGGTGACAAATAGCCAATGAAAACAGCTCGATGGTCTTCACCTGCGCACCAAGCACACTGAGAGGTAGGACATATACACAAATTGTGGAATTTACAATTTACCACTAAGGACCATTAAGGACTAATATCATTTCAACAGAATCTGTATTATGAATGCTTAATATGAATTATTATTATTTTGCCTTACACCATTAAACCTTCAGAGATCAGGAGTTTCTTTTGTACAAAAACTCTGAATAATGGTTCATTAAGTTAAAAAAAAAGGTCAAATAAATCAAAGGGTTCAAAAATAGGGAGTCGGATAAGACGTGTAGGGAGAGATGCTTTACTTGGATGTTGTACTCCATTACAGTCTGTGGAATGTGGTGGTCAAATGATGCAACCTACCCCCCTGAGTTTGGCCAATGCATGGACGGTATTCTTGATGGTGTCAGTAGAGATGATGTCCGAGTTATCTCCAGTCAGATAATCCTTGTGGGATTTAAGAGTGAGCTGCACGTCGGCCTTGATCTCTGTGATGTCGTGGTGGCCACATTGTCTTCTGATGCACAACACCTTCACCGTCTTCTTCCCGTAGGCCGTTTGCGCAAATTCAACATTCTGCCACATGTGAACAAAATATTTCATTCTTTGTACAAGTGCTAATGATCCACCTTTTTTTTCTTCCTGGTGTATATACTATACACACACACACAGATTATGTCATAATATTGAATTATGGCTTTGCTGATTGATATTTTAAAAGTAGAGCTTTTCATATATATGTAATGGCTCTCTGGAACGTCTTGTCACCTTGTTGAATTGGTTTCACACCCCTGATTTAGAGTAAATTAGGTTTCATACAAAACAATGTGAAGATTGTTAGTCTAGCAGAACAATGCAAGTCGGCAGTTCTTTTGTGATAGTAATAGCTCCTATTTACTAAATCTTTACCTCAGTAGAAGCGGTCGCCATTTGTTTCTTCTCTCGGAAACTCCAGGAATGTTTGCTTGCAGCAATGTAAGGTTGCTTGACAGGTAAAGGAGGTTTTACAGAAGGGGAGGTTCTTCCATTGCCCCTGGCCATATGAGAACTCAATTATCAAATTGAAAGAGTGAGTTTTCTTTATATTTCCCACTCACACAATCATTAAATGACAATCATGGAAGCTGCAGGGTTGTCCCCAGGACCAGGAAAACTCCGTGAAGGAATAAAAACCATCATTTTGGACTATAAGCCCCAAGTGTCCTCATAGTGTTATGGGATACTTATAAGCCTGAAGATATGCAGCTCATTAACCTCTAAACATTCATAAATGAGCCCCAGGGTTCAAAGCAGGGAAAAAGTGGCATCTTATAGAAGGAAAATTGTGGTTCTATAAGTTGACCACCATGTTCCTCCACACACTCTCAGCAATTTGCCACAGGAAAAATACTGCCGGTAGCTACAAATTATTTTTTTTGCTTTGACGGAATCCCATATTTACAATAACATTAAAGTAAATGGAATGTATAATTGCATAAAAAAGTACATTGAGAGAAACTCCCCAAAAAGATAAACAAGATTCTTAGAAAGGGCAAATATGTTTTTACTTCATTACAACCAACAGTCAGCCAAACCCCTATCATGGGACTGTGTCACATTACTTCCCTTTTTTGTGTTTGTAGCCGTGCAGTAAACACTTTCAAAATTACTTAGTCACATCACCAGCCATAGGTTAAGAGGAGATTTTAAGTCATGTTTGGCTCACTTAGCTACAGATACCAACAGGTCTCAATGGCCTCAGCTTTAAGTACTTTGGTGCTGTGGACCCTCACGGGGTGTGATGCTGGCATTTCCTGTAAGAATGAAGATGGCCAGCCTGTTGACTGGTGAGGTGATTTAGTCTATGTCATCATACAGGAATTTACTTTTTGGGGGGGATGTTATGCCACGAAATCACTGTTTAGTATGCTGCAGGTTCATCATCTATAAACTGCCGAAATACAAGATTGGTGAGGTGGGTAGCGGGGTGGATTACATGTACCTGGACCCCTCCATAGGAACCTGGCAACTTAGTAAATTCATGGTTAATACTACGCAAGGAGCTGTTGGAAAAACTCTTAACCAGCTGTACGACAAAGCCATTTTTAAGGTGAGCATCGTTTTTATTCTCTCATTCGCCTCCATAATTCATTGAAGAACTGCTAAGGGGAAATGACATTTTTTTCCAACAGGGAACTACTGTAAACTGCTATAAACAATGCTTCCTTTTTTCATCATAGAACGTGATAACATGCACCTTTTGAAAGCAAATGCCTGATCTAAGCAGAATTTAGAATTTTATCTTTTAACACCTAAATTGTGCTGTGTTTTTCCTTAGCCTAGCAGTACTGCTTATGTCCTCTACAATGATTCACCTCCAGTCCTTAAATATGTCAAGGGATATGGACACACAAAAGGTACTGTACTATAGTAAAAAAATCCATCAGTATCAGGATGGAACATCTGAGTTAGTCCTCTTAAATAGTCAGTGTAAACCTAAAAGTGCAAAGCTAAATGTCCAAAATCATCTTTAACTGGCTCCAACTCACATTGCCCCTAATGTGACTAAGCAGAATCATGATGAAAATTCTAAATTGATTTTCTGGTTCCAACAGGAGTCCTCCTATTTGATGATTTGCAGGGATTCTGGCTTTTGCACAGCATCCCCAGTTTTCCCTCATTCCCAGAGATGGGATATATCTACCCACCTTCTGGCAAATTCAATGGCCAGACAGCTTTGTGTGTGAGCCTCAGCTATGATCAGTTCCATCATATCAGTGAGTGAACCCAAAGTTATAACATTTACATAATGCTGAAAAGATTTACTTTTATTACCTCCATTGTGTACATACAAATGTTATTCACAGTAGATCCATTTCTACGATGACTACTTTATCTCATTATTATGAGTACAACTGAATTACTTTTTTTTGCTTCTTTCTGTAATTTATTCTTTAACCATTCCTACTTCCTATAATAATAATGTTATTATGAGTACTACCTTCGGTGCAAACCTCAATACTACTGTTATTACAATTAGAATTCTTGTTCCTCTACAATTATTCCTGATTCTGTCACAATGATTAGTACTTGTACTCATCCACCTTAATGAACAGGACAGAGTTCCAGTTAGTTGGCCATTACAAATAAACATTTAAGATGTAAAATACCTTATTTGTATTTTTTCTATGCTTAAACACACAAAAGCATGTTTTTTTAATTGGATCCAAAATCACTTTACTTTGTGTACTTTTTAAAAACATCTACATTACCATGATATATACACTATCTTCTAATACGTGTTATTCTCCTTTTTCTCAAATGACAGCACAGCACCTTGTTTATCTTTTCCCACGGTTCTACAATTGTTCAGTGCCTTCTGCATTTGCTACCAAACTGCCTCAGCTGGCCCAGTTATGCGCTGGCCAGAGGCCAAAAGCCCCTTCAGATAAGGCAAGGGACCAGCTCTACTCCCTGCAGGGGGAAATGTTCTTCACTTTTGCCAAATCTGAACGTTTTGTGGATGGTAAGGTATATTTGCTTTTTCACACATCAAGCACATACTTTCAAAGTTGGCGGTCACCATGTAATGAAAGAAAAACAAACAATGATCACTAAAAATGCACTTCCCAGTGTCTGAACGGCTGGTTGGTGTTTCATTTCATGGGTGTTTCAACAGGGTAGGATAAAAACAAATCTTATAAGAAAGAAGAATTAGCTAAGAACATATCATCAGACTATTCTAATGAGTAGGCTACTGATAAATATTCCATTGTACAATTGAAGAAGAGACTGAAACTGTGTTGGAATAATGAAGAAGCCTAACACTTACATAAGAAGGCACAGTGTGACATCACAATGGGACCAATTTCAAATCCTCTTGTTACCAGAGTAATTTCACTTACAAAAATAGAAAATACGCTTCAACCAAGGCAGACACCCATTTTGAGCCATCTTATACTTAAAAAATGTTAACAACTAGTTTAGAACCCCTTTTAGATGAATCTTTAAGACTACAACAATAAAACATTACTTTATTTTGTATCATTTTCAATAGTTTATTCCCTTTGTAATAGTCAAGTAATTTTATTGAATAATATGGGTTTTCTTTCATTAAAACAGGGCTACCGACAACTTTATCAAGCTGCTGTTTTAGCGTTTTGTAGCCGTCATGATCAAATACGGAAACACTATCAGCAGAGCACATACAGAATCAACCTGAACCTATTCTTGCTAGACTAAGCTATCAAAAAAGATGTTCTCCTTTGCTAAATGCATTCATGATTAAATCAGTGTTCGTTGCAGGTTGTAATTTATTATCAATGTCAAGAAATATAATTTTGTAATAACGTTGCAGAACGTTCTGAACACTGTTACTTCAATGATGTAGTGCCATACAGTCCATTATTTTAACCACAGGTTAATTCTTTGTGACTTGCCTCCAACCAGACATCTACACTGGCTGGGTAGCTCAGGTTCTGAATGTGGACTTGATGGTTGAGACGTGGCAGAGAGAAGGACACGAACTGCCTTCCAATTGCTCCTTGCCCAATCATGTGATGAATATCAAGAGGATTTGTCTTCCCGAATCCAAACCATTTAGTTCATTTCATGACCACGCTAAGTGGTGCACGTCGTGGGAATTTCAGAATAAAGTGACCTGCTTGGGGGACCTGAACAGGGAGCTATCCCAAATGTGGCGCAGTGGGGGACTGTTGTGCTCAAACAACCCTTTGATTTACAATGCTTTCAGACAGTCGATTGGCTGGTACATTGGATGCTGAAAGAAAGGCAATTTTTGTATTGGAATTAATTTTATGTTAATGTTAATGTTCAACCTATTTTAACAGAGCTATTACTTTTCTCATAAAGTGTTTTAATAGCAACTAATAACTATTTGTAAACCAAATTATTAAGGCATTGAACTAAATTAAATTGTTGTTCCACTTTTTCAAATTATTTAGAGAAAAAAATCTATAAATCATCATCATTAATTAAATCAAGGTAATCAATAAAGCCTAAAACTAATCTTCTAATACAGGGGTAGTGAACCTCTGGCTCGGGAGCCATGTGTGGCTCTTTTACTGGGTGCCTATGGCTTAGGAGCCATATGTGGCTCTAACCTGTGAGCTAAAATATGGAAACCGCTGGTGAGAGAACTGTGTGCTCTAGCACCTTTTTAATCAAATGTTTAAATAAAAAAAACTGTTAGGCTCTCCTGTATTCATGCTCTCATTGATACTCATTGATTAGCAACAGCGAGACAATGTTGTCAGAAGAATTCAGATACTTTTTCTACTTTAAAAGTGACACATTTTCATGTGTACCTCAGCTCTCATTTTCTGAACCGCTTTATCCTCACTAGGGTCGCGAGGGGTGCTGGAGCCTATCCCAGCTGACCTCGGGCCAGAGGCGGGGGACACCCTGAATTGGTGGCCAGCCAATTGCAGGGCACAAGGAGACAAACAACCATTAGGCTCACACTCATACCTAGGGGCAATTTAGAGTGTTCAATCATCCTACCATGTGTGTCTTTGGAATGTGGGAGGAAACCAGAGTACCAGGAGAAAACCCACACAAGCCCGGGGAGAACATGCAAACTCCACACAGGTGGACCGACCTGGATTTGAACCCAGTACTCCCACTGTGAGGCCGACGTGCTAACCACTCAACCGATGGGCTGCCCCTTCATGTATATTAACCTTTAAATTCTCATTATGGCTATTTATTTTTAATTCTTTTAAAGTATAAATGATTTAATAAAATACAAACATGATTAATAATTTATTATTTATGAAATATTTTTAAATGTATTTTTATGCCCCAAAACTCACTTTCCCTGCAGGGTTAAACGTTGATAATGAATTGGAATTATGTTACAAAATGTTTGGGTGTGTATGATAACGCGCTATCATGGAAATTTGATAATCATTATGAATAGTTAACAGCCGCCTGGCCGCTAGGGGTTCCACGTGTTTACCAAGTATGTAAATCAATTGACCCGGATGTGAACACGTCACTGGAAACGGAAGTAGCTGGAAATACACACGTGAAGTACGTTTTGCCCGTCGTCAACATGGACATTATCGAGGTTCCCGTGTCTCAGAAGAGTGAAAACAAGAAAAGTCAAAATAAGTGTGGGCAGTCGAAAGACGCGCAGCAGCCAAACAAGATGGAAACTGGTGATGTAGAGGTGAAAGAAGAGCAGACAGAGCAGACCATCGCCTTCCCACCGACGTTCAGTGTGTCTGAAATCAAGAATAAGCAGCGAAGACATGTAATGTTTATGAAACTCAAACAAGAAAAAAGAAAGGTAAACTCCTAAACTCGACTTCTTCGTATGATGTAAGTGGAAGTAAAAATAAAACATCCATCCTACACTCTTAAAATATTGTAGTAATGAGGAAATGGTGAGTGACTTGTTTGTCAACTGTCCACTAACACTAAACATAAAAAAATGCTAGTCACTTGAATAACATCCATGTTTGTTTGTTTTCTCTTTGCATTGTCAGTTAGAATTATTCCTTTCTTTATATTTCAGATAAAGATGGAAATGAAGAAACAGAGAAAAAGGCAGGCAAAAATTTTGGGTGACAAGGTGAGTGTCTTGATTTGCTATTTTTCAAGAATTCTTTAGGATGTGTTCTTGAAGGTTCACACTAATGCCCCAAAAAATTATTTTGAATTTACTATAATATACTAAAACATCAGACATTTTTAACTATTTTTCAAAACATAGCATACATATTTACCATCATTTATGTAGGGTAATTTTTCAATCCATCCATTCTCTTTCCTGGCTAGATATTTCAAATTTTATCCACCTAAATCAAATCAATGCATGTTATTTCACTGCGCATGTTATTTTGTATGTCAATTTAACAATCTTTTATCACCAACGTGAAAACTCCTACTTTTCTGATGCAAGTGTTTTTATGTAGTACTTTGTTTCTTATCAGTACTTGAGTGATCTTCAGTGCTATTTTGTTAAAAACGTTTTGTCTTTTCCTAAGGCACCACCTAAACAAGTCCCCAAGACTATAGAAAATCAGCGAGTCTACGATGAAACAACAGTTGACCCCGAAGATGAAGAGGTGCTGTCATGCTTCTTTAGTAATCAAATTTAGTTTTCGATTCATCCTTGACTTTTTGCATCCCATCTAAGATTGCATTTGATGAGGCCACCGATGAATTTTCCGCCTACTTCAACGGGCTAACAAACCCCAAAGTGCTCATCACAACGTCAGACAGACCCCGAGGGGTGAGCGGGCATTTGTCTTTGTGTCAACGCTACTTTTGGTTTTCAATAGTTCAACTGTTATTCTGCGTCTATTGTAGAGGACAGTGAAGTTTTGCAGGCAGCTGGCCACAGTGATCCCAAATGCTCATGTCTACTACAGAAGAGGCTTGGCCCTCAAGAGGGTCATTCCCCAGTGTGTCGCCAGGGACTTCACCTACCTTATGGTCATCAATGAGGACCGCAAAATGCCAAGTATCCTTTTCCGCATTCATGCAGAAGACTCGCCCTAACTATGTAGGAACGGCTGTGCTAAAATTTAATAAATTAGAGCACAGTAAAATAAATAATACAAATTAATGTATTTTTATTTTCAAAATTTGTTTATTTTTCACCCGTTTGATGAAAGATAAAAATCCACAGAGTCCATTTGAAAAAAAAATGAAAGTTTTTTTCCCCCCAAGATTCCTTGACTACAACTCTAAGATGGTTTGGTTCTTTGTCACCTCCCTGAGGGGCCCACTGCACACTTCAAGGTCAGCAGTGTTCGACTACGGAAGGAGATGAAGGCAAGTTGATGGTCCACCTGCAAATATAATTAACAAACCAGATTCCAAAAAGTTTAGACACTATTCAGTGTAAATTATAATAGTGTGGAAGCACCAAATTTCAAGATTTTATTTAAAATTAAATATAGATACAGATTAAAGATTACACTGAAAGACGGTTATGACTAATTTGTCTGTAAAATTGCTAAAGCAAACCTTCAAGTTGGCAGTATAATTTGACATACATTTTAAAGCCCTTGGCCTTCTTAACATGATTGGATTGGATTGGATAATTTAATTCATCCCGTATTTGGGAAATTTCATTGTGACAGTAGCAAGAGGGTGAGAATGCAGATACAGGAAAGGCTTAGTTACACAGTTCCTTTGAATTATTTGATTTATATCCTCCAGGGAAAAGGCAGATAAAGAGTGAATATAAGAAACATGTAAACGCTACCATTTTGCTCAAGAGACGTGAAAGTAGTCAAGCCCGACCAATGAAATGTTGCAGAGAAAGTGACGTTCATAGTTCATGACAAAAAGATTGCGACATGAACCTTAAGTTTTCCGTGTTTGCTGATATATTCCTTTTTTTAAGTCATGTTGAGAGGTACTACTGAAGCCAATTTAGTGAGGCGGAAATAGTGCCCATGCTTAAAACCGTTGGCGAAAGTTCACCACACCGTTAAGCTCTTTTGTGTTCACAGAGAATAGGTAAGGAGCCAACAGAGCACTATCCAGAAGTGATCCTGAACAACTTCATCACACGTTTGGGCCACAGCATCGGCCGGATGTTTGCTGCTCTTTTTCCTCAAAAACCCCAGTTTGTGGGTCGGCAGGTGGCCACCTTCCACAATCAGAGAGACTTCGTATTTTTCCGATTTCACAGGTGGCTTTTTGATAAGAAACGGCGGGCACCTATTCCCCTTGTTCTGAATTTGAAGCCGCTCATTCTGTGATTGTTGTTTCTAAAAAGATACATCTTCAAGAATGAGAAGAAGGTTGGCATTCAAGAGATAGGACCTCGTTTCACTCTTAAGCTTCGCAGTCTTCAGAAAGGCACCTTCGATTCCAAGTATGGCGAGTACGAATGGGTCCTCAAGGTGAGATCAGATGCGTGTAATCTCTTTAAAGTAGGGGTGCCCATTACGTAGACCACCAAACAACTATTGGTAGGTCCCGGAGGCACTATTGGTGCATCACACAACAATAACATTTTGATTCTGCCGCTCTGTCGATTTCCTTAGCTAGGTTCTTATGAATTTGGCATGTCCACAGTAAATCGCGGTTGAAAAGTAGATCTTGGCTTTTAACATTAAGAATATAACTGAGCCTTTCTATTATTACAATGAAAAACAGTCTAATCTAAATCCAAACTAATTGGATGTGATCTAAAATCCAGACAAATGTTTTACAGGAGTGGCTCCTCTAAGCTTTATATGATTGCTAATACATTACCCTCTTTTTCTAGCGCCATGCAATGGACGCCTGTAGGCGGAAATTCCAGCTGTGAAGGCAAAATATTCCTCCTGGCATTACGCACGGACAGGTGCTTATCCCACAGTTGTTGGTAGTTACCTTCAAAATGACTGTTGTGCTTTTCATGTATGTTGAGACCAGCAACCAACTGAAGAGAGTAATTGCAGGTTTGTTTACTCACCAAATACAGAAAACACTGTTTTTGCATGCATTCATTTAACATACTGCAAGATGTAAGTCATAACTTCCTATGTTCAGCCCCGTTCAACACTCTCTTTCATGGAATGCTGGCACACAGTTGTGAATATCATGAAATTATGTATTAGAAGTATTTGTTTTAGTGTTTTACAACCCAATGAAAAATCAATATTATTAGAGATCTATTCTGGATTTTCTGACTTGTGTGTTGTGCATTAAAAAAATTGATGTACTTTTCAGAGCAAGTGAAACATGAATATTTATTCTTGAAGAGTCAGACAGTACAATTCTTAAGCCATGTGGCAGGCAGGGGTCTTTTGGTTAGTTTTTGTCAAGTGATCTGTGTTGACTATGTTGTCATCAAAATATTTAGCGGTTACGATGGGCAAATCCGCAGAATAATTAGTCACAAGGCACAGATGTATCTTAATAAGCAACAGTTAATGTTAAATTTGTCCTGTTAAAGTTGTCTTTTCAATCTTTATCCACAAAAAATACCATAAAAAGGGGAAGTTATTTTATGACCTAAAAATATTTTCCGACATTTTATTACTACAATAATGACATCGTGGATTGAAATATTGGTGGTTACACAGCACACATTGGCCTTACCAAATACAATTTTTCATCATTTTCAGCTTTTCATCATTGACTTTACTGTTGGTTCTGATTTAAATGATTTTGTCAGCATAAACCTAGGCCCCCAATATAAGCTTTTTTCTAATCATACAGGAAAATATGTCATATAAGCACCTGAAAATCTTTGCTAGCAGAACGTTACGAAAATCATTAAAAAAAACATTTAAATTATAGTTGCAATGTTCCCTAACACTCCTGAGGCGCTTCCAGTCCATCCAGTTGAGGCACCACACACTTGAAAACCTGTGGAAGGACTGAAATCGTGAATATGTAAAGGGATTATGAAATTATTTCATTATCGTTAATAATTACTTCAAATATAAGGCAACGTGGGACTTACAAGGGCCAGGGCGTCCCCACTATAGGAAAGAACACACTTTCTGCGGTCTGAAGGGATTGTTGCTGGTTGACATTCCAGTCAGAAGCGGGTCATGCTGGGCGTTATGAAGACAGAACTGTTGTAGGTCAGCAGCGGCCATGGAAACCTGACGATTTCCAATGTTGGATATTTAGTGAATTAGGCCAGTACAACAGGATTGATAAAAAATAAATCGCGTTTAGACAAAGGGAAGCCACAAAGAGAAACGCCCTTAACATACAGGCGTAATTTTTACCTTTACTCGGTTTATTCCTGCTTCAAACCGGAGCTGCTGGACGATTTTCTTCATCGCTACGATGCTCGATGACCCTGACATTTTTGTTTATTAGTCGGTCGATTTTTGTGTCAGGAAAAGCAAAAAAAACCTAAAAGTTAAGTTCCAGCAACTTGTTGACAAGCGGGCGATGGTCTACTTCCGGTTTTGGGGAGGAGCGTCCTCTAGTGGTCGCTTTTATGTTTTTGAATAAAGTGGTATTTTTTTCCAGGATGGAAACTTTTCTCTCTGTAGGAATTACACGAATTTCAGTCATTTAAACGCCATATTTGCAATAGCTGGTCCTCCGGTTTCCTCTCACATCCCAAAAGCATCAATAGGAGGCTGGTTGAACACTCTAAATTGATAATTGGCCTGGGTAGGCACCAGCACCCCCTGCAACCCTTGTGAGGATAAGAAGTATACAGAGAATGAATGAATTTTCAAAATTGATGAAAAAGAAACTGAAAACATTTGATCAGAGCTTGGCATACTTTTTGTAACCAGTGTTTTTTGGTACTCTGTCTTTCTAAAATATTGTCCATTTTTATCTGAAATTCTAGCCTTTAATTTCTTATTTTCCTTCTGCCAAGGTCTCTCTTTTTTCCCATTTTACCCAAAAATTGGTACTGCTCCCCCAATAGAGTGGGAGTACTGGTAGCCCCCTTCTGCAACCAGAGCAACCAATGCTGGCACTCCCATTAAAAAAGGAAACGCCGTGATTCTCTGTGGGAGAACCACTAAGGTACACGACTGGACTGATGGCGATGGAGTTATCGTGTGTGGATAAAAGACCTGTCAGTTGCAAGGTATGTTCACAATGCATGAAAGATGAATGATGAGTTTGTGCACTCCAGGGAACTGTTTCAATGTTTGTTGTGTGTATTCAGTTTGTGGAGCTCCATGTTCTCTACGTGCCGAACGACCAGTGGAATGTGAAGCTGAACAAAGTTCCCGCGGAAGCCACAGAGAGCTTTGTATCTGCAGGCTTCATCAGGTCTCACTTGTTTTGCAAAACTGGAATGAGTTTTATTTGAACATCAACACCTCACGTGAAATCCAGAAAAGTGAACAAATACCGTGAACTAAATTTTCTATAAGTTGAAGTTCCCCCAAAATTTATTAATACTGTTCAATATTGGATATTGTGAAAGTGGTTTAAATATGCAATCTCATCAGATGCACAGGGCACCATGTGTTTTTTCTTTATTATGAAGCTACAGTCAAATGAAAATAGATTATGAATTTGACGTAGGGTGAGTGGTTAGCGCGTCAGCCTCACAGTTCTGGGGTTGAGGAGTCGATCCCAGGTCAGGACCTCCCTGTTTGGAGTTTGCATTCTCCTCCTTGCGTGGGTTTACTCCAGGTACTCCGGTTTCCTCTCAGATCCCAAAAATATGCAGGGCAGGCTGGTTGGATGCTCTAAATTGACCCTCGGTATGAGTTTGAGCGTGGGTCTCCTAGTGCCCTGCAATTGCCTGGAAATCAGAACTAAGATTAATGATTTTTTCCTGGATGTTTCTTGTTGTAACACTATGGTATGTTTGATGGTTTGTTTAGGGTTTACCCTGAGGTCACCTTAAAAGCTATGAGGAATGACCTGAGAGAGCTTCTGGGCACAGACAGAAGCGTGGAAAAATTTGCCTTCTTGAAATGTGTGGGCCGCAGCTTGGCTCTGGTACGGTTTGGCCATCTGACATCATAAAATACACGACCTTACGTGAGAATGTTTGATGCATACTCGTGTACGTACTTGTTAACTGTTGCTTTTGTCTGCTCGATGGCAGGTCAAAAGCAAGCAGGAAAAAGATGTAAAAGCAAAAACATTTGCTCCACCCTATGTAAGTGAAATATGATTTATACTCTTTTTGTTTTTGTTTTTTTGCATTTCAGTTTGTTAGTACTGTTTGCATTATATTTTCCAATGATGGTTTCTAAAAAGAGGTGGTCATCCAGATACATGTTTCTTTATATAGTTATTATTATTATTTGTTTAATCTACTGGTGTTTTGTCCTGCATTACCAGGCTGCCCAGCCAGAGCTGTACTTGCTGCTCACAGAGGAGAATGAGAGCAGCCTTTCCTCCCATTCGCTCAGCCCGGACACCAGGAGCAGCTCCCCGGACCCCTCGACCTACTACCCCCACAAGATATTGGTTTCACCAGCTGAAAAGAAAGAGCCCGTGAAGTTCCCCCACATTCCCCAGTCTTCCCATCAGCTTTTTCCCACCTCTAGATTGGAGGAGGAGGAGGAGGAAGAGGATAATAACGAGGAGGAAGAGGAAGAGTACGAGAACGGGAAGAGAGCGAATGAAAGTTTGTTATGTTTGCTATTTTAAATTTCATGAATTTAGTTTTTATTAACATGCTATTCATTTATCTATGTATTCATAGTCATAAAATCACCTAAAAACGTTATAAAATCAGACTTACTAATATTGATTTTTTAAAATGATCAAAAATAGTCACTTGTCAAAAGGTATTGAATATTTATACATATATAGTAATTAGCTTGCTAAAGGGTTAACAATTGGTTAAAAGCAATTCAACCTTGAAATAGCTTTCCATTGTAGTGACCACATTTATGCGCTTATATTTATATCAGCGGCCTCCCAGTCAAAATGGTTTGAATTTCTTTGAAAATAAAGAATAAAACAAATACATATTTAATTTCACAAAATCTGTTCTGTTTTTTTAAACAAAAAATATGTAATTTTGATCAAATCAACCCATGCTCTCCGAGCAAACACTAAATAACACTAAGTTAAATAGAAATATATTTTCCCTGATGACAATAGATAGTCAAATATTTGATAATCAGTCAAATGACTCATCATCAGCGGGTTAAAATTCTTTCTCGGTGGATTGTTGAATAAGGAATAAATTAGTACTTAATTTTCTTCCCTCATAATACATATATGGAGGATGTTAAAAATCTTTGCTATACACTTTGTTTAAGGCAACTTGCTTCCGGTGAAAGAGCATCCCAAAGAGGAAGAAACAACCTTCAGGAAGAAGAAACATTACCAGCAAGGATGCAGAGTTACCAAATGTCCGCCGGGGGCTGTAGATTTGATGGAGGACGCAGATTTTGACAGGCAGTGAGTTGAACTCAAATATCACCCCATAAATGCTCTGTGCTTTTAATCTCAAACCTGATGTTCTGCTCTTCTCTCTACAGTCTTGGGAAATTACGAGATGTGCACACATTTCAGTCTTTTGGGAATAAAACAACAAGTGGGGTAATGTTTTCAAACAGGAGGTTCTGTGCGTACAAATGTGTGTGGATCCCATTGTTTTGCCAATGTTTTGTTTTGTCGTCAAGGTGATAGAAAGCCCAGTTGCGTTGTCTCCACCCATCCGCTGCACTTCACCCCCTCCTGGCCTCGACCTGACCATGACGACCCACAAAGCCACCGTTTCCACTGTCATTCCGACTAACAGTCAGTTACCAAATAAAGGAAAATGGTTCATGGAACGGATACGAGGTCTCGCAATGAAATATCGTTTGTTTATTATAGGGGAAGAACTACTTGAAGAAATTAAGCTGGTGAAGGAAGAAAGGAAACAATTAGAGTGGAAGAGACAAGAGTTGGTCAGGAAAGGGAAAGATTTGTTGGCCCAGAATAGACACCGCAGAAACCAAGGTAGTGATAAACTGCAGATCACCAGAGTGCAACATAGAGTCAGTCTATTCATCCTATTATAGACGATGGTCTCAAATTAAGTCCTTTTGGAATGCTTTTCAAATATTTTAATTATGAATTAATGATAAGTTAATTTATCCAAATGTTTTATATACATTAAAATACATTATTGTTCTGAATGCACATGATTTGATACCATTTTTTGGGGATAAGTGTGCACAAATGTATTAATTGACAGATTTACATTAAAATCTACTATTCATGCCATATGTTGTACAGCAAGTAAGTACATTAATTGTCATTTGTTTACATTTATGGATCCACTTTCAGCATTCTTGTCAAGACTGTCTAAAATACAGTTTGTCGTTTTGGCAATTGATTTAAAATATTTTGTATAGATTAGCATGCTTAAATGCGCTGCCTGTATACACTTAAAAAAAAAAATCATCTTCTGCTTTGTTTTTTCCAGCCCGCGATAGCTGGAAAAAAAAGTATTTTGATACCAAGAAGGCCACTGTGCCCTTGGAAGAAGCTCTAAGAAATGTGTGTCAAGAACTGGAGACATTTTATAACAAACTTCTGCTACAGCTCCACGCCCGAGATAACAAAGGTAATCAGCAAAAGCAAGGAAGGACCTCAGAAAAGGTACGCCCAATGTCTTGAGTCTAATACGTATGTGTAATATACAGTCGTATGTATATTCACTTGGCATGTGTCAAAAATAAACGGTTCACTTTAACTACAGGAACAAAGTATTTGGACTTTGTAACTTCGCACGTTACGTAAATTGATTTTTACGCTCACTTTGTAATGTTTGGTTTAGAATGCGCTGATCATTCAGATCCTGACAGAGAGTCACGATATCGACAACCTGAGGAGGAAGGTCGAGGACGCCAAGATGAAGCTGATGACAGAGATAAAGGTCCACACCAAAGTTGAATTAGCTCCCCAAGAGAAACGACGGAAGTCATTTACTGAATCTGATATCTTCCGACAAACTCTGTTACAGCTCAGGAAACAGGCGGCCACCGAATTGGGCGCACTGAAAGCCGAGATAGCACAGAAGAAGAGTCAGTTATACCACCATCATGGGCCTGTGGCATCTCTCAGCTTTGTCAGCAGACACGAGACAAAGCAAAAGTCCAAAACAACTCCAAGTAGCACAAATGGCTAGTTTGTTTTAAAAATGGTATGGTATTCTTTTTATTAAAATACTTATTTTACTTACCCACAATGTTACCACTGGCCATCAGCTCTTTTTGTGTGAAGCAAAGGTTGTTGTAAACTTTGGCCACAAATGTCTCATTCTTCAAGTCTTTAGTTTGAGAAAAAAAAAGTAATTTGAATACTCCTTATGAGCGTCTCAAGAAACCTCTCATGAATATTAATTAATCCTTATAACACAAGTCAGTCGGCAATTTATCACTTGATTTAAGGTTGACAATGTTTCAAATTGATTAGGGTTTAGGAATTTTGTCATGGTCAGGACACCTAATGTCTTCTGTCTTAGGCAATCATTCAGATTCATGTCGTGACATTCTTATGACACGTTCATAAGAAGCCTTCAAATAGTGTTACTAGAAATCTACACCAAACAACTTTCGCGCATAAAAAATGCATTAGACAAACCAAATTGAGCATGTCTAGCATAGTCAGATATTTTATTGACAATGATCAAGTTAAAAGCATGACAAACCATGAGCAGCATTTATTCATACTTTGGTGTATTCAAAGCACAAAACTAAAAAAAGTGATGCAGAATGCCTGAGAGAAGAATAGCAATAATAAAAGTCTGAAGTGCATGTATGTTTCTATGACCTGCCAATGTGTTAGGGCTAGAGGGGAATGTTAACATAGACACAACAATTCAGCTGCTGTAAATGTCTGGAGCCTGTAAATTTTAGGCCAGATCACATCCAAAGAGAGCGTTCCACATTATTGTGGTCTGCTGCTTAGCAACCGGATCGTCGCTGTAGTTTAAAATGTTGCCATTCCACATTCCCACTCCTCGCAAACCTTTAGATTTGATAAAGTCTGTCTTTTGGCAAACACTCTCTGCATCATCATACCAAACTTGATGAATCTGTCCATTTGGATCCTGATGGTGAAAAAGTGGGGGTAGAAAATTGGTTATGGTATGCAGAGTACACACACATTGGTAAAGTGGTTGCAGCTTTATTATTTGATATCTCTGAAATAATATCCTGAAGAATAATCATATTAATGCAATGATAAAAGGGACATTTGAGAAACAAATCAGTTCTGAAAAGTGAATCTTAAACCTGTTCATTATTTACAATATTGAGTCTTGCCCATGCATGTTGCTCTGCCCAATCGCAGCCAGCTGGCTCCAGTACACCCATGACCCAAATGACAATAACCTGTTGCTATGCTGCCTCTTACAGGTCAGTAGTGGGACTACAATAGTTGGGGGAAGAAACTCCCAATTGTCAGTGAGTTTTGGCTGCCCAGAGGGAGGTCTCAAGCTCTCGCTTACTTTGTTCTTCTTCCTGGGAGGACACTAACTAAAATTGCTACTCCTTTGTCAGACAGATCACAGTTTGGTAAGTAGATGTTAAGCATGTATTCACATGGATCCTGGTAGCCAGATATTTTTATTGTTTTTTCCCCCATGATTGAGTAAATACAGTCATTCATTTCCAAATTAAAATTGCCTTGTTATTCATCTACAAGTCACAGTGACATTTATAAAGTATATTCTAAGACTGTACTGTATACCCATCGATACTCTAAACCCATTTTTTATGTCTCCTAGCTGGTTGATTACATTATTTACGGATTTAGGACTATGGGTTAAGATGTTAAAACTCATTATGTGCGCGGAAGGAAAATGTATTTAAGCTGCACGATGGTATGAAATCAAAACACCTTAAAGAAGAGCCTATACATACCTCGTAATTGAAGTAGGGCGCCAGCTGCTCACTGTCCCACAGGCGACCTGTTAAAGAGTCGTTGACTTGCTTCATGATCCAGCTGTAAGATCGCTGTTTTCCAGCAGCATCACTGCACGGAGCACCGCGGAATGGCACTTTGGCAATAGAACAGATGTCGTCCTGGTGGTGATACAATTGTATTATTACAGTCTGCAATATAATGGAACAGCAAACCAGTGATGGCATGGAGGCATTACTATATATTAATATCCTACCTGTGTGAGGTTGAGACATGGGTAGTCGTAGCCATACCATGGCACACCCATCACTAACTTCTTCGGAGCGATCTTTAAATTCAAATACTGCTGATAAGCTGATTAGAAAGACAGGGAGAGCAGACTGAACATCAGTGATTGATTAGTTCATCCCTGGCACTCAGTGAGACCACATACCATTAAGAGTTTGATTGACAGGGGCATTGGCCATGGCAATGCAATCGCCAAGTATCTGACTCTGCTCATCGTAGGACATCACAAAGAGCAAATCGCAGGAGTCGGCGATGCTCACATAGTCATAACAGCGTTTGTCGATACATTTGGGAGACCAGGCGACATCGAAGGACACCTGAAAAAGAGGACTGGTTTGAACAGGGTGGCTTTAGGTGTGTTTTGTTGTGACATGGTCACCTGAGAACCGGGAATCTCCCTGTGAAAAGTCTCAGTTGTCTCTTTGACCAGATCTGTTAGCGCAAAGTACTCAGGCGAGCCTTTTTCGACTGCTTGTTCAATGTCGATGTTGATCCCATCCATGAACTGAATTTTGGCGAGGTTGACTTTTTCCGTTATCCAACGCGTCCTGTTGTATTGGTCCACAATGTCAGTGAGGTGAACGTCACCTTGTGTAAAAGACATACATATGACCTCCTGAACTTGTGATGCAAGTGTAGATTTAGGTTTAAAAATAAAAGTTAAACTTGCGCTGAATTTGTAACATCTCATTTAGAGTTGGAAAACAAGATTGGCACAGTACAAGACTATGCCTATTTGAGTTCAATGGCCCGTGAAGCCTCCATTGAACATTTTTGTTAAAGCACATTTACGTCAGTAGGTAAAAAAATGCTTTTGTGTTAATGAGGGTAAAACATAGTTGGAAAACAATACCTTTGAGTACAACCCGTGCTCCTTTAGAATGAGCATGACACATAAGCTCTGGGTCGTATTTTCCAAACGTGGCCACTGTGGTCACCATGCTCCAGTTGTACGACTTCCATGTCTTCCCGCCCACGTCGAACACAAACACCTGAGTGCAAAAACAGCACAAATAACTCTAATCTTATTTTTAATTCCAATCAAAATCCGACTCTTACTCATTTGTGTATGCTTAGCAAATGAAGCATTAGGACCTAATCAAGACTTATCTTGCACTAAAACTCTGCTGCTTTAGTCACTTTTGTACCCACTTAATTATGCAACCACTTATTAATGTTGACTATTTAATTATATTGACTACTTATTTATTTTGTTGACTACTTATTATGTTGACTACTCTTTTTCTTTTTATCATTATTGATTGATTACTTATTTGTTTGTTGTTGTTAATTGTGCACTTCCCTTCTTATTTATGTTGTTGGCTACTCATGTCACTACTTAATTATTTATTGATTATTTATCAGTTGATTATGTATTATTTTTATTCATTGATTATTTATTAATTAATTATTCATTTTTGTTTTTTGTTTGTTTGTTGTGACAACACACATACGTTTTGTAGTTTTTCACTGGGTGTAATTAAAGGTTTTCGTGTTCGGTGTATTGAAGCCTAAATCGTTAATGTGTGTGAAGGTATTTTTTTCTCACATTGTAAAAAAATATATACGTGGATTTTTATTATTTTATACCTGTATTTTACAACAAATGATGTCAATGCAACAAATTAAGTCCCTTCAACAAATTCCAATATCAATATTTCATTTGAAACTAAAACTTCACACTAAAACTAATCGTAATGCTGTAAAGGAAATTACAGGAGGGTAATAACGGTATTAGTAGATAATCCCAGTTATGCTGTCATGAATAAACTTGTTTTAAGAGTGTTTGATGGTCATCAAAGGTACCTCGAAATTTCTTTCGTCGCGTATCTGATGGCATAAATCGGATCTCTCACATGGACAGGACACGGCACAATTTTTAGACATTAACGACGTCAAAAACACGAATAAAAAGGGGAACATTTTGAATCTGGATTTCCGATGGCTACCGAAAACAATCGGAAGTTTTCAGGCTTTACGGTGGCTGATTTTAGACAAACATAAATTAAAGAACTTGACACACAATGGCAAAATATTTTTAAATCATATGACATGATTTGAAATGACTTGATAGACTATTCAATGTGTGTTTTAGTAGCTTTTATATTAATACTTTATTTTAGTGACGCCTCCGTTATTGCAACCATCGTTAGGTTAATGATTGGAACTAAAGATATCGTATATACAAGGATAGATGTCCGATGTACGCTGTGAGTGAAGGGGACTATAAACAGTAAAGGAAGCGTGTACTTTGTGCTCAGAAAAAATATACTATGCAATATATCAAGAGCAAGTTAAACGAAGATGGACAATAGTTGTGTATTATTATTAATATTATCATTATTATTATTGTTACTATTATTATTATTACCATTATTATTACTATTATTATTACTGTTATTATTACTATATTATTATTATTATTACTATTATTATTATAATTATTATGATGATTACATAATTTTATTATTATTTGATTGGTAGGCAAAAAGTTAATCAATGCGAGGCCATGAAACAAAACAAAATTCGCGAAGCAAAACACTATTTGAATGAGAGCCCCAAAATGAAGGTGACAAAAAATATTTAATTTAAAAAAATATGACATAATTCGTGCATGAAAGGGTCAAAGCAAGGTGTTAAAAGGGGGATGGTTATCAAGACAGTTTTAAATAATATTTATAAATCACTTGTTCGACAGCAAATTACAAGTGAGAAGAGCTAGAATTATTTCCTCACAGCGCCACCCTGTGGTCATCACGGATGACACTGCGGCGTCGCCTGCTGATTTGTGCTGATTGGCAGAGTGGTGATCCAGGCACTTTTGTGGCGAACGCATCTGGTGGCTGTCACGGTTGATGGCCACGCGTGGTCATTGATAACCGTGGACTATCCGTCCACCATGGAACTATTAACTCGTTATCTTGATAGGAGCAATTCCGTGAGGTAAGTTTTATTCCCAAGGTGCTTTGAGACTTGCAATGACCAAATTGTCGTTGGAAGTGCAACTTTCACTCACGCTTTAATATTAAAACGTGGCATATGTTGTGTTTTAGAGCAAATAACATTTAAAGGCAAAATATATTTCTTATCAACCCAAATGCAACGACAGCGCACTGGGCATTACTTCCAAATGTTTCGCAACCAAGAAATAAACATTGAATGTAAATATTGAACTTCCTGAAACAAGTTGGGTGACATTTATGAAAGTAACTATTGTATGGTGGTCAGTTCAGTGCACTTCTTCTTATCCTCAACTAATTGTGTAAAATGTTTGACCCGTTTGGAAAAAAAATATATATATAATGTGTGTAAATATATATAATAGATTTTTTAAAATTATTATTCCACAGTTCAACCCCAACTCAGGACCAAATCAAGGAGGAGAAACTGAGGGATGATCTGAAGTTCTACTTTATGAGTCCATGTGAGAAGTACAGAGCTAGAAGACACATTCCCTGGAAACTGGGTGTGCAAATCCTCAAGATAGTCATGATCACCACACAAGTATGTTTCCAAATATCGGGGCTGTTTTTTAACCCATCAATTGCATTTGTTGTTGAAAAAAACAGCTGAGGCTTTGTGTTAAGTTCCTATTTTCTTGGAGTATATGTCACGTGATTGTAGAAGTGAGCCCTACGTGAAGTTTGGTTGATTTGCTATTGACAGTGTTTAAATTGTTGCAACATGTAAAGGAAATCCTGGGAGACTTTTCCCCCCTCTCAAGTGGAAACGGAACTAAACAAGTTTTGCATAGTTGCAGTTAGTTCATAAAGTGAAATGCCTCAATTCAGCTAATTTTTGTGTCAGGTCTGCCCCTCCACCATATTTAATGTTTTACCCGACCACAAAAAATGATGTCAAGGGCTGGATCTGTCCTCAAGACCTTTTGCTTGACACCCTTTTTGACAGAGAGAGCCATAAACAATTCCTATTTTCTAATGTTATTTTTTGAGAGCCGTTCTCAGAATTGAAAAGTAAAAATACATGAGAATGTGATTTATTTTTTGGTCATTTCACCACTTTTGAAGTACAAAAAGTCTCCAAATTCTATTGACAACATTGTTATGCTGCTAATAAATCAGTATCAATGATATCATGCATGCAGAAGATTAATAAAAAACAAAATTATGATTAAAGTGGTGGTAGAGGTAGTGTCAACGCCACAGTGACGCTCTATTAGTGCATTCGGGACTCAGCTTTCTCGCCAGTGATTTACCTATTTTACCTCACAGGTTAGTGGAGAGCCATATGCACCCATGGAAAGAGCCACATATGGCTCCCGAGCCATAGGTTCCCTACCCCTGCGTTAGATGCTGATTTTCACTAGAAGTGTGACAACAATGTTTAGAGGCACATTTGTTACTTTTAGCTCGTCCTCTTTGGCCTTAACAACCAGCTGGTGGTGTCCTACAAGGAAGAGAATGCCATGGCCCTGAAAAACTTGTTCCTGAAGGACTACAGTGGCGTGGACGAGGACGATTACTGCGTTGCGGTGTACTCGCAACAAAGTGTCTATGACAGCTTGTTTTATGTGTTGGATCAGGCAAGTTCACACACTCGTCACCAATGACACAATTTTCACGAGTTATCTATGATTACATTTTTAAGGTATATAGGCAATTTGGTATAGCCAGCACAGACAATGATGGGTCCGTACGCTGGTGTTTGTATGTAATTTGGCCTGGATCAGTGAATTCTTGTGATGCTGCTGGTATTTACAGTATAGCCAGCTGAGCCGGCTCGCTGTGGGTCCCATCAGTTACGCTGAGGATGAAGATAGTGGCTTGTTGCCTCTGGTCATCTGCAAAAACCTCTACAGGAGGGGCAACGTTGCGTCTTCGGATGAGCTTTATGACATAGACGCGCAATTGGAAACAGGTGAGCCTTCCGTCCAGAAGACAAAACCTAAACAACTGATGATATGTGCATTAAAACCAAGTTTCACATTCTGCTAGAATTTTGTTTTGGAATGAAGAACATTATTCTCAATTGTTTATTTAAGATGGTGACTGAGAATTATGATTTTTGCTCTGCCAAACAAAAAGAAATTAAATGAATAATTAGGAAACATTTCTCTCGAAAATTTTTTACACAATATATTGGAAACTGAACGTCTTTTTGCGATATCTGTATTCTGTCACTAAATAACATAATATACCCCTAATATTGCCACCATAAATGACTAGAATAGAATTTAAAAATGTATGTTACCTAATTTATCCTAATGTTATAGTTTGAAAAGTTAGTCAAGAATACATAATAAGTGCATAATAGTCCACAAATGTGAATTTGGAATGTGGAAATGTACCCAAGTTAAATAGATTAATATGTATTTTTTTAATGATTGCTTATACACAGTGAAACAATTATTGGTTACTAATCAGGTTATTCATTTTTTTCTGCCTCTAGTTTGCTTATCTCTTGACCCAAAGGCCTCCCATCAATGGAAAACCCAGAACGCATCTTTTTTTGACTTGGCCTTTTACAGGTATTCGATCTTCATATTTGCTCACCTAAATGTATTAAAATAATTTTGTCTCCCATTTACAGGTTGGTGGACGTGAAAATAAACTTTAACTTAAAAGGAATCAACCTCCAAACAGTGCGGTCACGGGAGTTACCTGACTGTTACTCTTTTTCTGTCATGGTATGGGATTCAGAGCATTTCTCTTCCCTAATTAGTTTACAAAGACAACAAAAATGAACAAAGTGAAAGCTGAATATTGTAAACCAATTGCAAAAAAAAATCCTTCTTACGTTCTACCATTGCTCAATGCCAATATACTGTAATATAAGACAATAGCAGAACTGAAAGATGTGTTTTAACATAGCGAAGCTGTCAATGTTTTCGGTTCAGGCAAAATATGTCTATAACCAGGATCTGGGTATTTGATGAGGACACCACAAGGTTTCATGTGCTTCAACTTTCCCATAACACTGGGAAGGATAAGTTGTAAAAACAAAATGGATGGATGTCCTCCAATGATTAACTTTTTTATCATATGACATCTAAACTGCTTATGTAAATATGTTACATAAAGCAGTATCTGCAGTGTATAGGTTTAAACTCAACAATGCAAAACCATGAAATGTGTTATTAAACAGTTTTCATGTGTGCTCACCAGATAACATTTGACAACCAGTGTCACAGTGGAAAGGTGAAATTGTTCCTGGACATTGATGCACAAAGCAGTGCTTGCCGAGGCTGGAAAATATCTGGAACAGGTAGTTGAACAATGCTGCTTGGCATTTTGTTCTTGTTCTTGTGTGTCTACCGCATTAATTAACTAAATATTTAAAGTTCAATATCACACCTCACATTGCATGTACATATTGGAGTATTTTTATTTAAATATTTTGCTGCAGAAATGCCAATAAAATCATGCAGATAGAGTTTCAGAGTTTGGGACCTTGTTGTGATGACAGACAGTTTTCTTTGGTTATCAGTAACAACAGGTGGTGCATTTACGCGCAAGATTAATGTTCTCTTCTGCAATTTTGTTATCGTTCAGCTCAGAAGAATACTCACTATCTTCTGGTGTTCGACGGCTTTGTGATTGTGGTTTGCCTGACGTCAGCTCTGCTGTGCAGCCGCTCCATAGTGCTAGCCGTCAAGTTACTGCAGGTCAGTCTTTTTCAAGCCAGTGTCATTTCGCCTAAACTTGCTGAAGACACTCATTTATGTGGGCTTCCAGAGATTCTCCAGATTTCTCCATGAAAATTACAACCGAAAAGTATGTGAAGATGACCAGGGAGAGTTCCTAAATGGCTGGTATGTGCTGGTCATTGTTAGTGACCTCTTGACCATAGTTGGCTCAATACTGAAGATGGAAATTCAAGCAAAGGTAAAATAGTTTACCAATACACATGCTTTGAAAAATGATGTATAAATTCCAAACCAAAAAGTTATTTATCTTCGAGACTGTACGTGTAATATTACTGGCCAAAAAATGGTACTGCAACCAGGCTCAAAATACTATTCAAGTGTACAACATCCCCTTCTGCTTTGGGTGGCCAGATAAGCTCTTCAAAATGGAGAATCGAGTTACATTATCATACCAAACTACACATTAGTGTTAGCAATGATCGTGTAAACAAGACACGTATACATTTAGCTTAGTAGAACACCAATTGCATTTTTACTGTATGGAAACAAAGTGAACTTGCATTCAGCTACAGCTGAAACACATGGGAATAGTATATATAGAAGATATTGTTTAAATATTTATTTTGAATGCAAATGGCTTTCGACTAGATTAGTTTGGATGCAAGACCTTAATTCCAAATTCAATTTTTTTTCTGGCTACGTATTGATGTGGTCTCATATTTTGTTCATCTAGTCTAGAGATGTTGTCTTTATTGTCCTGAATATAGTTTTTGATTTGTTTTTAATCAGCCCACTTTCCCTTTTTTTTGGCCCACAGAGTTTGACCAGTTATGATGTGTGCAGTATATTTCTGGGTACATCAACGTTATTGGTGTGGGTTGGCGTGATCCGCTATCTAGGCTACTTTCAGAAATACAATGTAAGTGTGCGTCTGTGTAACCCTTACCCATACACACAGTTTTACGTGGTTGCATTGTTATCTTTAGGTGCTTATTTTGACCATGAAGGCAGCCTTTCCAAAGGTGTTGCGTTTTTGCTGCTGTGCTGGAATGATCTACCTTGGTTATACCTTCTGTGGCTGGATAGTGCTGGGCCCGTATCATGAGAAGGTAACTATGTAGTTTTTATTTGGAGCATGAGTGTGAACTGTCATAAATTCCATTCTTCACGTGGGTTATAAAACCCTGGGCACAGTACACTCAGAAAAAACTTTCATGGGATTGTATATACGTATTGTAAAATGTTGACACTAGATGTCAGTATTCCCTTGTGTACCTTTCCTTAGTAAGCCAACTCCATTTATAAGAAATCTCACTAAACCTGTTTCTCAAACATGCAGGTAGGTGAAAGCAATGAAAGTGAAGTATACTCAATTATGAGGCAGTTTACATGCACTGAAAGCACTAAACACCATTCTGCAACAGGACTAAAATGTCAAAGCAAATGGTTTAAATTGACTGCAGTCCATTTTTCTTGAAACAAAAAGCAAAAAACCCTGTGGGAGAAGAGCTGTTTTTGCAATTCCACAAGAATGGTGATTACTTGTGTTCATAAATGTTTGCCCCTTCTATCTTTCCCAGTTTGAAGGCCTGAGCCTTGTGGCGGAGTGTCTGTTTTCCTTGTTGAATGGTGATGACATGTTCACCACTTTTACCCAGCTGAAGGACAAAAACACGTTGGTTTGGCTCTTTAGTCGGGCCTACCTCTACTCTTTCATTTCACTCTTCATTTACATGGTGCTGTCGCTCTTCATCGCGCTCATCACCGACGCCTACGAGACCATCAAGGTACTAGTTTTGTGCTTGTAATATAAATTACAGTAATCCCTCGAATATTGCGACTTCAACTTTTGCGGTTTCACTACATCGTGGATTTTTTTCTGGGGGAATTTTTTGTTGTAAGTTCATAAAAATGAGAAAATCCACGCTGAAACTTGCAAGCGAAAGCCACTCCCCTGTCCTCCGCTTGCTACTAGGACTCAGCACTGAAGTAAAAAAAAAAATAATTATTATTATTATTAATTTAAATTAAATAGGGGTGACCCTACTTTGCAGTTTTTCATTTATTGCAGCCATGTCTGGTCCACGTTAACCGCAATAATTGAGGGATTACTTTGTGTATATATACATATAAATATTACCAGACCATCAACAATCCCCTCCCTGTTATTGTGTATGCCCGTTATTACACTTTACCTTTTACTTTCAGAATTACCAAAAGGATGGATTCCCGCTGACAGATCTGCAAAAGTTCCTTAGGGATCAGAAAGATTTTGCAGCTTCAGAGGAGAGCAAAAAGACAGACCTCTACACCCACTATTCTATGTTCTGCTGTTGTGAAAAGTACGTAACGTACACACTGTATTTGTGTCACTATTCTCACACGCATGATGGCCTTTTGTTGCTTTTCTATTTAAATGTTGCTTGCTTGCAAAGTGAGGGAAGTCAGAGTAAATAAGTCGTGTTTATCTAAGTAGAAATCAGGTCTTAATTTGTCTGAACAAACTGCTCATTTCTTTTCAATGAGCTAATCCCTATCACCAGTGAGCATCTGAGTGCAGCGAAATTCCCTCATCTCTGAGGTTTGGCGTGGGCTCTTATTTCTGACAACGTAGAAATTGGTAGCTGGACACACCCAGCAATGGCTGATTAGAGGGTGTACACTGGGAATGTCCACCACCTCAGATTCACAGCCATGGATGGGTCTGTGACTCTATGATAAATGCACTCTAATCGGCACCATGTTGCAACTACAGCTTTAGAGCTACGGAAATGAAAGCCCAGTGGTTAGCTGGGCGGAAGATATGACTTGACATTGCACTTTGGTATGCAAGTTTGTAGCTTCTTACACAGCCTTGCACTTTATCCTTCTTACTGCTTTTACTACTGTCATTTTTTTAAATTAGATGGTATGTCCTTACATATCTCAAAGACCTGGAGAATACCGTGTTGGAAACTAAGTGAGCATGTAATGCTGTCTGTGCATACTGTACGTTCAAAAAGCATTTCAATACACAAAGATCGACATTTCGTGTATATGGGATAAATACTGTGGTTGATAAAAGATAGTTGCCCATTTACCTTTTTTTTTTTCAAACAGCTGCAAATGTCCAATAAAGGAAAGTTTAGTTTGGATTTTTATTTCGATTGAATAGAATTTTGGCAAATTTTGATGTATCGGCTAGTATCCTACTGTTTGTAGGCCCTTATCAGGAAAACCGATGCTTTGTTAATTTGATCTTTAAGCTGGGAAGCTCAAATTAGTATAAAATATGAAAAGCCCTTTATGGCAATACCAAAATTAAACGAGGAAGCCGGGAAGTAACATAAACGCTAAACAGGAAGTCCAGAGTAGGGATATGAAACCTCAGAAATGTGAGGTGGATGTGTGAACCACTACTTCACAGAATAACTCTTACTATTACAACTACAAATACTATTAACATATTTTTAGACCCTCTTTTATACAGAAGTCACAAAATGAGGGATACTCCTAAACATTAATTAACAAATAAAGACTGTTTTAACCTGTTTTTTTTTTCAATGGTTCTAATCCTAACAGAGTCTCTGAAAGTGATGACATCGCACTCATCAGCTGACATATGTTGCCCCTCCAGATTGAATCAATCTGGGAAGAAAGTGACGGAAAAAGAACTTCACACGTCTGACGCAAAAGCCGCAACGAGTCTTTATCAGAGTCCTTGCTTGTGTACTGCTGTCTGTCCAGAAAGACATTATGAGCTTCCCTATATTGAGCACAACTGAAACATAAACTTATCCAGTAAGTCTTGATGTCAAGATTTTTTTTTATCTGTGTTTGTCGGTGATTTGGGTGACAGTGTCAGCATTGAGTGGGACTGGTGGAGCGGTTGCACAAAGGTTTGGATGTGTCCACATTTCAGTGCTTTGTAGCGTTATGATGGTCCATTTTTTGTGCTTACATTGACATCAACCAAAGTAAAGAAAAGCTTACCTGTTACATCTCTGTGCGTCTTTGTTCCAAATTAAGCGTATCTTGTCGAATGCCCCAGTTTTACTTGTGACCTGATAAGAAACACAAATGCCTCACTAATTAAACTCTAGCAAGATACAGTCATTTCACTTTAATGGGCTTTTTAATTGTCTCAGGCAAAGCCTTATTAAGGCATTTTTTTTCTTGCCATTTTTCCATCACAGTCCTTTAGCACACACAGATGATCTTTTACAGCACCGATGTCAGGTGTCACAGCACCCTTATTAGGGAATCACAGCCCTTGGCGACAATAGTTTAGCATGTATTCAGAAATTCCTTTAAACAGGATGTGAAAGCGTCATCAGTTATCACTAAACTGGTACTAGTTTTGTCATCCAAGCCACCCCCACAAAGTGCTATGCGCCGACTTCCACTGTATTTATTGTAGTGTATTTCAGTATATTTACTGAAGGAATAAACATAGGATGTTGCCGCACTTGGCATCCCACACGTTTTTGGGCTCAGTCTTGTGGATCCAGACAGTCGTACTGTACTAGAATTTTTTTTAAATGCTATCACTCTATGCACAAATATGCATTTAGGAAGGCCTGAGACTTTGCTCCACACTCGTTTTACCTTCCATTAAATTATACGAATCAAAGTTTTTTTAACAGGCAGGGCTCATCGTTTAACCAGTATTGATTTTTAAAAAAATGGATTACTCTGTTATTGACCCGTTTTTCAATTTGTTTTAATGTATTCCTTGTTCTTAGTCCATTTCAAACCACTTTCTTTCTACAGCCTCATCACTGAAAAAGAAAAGTTTATAAATGGTGGTTAATTGTCTCTTAGTTGTTTTATGTGAGCAATGCACACGCCTGAATAATTTAACACTGTATGTAACCAGATTTGATTTGAGTGCTCTTAATGTTGTATTGCTCCCTTTCAATAAGCAGGCCTTATCTGGAGTTTTACAGTAATTGTCTCCATTTCACAAATGAGACCTTGTGTGACTCACCTCCTGCTTGCTATTGTTACAGTGAATCTTAGTTTCCCCACAAATGGGTCTTTAAAGTGTTGTAAAGTTGGCGTTCTTAAACATGACCCTTAGTCCAAATACCACATATTTCTGCATCTCTGCTCATCCAATGAGCCAATTCCCGCCAGCGACAACATTGAAATATTCGCTGAGATCTTTTTGGACACACCCAGTGATGGCTCATTAAAAGCGATACTGTGGCAGTGCCCCCGCAACCCAACCACAAAACCACCCCTTCCTCCTTTTAGTGCTTTTTCAAATTATACATCCTCATCTGTTGGAATAGCATGATGTACAATAAGATTGTAAGATAAAATGACAAAGTGGCTTGGCAATTGCTTGTTCATATTGTATCGGTTTTTGTAAGTATAGAAACATCGATGTCATAAGAAACTTGCCCAGAATTTGGCCATTGTCATGGAGACTTGACACTGATTAATCAGACTTTGCCCAAAGTTTGGTCGTTGTCATGGAGACCTGACACTGATTAATCAGACTTTGCCCAGAGTTTGGTCGTTGTCATAGAAACTATATTCATTCGGAGAGAGTTGCAAAGGACATCAGGCTGAGCTGTTCCCAACTGTTAGAGCTCTCTCTCTCCATCCTGCAGTCTGGGAATAAACCTATTTACTATTAAATTGATCTCACTCTTTCTTGACCTGCTCCTGAAGTTGTATTTTCAGATCTATCACATGAATCTTACATGCTGTGCTATACTAGTACAAAATGTTTTCTGTGTATAACAGTATAGACAGCATTAAGTTAAGATGTTTTAAAAACATATTTTCCCATTGTTTCACTCACTTTCTTATTTCAAGTTAGCCGCCAGCCTCTATGTAATTGTGTGGACATGCAATCTTGGTTATCATTTAGCCATTGTATAATCAGGTTTTATATTGCAAACTAATCTAAAACATATCAAATGAACCTCCTTCAAGATTATTATGAGGCTTTTTTGAAAAAGCGACCCTCTCAGAGCGTCATCATGTTTCTCAATGGGAAATCATTTGCAACCTGACAAATGTCATTTTAACGAGGTTCATTCCCAATGAGCTCAAGAAAATGAAATTAGCATGTTTGCTAAATGTATTTCCTGTAATTTGGTAATTTGATAAGACAATGTTCCAATTTCAAAATGTGAAACCAGAAAATGCATATTAGTGAGTGGTTGGCACATCCTCCTCACTGTTCCTTTGTGGAGTTTGTATCTTTTTCCCATGCCTGCATGGGTTTTCTCTGGGTACTCTAACACCCTTAATTGGTTGCCAGCCAATTGCAGGGAACAAAGAGAAGAACTACCATTCATGCTCATACTTAGTGTCAATTTAGAGTGTTCAACCAGCCTGGTGTGCATTTTTGGGGATTTGAGAGGAAAACTGGAGTAACTAGGGAAAACCCACGCAGGCCCAGGGCGAACATGCAAACTCAGAACTGTGGGGCAGATGTACATAGAGATAACATGCATTTAAAAAAATAAAAAAAAGTTTTTTAATCTTGTTTTCATTTCCCTTTTATGTCCACGTCTAAATTTGCAGGCACATACACAGCATTTTAGCACTTGAGCATCTGGTGTTTTGCAACTGGATCGTCTTTGGACTGCGGCAAAATTTTCCCCATCCTTTCAATCAAAAAGTAAGATTATCCATTGCTGCTGCCTCTTTTGGACAATGGACAGACTGTTACAGCAAGGCAGTAAGTTTAGACAGGTAGGAGGCACAATTCCCAATATTAATACGGTACTATTAAATCACACCCTGACATAACACCGTTAAAACAAACGAGGGTATATATGCTTCTTAAAAGACAATCCCCCCAAAAATTGAGAGAGCAGGTTTTAGTCAGCATCAACTGCAAACAGTTGACCTCTAGTAATATATAAAAACATGTTTAAATACATTGCCAAGATTTAAAATACAACATTTGTGGTTTCAAAAACTGGAACTGCTTACTGAGATTCTCAATCTATTATTAAACCCTTTTTTTGTTTAAAAAGGGGAATGGAAATATACAACTAAAATACGGGGGTTCCACATCCTCTTCACATGGTACATGATTGTGTTCATGATCAGTCAGTCACATTTAGTGAGAAGACAATTCTGTTAATATTAAATTAATAAAGCATTTCTTTGCTTTTCAAAAGATTAGATGACAGGGTACAGAAAAATAAATATTTCATAGTTAATATGTGGCTATATTTTAGCAATCTGTGCCCATAGATTACTAAATGGTGGGTACAGATTGATAAACTATAGCCATAGATGACTAAATTGTGGGTACAGATTGGTAAACTGTGGGTAGATGACTAAACTGCTTAATAATATCTACACACAATCTGTGGAAACAGTTTCAAACTTTCAATTTAGTAATTTGTACCTATAATTTAACAGTTTAGTCATTTATGGATGCATTTTACAAACTGGTGGATGCATATTAGTAAATTGCAGGTACAGATGACTAAACACAATAGTAGTCTGTACCCATAGATTACAAAAATCTGCATACAGATTGATAAACTGTTCTTGTAGATTACTGAATTGTGGATACAAATTGGTGAACTGTGGATTCATTATGACTAAACTGTTTATAAATCTGTACACACAATTTAGTAACATTTACTGACAAATTCCGTTTAGTAATATGTACCCATGTATGACCAAACTGTGGGTGCACTTTATTAATCTACGGGTACATTTTATGAAACTGTGGACACAGATTAGCCAATTTAAAACAGACAGTCATTCGTAATTTCAGATTATGCAATCATCATCTCAGCACGCAGTTACAGTGTGGGTACAGAGTAGCAAATTGTGGGCACGGATTAGCAAACTGTGGGTACATTATCACAAATTCTGGGTACGGATTAGTCATTTGTAAATTCAGATTACTCAATCATTCTGCAATCTCAGCACGCAGTTAATTTACAGTGTGGGTACATAGTAGCAAATTGTGGGCATGGATTAGCAAACTGGGTACATTATAGAAAATTGTGGGTACGGATTAGCAAATTGTGGGTATGGATTAGTCATTTGTAAATTCAGATTACACAATGATTAGTAAACTGTGGACACATCATTGCAAATTGCGGATGCAAATGATCTAATTGTGGGTATTTTGGATTAAATTGGGTGGCAAATGAACATCCAGCGTGAGTAACATGAGGGAATGAATGGAATGAATTGTTTCAATTGACTTCAATTGAAACAAACATTCATTATTCACCTCTGTTGTAACATTTTGGAGTTTTCGTGAAAATACAATCAAATCTGTTTGCGCGCACGCTCGCTTTGTGATTAATTGCGCCGCGGAGGAATTTGATCAAAATGCCGGCGGATTGATTTGACATCCACGCCCTCCCTGGCGTCATCGCGTGGAAAGGAACAAACAAACTGGGAGTTTTTCCTCCTCTTCTCTCGCTTTACTTCGTTGCACGCCGTCACTTCATTGCCGCTGTCGCCTCCCTCCGTCCACGGCTGCGTGGGCGCTCGGCTGGAGGGACCGGAGGGGCGAAATGCTCGCTTACTCGGCGGGGAACCTGCGCACTTTTTCGGTGTCGTGACGCGGCCATTTACCTGAGGTGAGCTTCCCTAGCCGATTTCAAACATTTGGGTTTGACACACTTTTGTCGCTCTTTGACAATCCGATCCTCTCTAATCACAGATAAGAAACCGAGTTTGAATAGGTTGTAAAGTTTGGACGAACTTGTCTGGACAAAATTGTACTTTGAACTCTTGGCTACATTTTGCCAATCTCATATTAATCTATGATCGTCCACCATCGGGTGTACATTTATTTGACACATTTCGATATTGAGGACTGGGGATGGCGTGAAGAAAGACAAATTAAATCCCAAAAAGTGGAGTGTTGAGTTGCCATCACTAAAAAAGTAAAGACAAATATGTTGTATAGTTTTTTTTTTCTGAATACTACAGGGATTTAAAAAGTATATCCTATGTAATATAATATCCTCCGTATTCATCTGACAAGTGACTATAAAGTATAAATATACATCATAAAGATTAACTTTTTGTATACATGTGGCCTACATGACACAAAATGTGACTTTCATCTATGTGGATGCCAGGTGCTAATTATAATTATATTCCTTTTTAACATGGTTGACCTGGTGGTTAAGTGGTTAGTGTGCTGGCCTCACAGTTGTGGGGTTCTGGGTTCAAATCCTGGTCAGTCCACCTGTGTGGAGTTTGCATGTTCTTCCTGGGCCTACAATATACCCAAAAATTGCAAACATAGAAAATATGGAAAATGGACCTATTATGAAAAAAAAAAAGTGTTTTCAGTGTGCCTGTTGGGGTGGCATCCAAATCGGTGAGTTTGTAATTGATTGCGTGGGTGTGAGCTGTGGCAAGCCCCTGCCTGAGTGTACATCTAAGTACTTGTTTTGTTTATGCCGTTATACTGTTCCTCTGGCACTTCATATTTGGATTAAATGCGCATTGTTTTCTACATGCAAGTTCAATACATTAAGTAAGAAAAACGGTTCAGTAATGACCCACCACCCAACAAGCTTTCATTAGGAGTGGTTGTTCATCATTTTTCCCCCCAAAAAACTATAGTGAGCAAAAATCTGAGATGTGAGGTTTTGGTAAATTAATAAAATAAAGTGTTTTGACCTTGTGTATGTTTTATACTGGCTCCAGGTATGTGATAATCACCACGCTTACACTTTGTAATATGTTATGTATTTTTGGTTTTTAAATTGTGCAATCAAAAACAAAATATTAAATAGTATTTAGCCGTGTACCCCTGGAAAAAAATATTTTTAAGTCGATAAACTTTCATTGGAAATTAAACTTTAGTCATGTTATTTTTTTATCTTTATCCACTGGAATGAAAAGATTTTTCACTGCACAATTGAAAACAAACCATAGTGATTTTTGTTTTTGTAGAAAAATGGCTGTGCAAAACTTCAGCTGCCATTACGACAAACCCATGAGCTTCTTCTACAACAACAGCGGCGCAGACGACAAATGGGACACGACCCAGCTCATTCTGGTCCAAGTGGTGGGCTCACTCTTTTGCTGTTTCATCCTGCTCTCCAACGCCATGGTCATCGCAGCTGTCATTACGAACAAGAGATTCCATTTTCCGTTCTACTATCTCCTGTCCAACCTCGCCGCCTCGGACTTCCTGGCGGGAATAGCGTACGTGTACCTCATGTTCAACACGGGAGAGGTCTCGCGGAAACTGACAGTGAAAGGATACTTTATCCGCCAAGGTCTTCTGGACATCAGCCTCTCCGCCTCACTGGCTAACCTGCTTGTCATTGCGCTCGAGCGTTACATCTCCATTATGAACTTTAAAGTCCACAGCAACTTGACCAAGAGGAGGGTGACCCTGCTCATTGTGCTGGTGTGGGGCATCTCCATTTTCATGGGTGCTGTGCCCAGTCTAGGCTGGAACTGTATCTGCAACTTGAATGACTGTTCGCAGCTCGCCCCCATTTTTAGCAGGGGCTACCTGATCTTCTGGTCAGTGTCTAACCTTGTCGTGTTCCTAGTCATGGTTGCCATTTACATGAGGATCTACGCCTACGTCAAGAAGAAGACGTCGATGCTCAACCCACACACCAGTGGTTCCATGAACCGCAAGAGGACGCCCATCAAACTCATCAAAACAGTCATGGTGGTACTTGGTAAGTAAGATTTTTGCCTCTTCTTCTGATGATTCATATTGCTCTTCTATGGCTATCGTCAGAGTTATTGAATTGTCTCAGATTTCAGGAAATAAGTCATAGCGGAATAACTTGCACATAACAAAGACTCCTATTGTTTTGCGCAACTAAAGTATGACTTTTCTCCTTTGTTGTACCACATATGCATTGTATGTGGTGGACTTTTTTTAGGAGGTGGAGTAAACAGGGTACAAACAGTGCATGTAGTATTTTGGTAGACTTGATGATTGTCAACAAACTCAAGCAAACTCAAACTAGGCAGTCATTCTCCTTGAAACGCCTTATCTTCTTCAGCATTCTTTGACAAAGATGAGCCAGTCAGATAAATTGATCTTACCATTTGTTGAGTGGTTGTAACACACTCTCCCCCACTAAGGTTAAAGTACTACCATTTTTTGTTGTTGTATTTATAATAGAGAAGACACAGGCTTCAACCAGACCAGTTGCAATGATTGCCTCGCATTCAATATAATGAATGCTATGAATAAAATAACTGAATTTATAAATTCATTCATTTTCCATACTATACTATTACAAGTCCGTAACTTTCACTTATTTAGGTATTTTGCCGAGTAAACGCAGCTTATGGAGAAGCACCACCAATTTCGTCACACGCAGTTTCTGGGTGTGATGACAAGTAGGCTTTTTGTGTTGTTGATAATGACGACAGGGCCTATGTCCGATTATTATTATTCTCACGAGGGTGCTGGAGCCTACCCCAGCTAACGATTGACAGGTTGCCTGAACTGGCATTTCTGAACAAATAAACGTTCCGACTTAAAATGTCACCTTCGAGAAAATTTAAAGTGTGCAATCAGCCTACTAAGCATGTTCTCAGGAGGAAGCCCATGTACGCAGAGAAAACCTATTGTCAACTTCATTGTCAGATTCTAGATGGCAAGGAGAAAAAGTGTTCTTAATAACCATATGGGCAGAATTATAACGTGACATGAGGAAGCATAAGTAGCACAGGCAAAATGTCTCCTACCCTTGCTACTCGGTATGTAAAATATGACAATAGAAACAACACATTTTCACCAATAATGAAATAAATCATAAAGTTATTATCAAAGGACTATTTTAAAATCCTTTTTGTATGCTTTGTCCACCTTATACATAAACGGCGAATAAAAGCAACAGTTTGGAATGTTAAATGGTTACTTTCATATATCATCTCTTGGGATTCATTTTGTCTTATGGGATAAATAGATTTTACATTAGAATAAAACAGGTTTACCTTTACTTTTAGGCATGTTTTGTTTTGTTCCTCTACTTTAAAAAAAAGAAAATCATGTCTGGGTAGATAGCATAAGTCGTTGCTCTTTATCTGCACGTGATTTGTTTGCCCATCCAGATGGTTTGATAACTGTACAGTATGCATACATGACTTATTCCAAACTGTTGTGTAATTAGGGCTACTCCTCTGGATATGTGATGGGCTGTTCACTAAACAAAACAATTCAATGAGCGTCCCCTCCTCCAGCCCAGGAAAACAGGAAAACATAAGAGAAACACACTCTCTCCACGTTGCCACACACTCGTATGATCTTGTAGTACAAAGCTTACAAATTGGCTAACAGATCTTATTCGTACAGTATTATAATTTTCGGAGATTTGGGGTCAAATGCACTACTACTTGTTTTAGTTCAAACAAGGTGACTTTGTGTCCGGGTTCAAGGACATGGTTTATGACAGGCGTTGTTAGACTGTTAACTCTTGCTCTAGTTTGCTGCCTATAAGTGGAAACTGGACAAACCAGTTCTGAGACGTGCTTTTGGGGTCTAGTGATTGTGAAAATTTGGTATATGCCGTCATGTGAGCATGTACAGTTTGCGTAAACAAAGTCTCTCCACAACTGAGACGAGCTGAAAATTGTCATTTATTTATTCTGAAAACAGAAGTTGGAATTCTGTTGTTTTCATATTCATCTTTCATATACGTTTGGATGACTGTCATTAATGAAATTTAATAACATCAAGACAAAATGGATGTTTCTGAGAATGTTGGTGCCTGCTTTTATAATCCACACATGAATTCACAACACAACATTTTCTCTTAAAGTAGTGTTTGCACTCCCTATTCCCCCTCCAAAACATTTACCTAGTATATGAAATCTGAATTACATGCTCATTCTCTGAAGACTTTTTTTAGCCCTTTTGATTGAAAGATCAGGGAAAGGAAAGCTTCCACATTTTTACAATTGGTAAATATAAAATCCAATATATCATAATGTATGAATACTATATATCGCTCTAAATGACATGAGTGGAAAACATAGTATGTTATATTCTTTTATCTCTAGACATGTAGAAGGTTAAGAAGACACATTACTTGTGAAGGCAAGTTGAAGCTTGTGCTTTCATTCAAAGCCAAAAAATCTCTTAAGCGGCTCTTCTCTGTGCCCAGGCATGTTGAGATACTAGATTTACACTTCATGGTTCAAGTGGCCCAACTTTGATACATTGGTCTCAATGTTCAATCCCCAGTGGTACAATTTTGAAATAAAATATGGCATTTTGCATTTTAAAAGAGCATATGTTTCCAGAATGGCTACAAAAATCCAACATTACATGATTACAAGAAAATGCTATTGCTCCAGAATTTGCATGAAGATTCTTTGCTCTACAGTAAATCACTTCCTGTGGATTTTCTTTCATTATTAATTATATTAAGATACCTCAATATACAGCAGTGTTAAAAGTCAAAACCCAATAGTTACCAATATTAGTAGATAATTATATATCTTTATGATTGAGCAAAAAAATATGCTACTGTTCTGCTTCTGTTTACATTGGATAGGTTGCAGGGTGGCGTGATGCATTTAACATTTGCGATTTACAGATTTAAAAATGAATAAATAAATAAGATTTGCCATCTGAAAAACAATCAGGTGGCATAAAAAGCAGAGCTGTGCTTAGCAAAGTAATCTACCGTATTGGTTGCTAATCCAGGCAAAATACTGTCATGTTTGCATAATTCTATTTGTTGTTGTAGGAGCCTTTGTGATCTGTTGGACTCCCGGCCTGGTGGTTCTGCTGCTGGACGGTCTCAACTGCACCAGCTGTAAAGTCATGAAACTGAAGCGATGGCTTCTTCTACTGGCAGTACTGAACTCTGTCATGAACCCTTGCATTTACTCCTACAAGGACGAAGAAATGTGGGCAACCTTCAAGAACCTCATGCGATGCATCGGCAACGGTACTCGGCGCCAGCGTTCCACCAAGGCCAACGCCCGGCCGCTCAGTTCCACCCCGGAAATGGGCAACAGCCAGCCGCCGTCCGAGGAGATGAAAAATAGCGATCATGAGATCCTTCAGACCTGAGAGTGGGATTTAATCTGAACCTCGAAGACTCTCCGTTCCCGTGAAGATAGACGAGATTCGGCGAGATAATGCATCGATTGGAGTCGACCGTTTTTTTTATCTTCAATAAAAAATGTTGTTTGGAGAAGAGTACCTGCACAGGCCTGCTGTGGCAATCGAAAGTCGCAGTTTTAGGGATGCTGACAAGATGAAACGCCTTGATGACGGATCACTATGAATACACTTGTTTTCACTTGTGTCAGAATTTCAGCAGTTTGGGAAATTATCTCCAATGGCAGATTTCAATCTTCCTCCTCTCTCGGTTATTTATGACTGAAAACAAAACAGTAGAAATGAGACCCTGCTCACGTTCTTTTTTTTCTTTGACATTCCAAGGCTGATGCATAGTAGTTTGTGAATAGGAAATAGCATCACATTGTGAGGAGTGTATCTTTTTGAGGAGTAATTTCCTTAAACTACTACTCCAGTTCTGCAAGTCATTCATTCATTTTCTGAACCGCTTATCCACACAAAGGTTGTGGGGGGTGATGGAACCAATCCTAGCTAATTACGTAGTTAGCGTTCTTCAAACAGAATTAATGTACATTATATCCTCTGGTAATTAAGTCATTTTGCTGCATGCTCACATCCACATCTGTACTATACAGTACACCCTCGTGGTGACGGAAAACTACAAACTTGCCTAGGAATGGACACCTTTTAAAACCGGTACCTCTGCCATTGAGTGTCAAGCACATATTTGTTCCCTTCTGTCAGACACCAAGGCATTTAATCTTGTCTCAGTCTAGTAAGGTGTTTTCCCAAATCGTCACAAATGCTTCTGCCATAGGATGTATGATAGCTAACCACTTCACCATCCTCATTGTTGTTGTCCCTATTTGCAGTCTTTGCCTGCGAGCCAAAGATAATAGTCCCTCATAAACTTATCGCCGCTGATTGAGACAAACTTGTTCTCCCTGTAGCATTTCCCCACATCCGCTGCAGCTCCCTTTAATGGCTGCTGCAGCTCTGTTGAAACAAAGGCCAGTGGCTTGTAAAGAAAAGAAAAAAAAGATGTCGTAACACACTGGATTCCTGCTGGAGGTTTGTCACACAATACCGTAGTTTACCTGCAGGAAGCAAGGAGGATATGACTGACGTAGACTACATTGCTCTTTCCCAGACATTTGTGCTATAAATAACTGATTGGTCTGACAAACGCGCTTGCAAATAGGCAAGTTCAACCTTCCTCGTGGCCTTGGTAAAGCTGTTGCATATTCTCGGAAATGCCCACTTTTTAAAACGATGTGGCGTGCAACACAGTCTTTTTAGAATTGAAATAGTGTGTTAAAAAAAGGCAAACTTAAGAACACCTCTGACCAATCTTTGTTCCTTATCTTGAAGGTGAAACGTGTTGCCCAATTCACACTTAGAAATTCTGGTGTAATATAGTATGAACGTAAACCAATTTCTATCCCGGAAATGTATGAATAGATTCGCTGATATGCGAACAAGTTAATGTTGGACTTCAACCTGTTCTGTTTTTTTTCTTCCTTCCTGTTCTTACCCTTGCCTTTTTTACCCTAATTAGTCAATAATAACTATATGAATATTTAGATTATATACCTGCATGAAAAAAAACATTCAGGGCCTTAATATAAATATCAAAAAGATCAAAAGCAACCATGGCGTTAACTGAGCATGTTCTGTCTGGCATGAAGCGTCTTTAGCCTGCTGCGCAAACCTTTTTACTGCCTGCCTTCATATATCATAAGTTGAGTAATTATTGGTATAAGAACATTGATGCCATAAATTTAAAGTATTCATATCTTCATGACCATGAAATGTTGCACGTTTATAGTGGTGTGATCAATAAAAGATGTTCAAGACACTTTTTTTTAAAACTGAAACACACCAAAAACTCAATTCATATGAGATATGATGGGCAAAACTGTGATATAAATGACAAAATAACAAGATTCCACAAACCCGAGCTACAAGACAAACATGTTTTGATGAAGTTCCATAGATTCCTTTCCATCATCTCTGCCTCTTAAAGATATTTTAGAGCCTTTAGTCAATTTGAGCGACCTTCTCGTTGGGTGATATACTATATTTTCAGAGGGAGTAACGTGAACCACCTCTGAAGTTGGATGTCAGTTCAAACAAATGGCCCAAACCCTGTTGTAAACCTGTTCATCAAACTTTGAGTTTTTCATGCAATGTGCTTTCCAGAGAATGACGGCTATAAAAGCCTCCGAGCTGAACATTGGTCCAGCAGCAAAGTGTTTTTTCTTCAAACAGTATTGTTTACTGGGTTACGGTTCAGACCTCATTAAACTTGAGTGCTTGTCTGTTCATCCTCGGCTTCCAGCACTGCTGTCTGTGCCACTCACATTTTTGCAAAGCATCAAAGTGTTTGGTGGAAAGCCTTTTTATTGCCACTGTCCTGTAATTTTGCATTCTCTGCAAGGAAAAAAAAGGAATTCTGACCATTTTCTGGAACACTGACTTTTCATTTGCTCTTAATCTCAAGCCAAATGGTGTATTGGGTAAAACAACAAAAATGGAAAAGAGTGCACGTACAGTAAAATGCTGGTCAAATGAATGAAGTTATAATGTTTGTATAAATATTAGGAATGGCCCTCGATTAAAAAAAACATGGATTAATTCAAAACAGCAGAAACACAGTCTGGAGATTTAAGAATTATCTGAAGTTAAATTGTGTTTTGAAGACTTTTCCTCCTCTGGAACAGTCTGATATTTGAATGGGAAAAAGACGGATAAGCCAGATGCCGGCATCCCAGATCACATAAATAAATCTTCAGTGCCTCGCAGACTATTGCGGTGTTACAGCTGGATCACAACCTCAACCCTCCCTTAAGCTGTTCTTCTGTAATGGCATTAAGCATCAGACAAAGCCTTTGTTGGCAACAAAGTCCTGAGAATTGGTTGAAAATCATCATAGAATCGTCCTCTTGTGATAGCGAACAAAGGATATCCATCCATTTTTTTCTCACCACTCAACCTGAGTTTTCGGAACACTACCAGAAATCTCAAATACCGCACATTTAGGATTTTAACGAACATAGTCCATATGGCAAAAAAAAAATCCCTGCCTCCGATTGTAAAAAAAACTGTAGTGCCATCCTTCCTTAACTACAATTAAATCAAGATGGAGGCTTTACCTCATATAGTATTGGGGGGGAAAAACCTTCCAATTAAAATGAAATGTTAGTTCTGATTAGAGATGATTGTTATTGACAACCTAATAGAAGCCACACACAAACACACTTCATATCTCAAGTGTCTGACTGAACGTTGATTGAAGAGCTACTTCTTCTGATTGGACAACTGAGGACGCAGAAGGGATGGGTGGAAGTGGAGAAGGTCACGTACATGTGAGGTCAATCCTTCAGTCAGCCATCTGATGATCCCAAAACACTGCACACTTGGCTATGGCTCTGTGGACCGAGGTATCGTTCTTCCTAGCGTGCTTTTTGGTGAGTCCTCACTCTGCAGAATTTCTAGGAATGCATCATCTGTGTCTTTTGATTGTTGTGTGAATTGGAGCAAAATTGTGACTAGTCCATCTTGTCATTTGCTTTTCCAACTCTGACCATGAACTAAATGAGTTTCAATTCGTTTGTGCAGAGTGTTCATTGTTGGCATGATCTGGACAACACGGAGTACGACTGCTGGCCTGCCAACAATCCAAATGATTTCAACATGATAACTTGTGGTGGTATGTCTTATTAGCTGTGAGCTTTTGTCTTTTTATTTGTGTTGTTACAGTGAAATATATCCGCATTGGCCGTTTTTGAAAGCAGTCACTGCGTCGAGTTGCTATTCATGTATTAAATCATTGTAAAATGAATTCTTTTGGAATCATTCTGATAGAATTTGTCATTTGCATGTGTGTCTGAAGGTCTGGAAATGGCTTGGGTGCAGCGCCCTCCGGAGAAAGTCACCAATGGGGAAGAATTCAACGTTTCGTACACAGTCACAGCCTCAGATTCTTTCTACGACTATGCGGTCCGCAACAAGATTTTCCAGTTCAGGTGAGCTACTTTCATTAACATTCGGAATCTTGAATGTCTGCTGTGTGCTGATTTTTGACACGCACGTGCACAGGCAAACCGCAAAGATCATAAATTTGGACATTTTACTCAAATGAGCAGTTAAAATACTGTTCATCAAACTAATCATTTGACGTCAACGTAGTAAGTACCATAGCCATGCTTACTTAAGATGTCTACTACTGTAATCAACAAAATGAAACTTTGACACTGTTTTTTTGTGTTAAAAAAATGAACAAATCCCATTTTATGAATTTAAAAGACCACAAATTGATTTGCCAATTCAAATCGTGTACAAGATTCTGTTGTTCATTGCAAGAAATGGAATATAGAATTTTATAATAAATTATATATACTATTATTCGCAGATTGTGTTTTACATTCTAGTGATTGGTACACTTTTTTTTTTTGCATCCAGCAATGCTGCGGAGGCAAAAAGCTTCTGTGATGATCACGAATGTCCATCCAACTGGAACAATGCCAACGAACTCAATTGTTGCGTGTACCATGCCAACATCCACTCCTGTCCCTTAGGCCTTATGGTCAGTTCTTTTTTTTAACTTGAAACACTTTCATTCCCAATAAGATTTGCCAAAATTGTCTGTCGGACTGCAGAGATACACCAAAAATATAATCACATTCATTTGAAAATGTTCAATAACTAGTTTAAGAAACCCGTTGTTCAACAGAAACAAGGCGGCATCTGTGGCCCGTGGATTCCCGACGATGGCAAAATAGTGACCCATACGGTCTCCAAAGCAGGCAAGATGAGCCAGAAATATTGGACGTCAAAAGTGCGTATAAATGGCTTTTCTTGAGGTTGATAGCTTGAACAATATTGACCTTCTTGAATCAGAAGTTTTTTATGGTAGAAGAAATAATGACAAGGACATCTTTTCTTTGTAGGTGGTCCTGATCCACGTGGGGGTCACTTCAGTTATTGCCCATGTTAAAATAGGGCAAATGCATGCGGCATTGGAATCCAAAGTTCTTGTTGTCAGTGCTCAAGGTCAGTCTGCATTGTGAAAAAAATTTGAGAAAAGAAAGGCTGCACAAAAGGGCAAACTCAATTGTTTGGCAATACTATGAACACAATAAACTAGCAAGGACACAAATAATCCGTTTGGGGAGAAATTTGCAGTACTATTCCATACCTGTCAACCTCTGCCGATAACTGCCCTTATAAATGATTATTGATTCCCCTTACAAACCCCCCAAAAACCTTACAAACACCGTACGACTCGTACGGTGTTTGTAAGGTTTTTTGGGGGTTTGTAAGGGGAATCAATAATCATTTATAAGGGCAGTTATCGGCAGAGGTTGACAGGTATGCTATTCAATAAACCTAGAGCTGATCTATGTCTCTGAAATATGGAAATTCCATTGTTGCAGTGTGTGGGGACGAAGTCTGCGAGTTGGAGGAGAATTGCCTCAATTGCCCTGCTGACTGCGGTATCTGTCCCATGTCCATGGCGATCAAGGTCTCCATAGGCCTGCCCGTGGCATTTTTCAGCGCTGGATTCATCCTAACCATGGTGGTAAGTAAATGTGTGCATGAGAGAGAGAGATCCGAATAAATTTACAAAAATAGGACTAAGTACAGCGTTGTCTTCATTCTCTTCCCTGCAGTGGCTTCAGTACCAGAAACAGAAGATGTTTTGGGATGAAAGCTGGATCATTGACTACAAGAGTATAATATTTGGTATGGTGAAAATGTTTGGTGTGGGCGTACTTGGGGTTGAACAACTAAAAGGTTTTTTAGTCGACTGTAAAATGCTTAAAGTATACATGATATTTTTTCAGCACAGTATGACAGTTGACTAGTTTGAGTTTATTAGTAAAGGCTAATCCGTTCAACCCTTGTATATACGTACTACATCTGCAGGTAAAGTGATTGGTACAGACTTTGGCAGCACAAACAGCCCCCAGCAAGTCAAGAGCACTTCAAATGTTAGTCAATTGACTGACATCACTATGTGCACCGGCGTCAATACCTTCTTCAAACAAGGTTTCATCCAGCCTGGCAACTAGTAAGGCAGCAAGGATTGCAAAGTTCACTCCCATCTGTCCATTTTCTGAGAGCCAGAGTTTATCCTAGCTGACTTTAGGGCAAAGGCATAGGACAGTGAGTCTAAACAGGCTATCCATAAAAAAATATAATGGGATTAAATTAGTAGTGGCACGCAGTTTATGCTTGTCGAAAAACAAATATTCTAAAACAAATACACAAATCTTTTTTTTGTGTTTGTGTATCGTACCATGTTGTATTTTAACTTGGGAAATTTTCCTTACTGGCTCTAGACAAACAATCAAGAAAGCCAATCTGTTTGATGTTTTGATTTTAAAACCACAGAGTAACAAAACAGCTGTTTTTCATGTTTCTAAATGTTGGGTGTGATTTCTAAAAGCGACATGGATAAATACAGGATACCAAAGATGATGTGAAAGAGCCATTTATCATTCTCAAAGCAAAAAGAAAAATTGGTTAATTGTGTTCTTGTTTAAAAAAAACAGCCTAAAGATCAATTTAGTTCATCTTTTGATGATGCCGATTAAAACATGACTTCTTTGCCATGTATTTTACACTTTGTAATTGACATTGCTTTAATCCCAATTGCTCTGATTCCGTTTTTTAAGGCAATCTGGCTTTATGGACAGTGATACAGTGATTTGTTGACTTATAATTGTGACTTGCAATTTACCAGCAACCTTAATGAGCACAAGCAGTTTACAAACTTGATGGACAGCTGTACACACATTCATTGGAACCTGTTGTCTTGACTAATGACTAATTATCTCAAATTTGCCCTACCATATCTTTTTAGTGATGGCAGGACAGTTGCAGTGAAACACCTGCAAAAGAAACACTTTGCTCTCTCTAAAAACATCAGGAAGGAGGTGAAAGAGGTCAGGTGAGGGAGAACAGGTGACACTTTCATAGCTTTGATTGTTACCTGACAATATGTTTCTTCCCGGTTAGACAACTGGACCACCCGAATCTTTGCAAGTTCATCGGGGGCTCAATAGAGGTTCCCTATGTTAGCATTATAACAGAACACTGCCCTAAAGGAAGCCTGTCTGATGTTCTACTCAGTGATGAGATCCCAATCAACTGGGGATTTAGGTAAGGACAGACACATTCAGTATTATGTCTCCTCCTACCAAAAAAATAAATCATTACATTGACTTGAATTGAATGCTTTTATTGTCATTATACAAGTATAATGAGATTTAAAGCATCACCATGAAGTGCACAAATAGCAACAACAAGCAAACAAACAAATAAATAAGAACAATGAATAACTGAATAATCAATAAATAAGTCATAATTAATAACGTAATCAACATATAAGTCGTCAACAACAAGCAAACAAACAAATTAATAATAACAATTAATAACTCAATAATCAATAAATAAGTCATAATAACGTAATCAACATATAAGTTGTCAACAACAAGCAAACAAACAAATTAATAATAACAATTAATAACTCAATAATCAATAAATAAGTCATAATTAGTAACGTAATCATCATATAAGTCATCAACAACAGGTAGGGAAGTGCACAAATAACAACAAATAAATCAAATATAATCAATAAGTAATAAATAAGTCGTCAACATAATAAATAAGTAGTAGTCAACATAGATAAGTAGTCAACAGGAATAAGTGATCACATAATATATATATTTTTTAATGTATTATTTATTTATTTATCCAACACGTTCCAATATAACTAAAAAGTGCATCACTGAAAAATACACTAACCATGAAATTCACGCTGACCGTGTAAATTTATCTCTTTAAACTAAAAATAGTATTTATCTGCTACTCTACAGACTGTCATTTGCCACTGACGTTGCCCGTGGGATGTCCTACCTTCACCAACACAAGATGTTTCATGGTCGACTTCACTCCAGAAACTGTGTTATCGATGATCGCTGGGTTTGCAAGATCTCAGGTCAAAAACGGCAACGAGCAAAATACAATGTGCAGTTTAATAATTCATTCCATTTCCCCCCGTATAGATTATGGCCTGACATTCTACAGAAAGGAGGACTTTGACGAGGTCAGCAATGCATTCACTTGTGGTGACATAAACCGTGTCTACTGTGCTCCGGAGGTCCTTCTGGGAACCAGCCCACCCGTGACACAAGTGGCGGATGTCTACAGGTTTGAATTTAAAATATACAAAGTTGAAGTTAATTAGAGGGCAGCCCGGTGGGTGAGTGGTTAGCGCAGGGGTGGGCAAACTATTCCACAAAGGGCCGCAGTGGGTGCGGGTTTTCATTTCAACCCATTGAGAGGGCACCTTTTCACCAATCCGGTGTCCTACAAGTGCAATCAGTGGATTGCAGTCAGGTGCTTCTTGTTTTCTGCAGGAATCTCATTGGTTAAACTGTCTGTGCTATATCGGTTGGAACAAAAACCTGCACCCACACCGGCCCTCGAGGACCGGTTTGCCCATGCCTGGGTTAGCGTGTTGGCCTCACATTTCTGAGATCGAGGGATCGATCCCAGGTCCGATCTTCCTGCGTGGAGTTTGCATGTTCTCGCTGGGCTTGCATGGGTTTTCTCTGGGTATTCCGGGTTCCTCCCATAGCCGCAAAACACGCAGTGTAGACTGGTTGAACACTCTAAAAATTAATGAGCGCGAGGAGCAATTGTTGCCCGTCTTGTGCCCTGTGATAGAGTGGCCGCCAATTCGAGGTGTCCCCCGCCTGGTGCCCATACATAGTTAGCGGGGATAGGCTCTAGCACCCCCTGCGGCCCTTGGGAGGATAAGCGGTATGGAAAATGAATGAATGAAAAACTCAGGCAGGAGCCACTTAAAGACTCTGTGAAGTAAAGTCAGATTTAATCCTGTATACAATCTATGGTTCCTAAAAACGTGGGAAAACTGAGCTATCTTTGTCCTTTCAGTTACGCCATGATCTTGGTGGAGATAGCTACTCGCTCTGACCTCATCTCAGTGAGTACGATGGCTGCTTCTTCTTAAATCTGGATTACGACCTGCGGTTCTGCTTTGATCTTGGCTTTGTAATGAGCAGTTCTCCTGGTCGTACAGGACAAGGCGGAGGGAGTGAGGATGGATGTCACATGGCGCCCTCCTCTGCCTGAGCTCAAACCAGGAAAAAACGACGTTGACTGCCCAAGTCAAGAAGACTACTGTGAGGTATAACCATATCATAATGCAAGCGCATTTTTTGTCTGCTCTTCGAGTGGAAATCGCAGGAACCAAATTCATACACAGTCAACTGAGCAAGTTACTGATTGCTGCAGTCTGTAGCAAGATCGTCACTTACTGTTCTGTATGTATTGTATGCTATAAATCATTGGCAGCTTATCAAGAAGTGTTGGTCTCACAACCTCACCACGAGGCCCACATTTGAGCAGGTCAAGAAGATGCTGGACAAGATGAACCCACATAAAGTCAGCCCCGTAGACATGATGATGAATCTGGTAAGTGTCCTTTTGAAATGTTGCTAGTAGCTACAAAAATGCATGAACGTGGAAATATGACAAAAAAAGGTTTATTGGCTGCAGATGGAGAAGTACAGCAAACATCTGGAGAGCATCGTGGCTGAACGAACACAGGACCTTCTTCAAGAAAAACAAAAGACTGATCTCTTGTTATACAGTAAGTGTTGCTGTTGATTAAAGATGCAAGCACTTCTGCAACTAACACAGATCACAACACGTCAGTGAATTAAATTCAATGGGTGGAGACCAAACACTTGCTTGTGCTGCATTCCATTGGTGTGTGAGCAAAATACAACTTCCTCACTCTAATCCTGAAAAGTTCTATTTCCATCATCTATTTCCTCTGTAGGTATGTTACCAAAGCCAGTTGCCGATGATCTTCGCCAAGGTCGAACTGCGGAAGCCCAGACCTTTTCCAATGCCACCGTCTACTTCAGGTTTGTTGGCAAGGGTCAATGGACTGGAATACTAGAAGCATGTTAGTTAATCTGTGTACGTTTGCCTTCTCATGATAGTGATATTGTGGGCTTCACTCAGCTGTCAGGGGCCAGCACACCGCACCAAGTTGTGGACTTTCTGAACCAGCTTTACACCACTTTTGACGATATCATTGACAATTATGGTGTCTACAAAGTGGAAACCATTGGCGATGCTTGTAAGTGATGAATAATCATTCATTAATTTTCCATACCGCGTATTCTCGAGGGGTGGTGGGCTGGAGATTCTTTGGCTGCAGCCACTTGAGGCAATAACGTGAAAAAAGTCGGAATTAGAGAAAACCGCAAAACAATGTCTTACAGTATTTTCCCGTACCTTCTTTTCCTGTCCTTCAAAATGGCTGGCTGGCACAGATATGGTGGTCTCAGGGGTCCCACAAGAAAACGGCATCAATCACGCTGGGGAGATTGCAAGCATGGCCTTGGATCTGGTCAATGTTTGCCACACATTTAAGATCCCCCACAAGCCTAATACACAGCTGAAGATTCGCGCAGGCATCCACTCAGGTACTTTTAACATTTCCACGTCTCCCTCTTAACAACCATTTTATGCAAAATGTAAATGTACTTGGTGAAGAGTGTAGTGATTTGTGCCATCAGGGCCTGTCGTGGCTGGTGTGGTTGGAACGAAAATGCCTCGTTACTGCTTATTTGGAGATACTGTCAACACGGCGTCACGGATGGAATCAACGAGTGAAGGTAATTAAGGTTAAGAAAAATGAGCGCTTACTTCTGATTGGAAATACAGTATATTTTAACCATGCAAAAAAACCTTGATTTTTATATTACACTCTTCTGAATGTATAGAGCTATACATAACTTAGCACAAACTATTTTTACTCTATCTTTAAGAATTCATCCGATCTTCAGTTTGATAAATAATTGTTTTATTTTAATGATTGTGTGTGTGTGTGCGTTTGCTTTTTTCAAAGCATTGAAGATCCAAGTGAGTGGGGCCACAGCTGACTTGCTTCACACTTTAAGAGGTTACATTCTAACTTGCAGAGGAATGCTAAATGTTAAGGTAAATCCAGCAATTTTAAATTCCTAAAAATACTCACCTTTTTAACTGGTAAGACATGCGCTGTTAAGTAAGGTCTATTTATAACAAGACTTTATTTTAGCCACTGGAATAAAATGCTAAGATCTGATGACAATATTAACCTATCTAAATGGTTATTAATGTGCCGTAATTCCCTTAAATTCCAAAGAAAGAGGCCTGGTCCAGGATTTGAACTTAGGACATCTCGCACCCTAAGCAAGAATCATACTACTAGACCAACGAGCCACAGGTGTGGGCAACTTTACCCTTTGGTTCTCAAATGGTCACCAATGTGCCAGATTCCCTTCAATATCACAGTTCCAAGAATGAAGGGCTCATCCAGGAGTTGGACCCAGGATCTCTTGCACCCTGAGCAAGAATCATACCACTAGACCAAGAAGCCACAGGTGTAGATTGATTGGCCCTTTGATTCTCAAATGGTCACCAATGTGCCAGATTCCCTTCAATGTCACAGTTCCAAGAATGGAGGGCTCATCCAGGAGTTGGACCCGGGACTTCTCGCACTTTGAGCGAGAATCATACCACTAGACCAACAAGCCACAGGTGCAGGATGGTCGACCCTTTGATTCTCAAATCGTTACCAATGTGCCAGATCCCCTTAATGTCACAGTTCCAAGAATTTAGGGCTTGTCAGGGAGTCGCACCTGGGACATCACGCACCCTAAGCGAGAATCATACCACTAGACCAACAAGCCACAGGTATGGACAACATTACCCTTTGGTTCTCAAATGGTTACCAATGTGCCAGATTCCCCTCAATGTCACAGTTCCAAGACTGGAGGGCTCGTCCAGGAGTCGGACCCAGGACCTCTCGCACCCTAAGCGAGAATCATACCACTAGACCAACGAGCCTCAGGTGTGGGCATCCTTACCCTTTGGTTCTGAAATGGTTACCAATGTGCCAGAATCCCCTCAATGTCACAGTTCCCAGAATGTAGGGCTCGTCCGGGAGTTGGACCGGGACCTCTCGCACCCTAAGCGAGAATCATACCACTAGACCAACGAGCCACAGGTATGGGCAACACTACCCTTTGGTTCTCAAATGGTTACCAATGTGCCAGCTTCCCTTCAATGTTACAGTTCCAAAAATGGAGGGCTCGTCCGGGAGTCGGACCCAGGACCTCTCGCACCCTAAGCGAGAATCATACCACTAGACCAACAAGCCTCAGGTATGGGCAACCTTACCCTTTGGTTCAGAAATGGTTACCAATGTGCCAGAATCCCCTCAATGTCAAATTTCTAAGAATGGAGGGCTCGTCCGGGAGTCGGACCCGGGACCTCTCGCACCCTAAGCGAGAATCATACCACTAGACCAACGAGCCACAGGTGTGGGCAACCTTACCCTTTGGTTCTGAAATGGGTACCAATGTGCCAGAATCCCCTCAATGTCACAGTTCCAAGAATCGAGGGCTCGTCCGGCAGTTGGACCCGGGACCTCTCGCACCCTAAGAAAGAATCATACCACTAGACCAACGAGCCACAGGTGCAGGTTAATTGACCCTTTGGTTCTCAAATGGTCACCAATATGCCAGATTCCCTTCAATGTCAAAGTTCCAAAAGTGGAGGGCTCGTCCGGGAGTTGGACCCGGGACCTCTCGCACCCTAAGCAAGAATCATACCACTAGACCAACGAGCCACAGATGTGGGCAACTTTACCCTTTGGTTCTCAAATGGTCACCAATGTGCCAGATTCCCTTCAATGTCAGAGTTCCAAGAATGGAGGGCTCGTCCGGGAGTCGGACCCGGGACCTCTCGCACCCTAAGCGAGAATCATACCACTAGACCAACGAGCCTCAGGTGTGGGCATCCTTACCCTTTGGTTCTGAAATGGTTACCGATGTGCCAGAATCCCCTCAATGTCACAGTTCTAAGAATGGAGGGCTCGTCCGGGAGTCGGACCCTGGACCTCACGCACCCTAAGCGAGAATCATACCACTAGACCAACGAGCCACAGGTATGGCCAACATTACCCTTTGGTTCTCAAATGGTTACCAATGTGCCAGATTCCCCTCAATGTCACAGTTCCAAGACTGGAGGGCTCGTCCGGGAGTCGGACCCAGGACCTCTCGCACCCTAAGCGAGAATCATACCACTAGACCAACGAGCCACAGGTGTGGGCAACCTTACCCTTTGGTTCTGAAATGGTTACCAATGTGCCAGAATCCCCTCAATGTCACAGTTCCAAGAATCGAGGGCTCGTCCGGCAGTTGGACCCGGGACCTCTCACACCCTAAGAAAGAATCATACCACTAGACCAACGGGCCACAGGTGCAGGTTAATTGACCCTTTGGTTCTCAAATGGTCACCAATATGCCAGATTCCCTTCAATGTCACAGTTCCAAAAGAGGAGGGCTCGTCCGGGAGTTGGAACCGGGACCTCTCGCACCCTAAGCGAGAATCATACCACTAGACCAATGAGCCACAGATGTGGGCAACTTTACCCTTTGGTTCACAAATGGTCACCAATGTGCCAGATTCCCTTCAATGTCAGAGTTCCAAGAATGGAGGGCTCATCCGGGAGTCGGACCCGGGACCTCTCGCACCCTAAGCGAGAATCATACCACTAGACCAACGAGCCACAGGTATGGGCAACATTACCCTTTGGTTCTCAAATGGTTACCAATGTGCCAGCTTCCCTTCAATGTTACAGTTCCAAAAATGGAGGGCTCATCCGGGAGTCGGACCCAGGACCTCTCGCACCCTAAGCGAGAATCATACCACTAGACCAACGAGCCTCAGGTATGGGCAACCTTACCCTTTGGTTCAGAAATGGTTACCATTGTGCCAGAATCCCCTCAATGTCAAATTTCCAAGAATGGAGGGCTCGTCCGGGAGTCGGACCCGGGACCTCTCGCACCCTAAGCGAGAATCATACCACTAGACCAACGAGCCACAGGTGTGGGCAACCTTACCCTTTGGTTCTGAAATGGTCACCAATGTGCCAGAATCCCCTCAATGTCACAGTTCCAAGAATCGAGGGCTCGTCCGGCAGTTGGACCCGGGACCTCTCGCACCCTAAGGAAGAATCATACCACTAAACCAACGAGCCACAGGTGCAGGTTAATTGACCCTTTGGTTCTCAAATGGTCACCAATATGCCAGATTCCCTTCAATGTCAAAGTTCCAAAAGTGGAAGGCTCGTCCGGGAGTTGGACCCGGGACCTCTAGCACCCTAAGCGAGAATCATACCACTAGACCAACGAGCCAGAGATGTGGGCAACTTTACCCTTTGGTTCTCAAATGGTCACCAATGTGCCAGATTCCCTTCAATGTCAGAGTTCCAAGAATGGAGGGCTCGTCCGGGAGTCGGACCAGGGACCTCTCGCACCCTAAGCGAGAATCATACCACTAGACCAACGAGCCTCAGGTGTGGGCATCCTTACCCTTTGGTTCTGAAATGGTTACCTATGTGCCAGAATCCCCTCAATGTCACAGTTCTAAGAATGGAGGGCTCGTCCGGGAGTTGGACCCGGGACCTCTCGCACCCTAAGCGAGAATCATACCACTAGACCAATGAGCCACAGATGTGGGCAACTTTACCCTTTGGTTCTCAAATGGTTACCAATGTGCCAGATTCCCCTCAATGTCACAGTTCCAAGACTGGAGGGCTCGTCCGGGAGTCGGACCCAGGACCTCTCGCACCCTAAGCGAGAACCATACCACTAGACCAACGAGCCACAGGTGCGGGCAACCTTACCCTTTGGTTCTGAAATGGTTACCAATGTGCCAGAATCCCCTCAATGTCACAGTTCCAAGAATCGAGGGCTCGTCCGGCAGTTGGACCCGGGACCTCTCGCACCCTAAGAAAGAATCATACCACTAGACCAACGGGCCACAGGTGCAGGTTAATTGACCCTTTAGTTCTCAAATGGTCACCAATATGCCAGATTCCCTTCAATGTCACAGTTCCAAAAGAGGAGGGCTCGTCCGGGAGTTGGACCCGGGACCTCTCGCACCCTAAGCGAGAATCATACCACTAGACCAATGAGCCACAGATGTGGGCAACTTTACCCTTTGGTTCTCAAATGGTCACCAATGTGCCAGATTCCCTTCAATGTCAGAGTTCCAAGAATGGAGGGCTCATCCGGGAGTCGGACCCGGGACCTCTCGCACCCTAAACGAGAATCATACCACTAGACCAACGAGCCACAGGTATGGGCAATATTACCCTTTGGTTCTCAAATAGTTACCAACGTGCCAGAATCCCCTCAATGTCACAGTTCCAAGAATGGAGGGCTCGTCCGGGAGTTGGACCCGGGACCTCTCGCACCCTAAGCGAGAATCATACCACTAGACCAACGAGCCTCAGGTGTGGGCATCCTTACCCTTTGGTTCTGAAATGGTTACCAATGTGCCAGAATCCCCTCAATGTCACAGTTCCAAGAATGGAGGGCTCGCCCGGGAGTTGGACCCGGAACCTCTCGCACCCTAAGCGAGAATCATACCACTAGACCAACGAGCCACAGGTATGGGCAACATTACCCTTTGGTTCTCAAATGGTTACCAATGTGCCAGCTTCCCTTCAATGTTACAGTTCCAAAAATGGAGGGCTCATCCGGGATTCGGACCCAGGACCTCTCGCAACCTAAGTGAGAATCATACCACTAGACCAACGAGCCTCAGGTATGGGCAACCTTACCCTTTGGTTCAGAAATGGTTACCATTGTGCCAGAATCCCCTCAATGTCAAATTTCCAAGAATGGAGGGCTCGTCCGGGAGTCGGACCCGGGACCTCTCGCACCCTAAGCGAGAATCATACCACTAGACCAACGAGCCACAGGTGTGGGCAACCTTACCCTTTGGTTCTGAAATGGTTACCAATGTGCCAGAATCCCCTCAATGTCACAGTTCCAAGAATCGAGGGCTCGTCCGGCAGTTGGACCCGGGACCTCTCGCACCCTAAGAAAGAATCATACCACTAGACCAACGGGCCACAGGTGCAGGTTAATTGACCCTTTGGTTCTCAAATGGTCACCAATATGCCAGATTCCCTTCAATGTCACAGTTCCAAAAGAGGAGGGCTCGTCCGGGAGTTGGACCCGGGACCTCTCGCACCCTAAGCGAGAATCATACCACTAGACCAATGAGCCACAGATGTGGGCAACTTTACCCTTTGGTTCTCAAATGGTTACCAATGTGCCAGATTCCCCTCAATGTCACAGTTCCAAGACTGGAGGGCTCGTCCGGGAGTCGGACCCAGGACCTCTCGCACCCTAAGCGAGAATCATACCACTAGACCAACGAGCCACAGGTGTGGGCAACCTTACCCTTTGGTTCTGAAATGGTTACCAATGTGCCAGAATCCCCTCAATGTCACAGTTCCAAGAATCGAGGGCTCGTCCGGCAGTTGGACCCGGAACCTCTCGCACCCTAAGAAAGAATCATACCACTAGACCGACGGGCCACAGGTGCAGGTTAATTGACCCTTTAGTTCTCAAATGGTCACCAATATGCCAGATTCCATTCAATGTCACAGTTCCAAAAGAGGAGGGCTCGTCCAGGAGTTGGACCCGGGACCTCTCGCACCCTAAGCGAGAATCATACCACTAGACCAATGAGCCACAGATGTGGGCAACTTTACCCTTTGGTTCTCAAATGGTCACCAATGTGCCAGATTCCCTTCAATGTCAGAGTTCCAAGAATGGAGGGCTCATCCGGGAGTCGGACCCGGGACCTCTCGCACCCAAAGCGAGAATCATACCACTAGACCAACGAGCCACAGGTATGGGCAATATTACCCTTTGGTTCTCAAATGGTTACCAACGTGCCAGAATCCCCTCAAGGTCACAGTTCCAAGAACGGAGGGCTCGCCCGGGAGTTGGACCCGGAACCTCTCGCACCCTAAGCGAGAATCATACCACTAGACCAACGAGCCACAGGTATGGGCAACATTACCCTTTGGTTCTCAAATGGTTACCAATGTGCCAGCTTCCCTTCAATGTTACAGTTCCAAAAATGGAGGGCTCATCCGGGAGTCGGACCCAGGACCTCTCGCACCCTAAGCGAGAATCATACCACTAGACCAACGAGCCTCAGGTATGGGCAACCTTACCCTTTGGTTCAGAAATGGTTACCATTGTGCCAGAATCCCCTCAATGTCAAATTTCCAAGAATGGAGGGCTCGTCCGGGAGTCAGACCCGGGACCTCTCGCACCCTAAGCGAGAATCATACCACTAGACCAACGAGCCACAGGTGTGGGCAACCTTACCCTTTGGTTCTGAAATGGTCACCAATGTGCCAGAATCCCCTCAATGTCACAGTTCCAAGAATCAAGGGCTCATCCGGCAGTTGGACCCGGGACCTCTCGCACCCTAAGAAAGAATCATACCACTAAACCAACGAGCCACAGGTGCAGGTTAATTGACCCTTTGGTTCTCAAATGGTCACCAATATGCCAGATTCCCTTCAATGTCAAAGTTCCAAAAGTGGAAGGCTCGTCCGGGAGTTGGACCCGGGACCTCTCGCACCCTAAGCGAGAATCATACCACTAGACCAACGAGCCACAGATGTGGGCAACTTTACCCTTTGGTTCTCAAATGGTCACCAATGTGCCAGATTCCCTTCAATGTCAGAGTTCCAAGAATGGAGGGCTCGTCCGGGAGTCGGACCCGGGACCTCTCGCACCCTAAGCGAGAATCATACCACTAGACCAACGAGCCTCAGGTGTGGGCATCCTTACCCTTTGGTTCTGAAATGGTTACCTATGTGCCAGAATCCCCTCAATGTCACAGTTCTAAGAATGGAGGGCTCGTCCGGGAGTTGGACCCGGGACCTCTCACACCCTAAGCGAGAATCATACCACTAGACCAACGAGCCACAGGTACGGCCAACATTACCCTTTGGTTCTCAAATGGTTACCAATGTGCCAGATTCCCTTCAATGTCACAGTTCCAAGACTGGAGGGCTCGTCCGGGAGTCGGACCCAGGACCTCTCGCACCCTAAGCGAGAATCATACCACTAGACCAACGAGCCACAGGTGTGGGCAACCTTACCCTTTGGTTCTGAAATGGTTACCAATGTGCCAGAATCCCCTCAATGTCACAGTTCCAAGAATCGAGGGCTCGTCCGGCAGTTGGACCCGGGACCTCTCGCACCCTAAGAAAGAATCATACCACTAGACCAACGGGCCACAGGTGCAGGTTAATTGACCCTTTGGTTCTCAAATGGTCACCAATATGCCAGATTCCCTTCAATGTCACAGTTCCAAAAGAGGAGGGCTCGTCCGGGAGTTGGACCCGGGACCTCTCGCACCCTAAGCGAGAATCATACCACTAGACCAATGAGCCACAGATGTGGGCAACTTTACCCTTTGGTTCTCAAATGGTCACCAATGTGCCAGATTCCCTTCAATGTCAGAGTTCCAAGAATGGAGGGCTCATCCGGGAGTCGGACCCGGGACCTCTCGCACCCTAAGCGAGAATCATAACACTAGACCAACGAGCCACAGGTATGGGCAATATTACCCTTTGGTTCTCAAATGGTTACCAACGTGCCAGAATCCCCTCAATGTCACAGTTCCAAGAATGGAGGGCTCGTCCGGGAGTTGGACCCGGGACCTCTCGCACCCTAAGCGAGAATCATACCACTAGACCAACGAGCCACAGGTGCAGGTTAATTGACCCTTTGGTTCTCAAATGGTCACCAATATGCCAGATTCCCTTCAATGTCACAGTTCCAAAAGTGGAGGGCTCGTCCGGGAGTTGGACCCGGGACCTCTCGCACCCTAAGCGAGAATCATACCACTAGACCAACAAGCCTCAGGTGTGGGTATCCTTACCCTTTGGTTCTGAAATGGTTACCAATGTGCCAGAATCCCCTCAATGTCACAGTTCTAAGAATGGAGGGCTCGTCCGGGACCTCTCGCACCCTAAGCGAGAATCATACCACTAGAACAACGAGCCACAGGTATGGGCAACATTACCCTTTGGTTCTCAAATGGTTACCAATGTGCCAGATTCCCCTCAATGTCACAGTTCCAAGACTGGAGGGCTCGTCCGGGAGTCGGACCCAGGACCTCTCGCACCCTAAGCGAGAATCATACCACTAGACCAACGAGCCACAGGTGTGGGCAACCTTACCCTTTGGTTCTGAAATGGTTACCAATGTGCCAGAATCCCCTCAATGTCACAGTTCCAAGAATCGAGGGCTCGTCCAGCAGTTGGACCCGGGACCTCTCGCACCCTAAGAAAGAATCATACCACTAGACCAACGGGCCACAGGTGCAGGTTAATTGACCCTTTGGTTCTCAAATGGTCACCAATATGCCAGATTCCCTTCAATGTCACAGTTCCAAAAGAGGAGGGCTCGTCCGGGAGTTGGACCCGGGACCTCTCGCACCCTAAGCGAGAATCATACCACTAGACCAATGAGCCACAGATGTGGGCAACTTTACCCTTTGGTTCTCAAATGGTCACCAATGTGCCAGATTCCCTTCAATGTCAGAGTTCCAAGAATGGAGGGCTCATCCGGGAGTCGGACCCGGAACCTCTCGCACCCTAAGCGAGAATCATACCACTAGACCAACGAACCTCAGGTGTGGGCATCCTTACCCTTTGGTTCTGAAATGGTTACCTATGTGCCAGAATCCCCTCAATGTCACAGTTCTAAGAATGGAGGGCTCGTCCGGGAGTTGGACCCGGGACCTCTCACACCCTAAGCGAGAATCATACCACTAGACCAACGAGCCACAGGTACGGCCAACATTACCCTTTGGTTCTCAAATGGTTACCAATGTGCCAGATTCCCCTCAATGTCACAGTTCCAAGACTGGAGGGCTCGTCCGGGAGTCGGACCCAGGACCTCTCGCACCCTAAGCGAGAATCATACCACTAGACCAACGAGCCACAGGTGTGGGCAACCTTACCCTTTGGTTCTGAAATGGTTACCAATGTGCCAGAATCCCCTCAATGTCACAGTTCCAAGAATCGAGGGCTCGTCCGGCAGTTGGACCCGGGACCTCTCGCACCCTAAGAAAGAATCATACCACTAGACCAACGGGCCACAGGTGCAGGTTAATTGACCCTTTGGTTCTCAAATGGTCACCAATATGCCAGATTCCCTTCAATGTCACAGTTCCAAAAGAGGAGGGCTCGTCCGGGAGTTGGACCCGGGACCTCTCGCACCCTAAGCGAGAATCATACCACTAGACCAATGAGCCACAGATGTGGGCAACTTTACCCTTTGGTTCTCAAATGGTCACCAATGTGCCAGATTCCCTTCAATGTCAGAGTTCCAAGAATGGAGGGCTCATCCGGGAGTCGGACCCGGGACCTCTCGCACCCTAAGCGAGAATCATAACACTAGACCAACGAGCCACAGGTATGGGCAATATTACCCTTTGGTTCTCAAATGGTTACCAACGTGCCAGAATCCCCTCAATGTCACAGTTCCAAGAATGGAGGGCTCGTCCGGGAGTTGGACCCGGGACCTCTCGCACCCTAAGCGAGAATCATACCACTAGACCAACGAGCCACAGGTGCAGGTTAATTGACCCTTTGGTTCTCAAATGGTCACCAATATGCCAGATTCCCTTCAATGTCACAGTTCCAAAAGCGGAGGGCTCGTCCGGGAGTTGGACCCGGGACCTCTCGCACCCTAAGCGAGAATCATACCACTAGACCAACAAGCCTCAGGTGTGGGAACCTTACCCTTTGGTTCTGAAATGGTTACCAACGTGCCAGAATCCCCTCAATGTCACAGTTCTAAGAATGGAGGGCTCGTCCGGGAGTCGGACCCGGGACCTCTCGCACCCTAAGCGAGAATCATACCACTAGACCAACGAGCCTCAGGTATGGGCAACCTTACCCTTTGGTTCAGAAATGGTTACCATTGTGCCAGAATCCCCTCAATGTCAAATTTCCAAGAATGGAGGGCTCGTCCGGGAGTCGGACCCGGGACCTCTCGCACCCTAAGCGAGAATCATACCACTAGACCAACGAGCCACAGGTGTGGGCAACCTTACCCTTTGGTTCTGAAATGGTTACCAATGTGCCAGAATCCCCTCAATGTCACAGTTCCAAGAATCGAGGGCTCGTCCGGCAGTTGGACCCGGGACCTCTCGCACCCTAAGAAAGAATCATACCACTAGACCAACGGGCCACAGGTGCAGGTTAATTGACCCTTTGGTTCTCAAATGGTCACCAATATGCCAGATTCCCTTCAATGTCACAGTTCCAAAAGAGGAGGGCTCGTCCGGGAGTTGGACCCGGGACCTCTCGCACCCTAAGCGAGAATCATACCACTAGACCAATGAGCCACAGATGTGGGCAACTTTACCCTTTGGTTCTCAAATGGTTACCAATGTGCCAGATTCCCCTCAATGTCACAGTTCCAAGACTGGAGGGCTCGTCCGGGAGTCGGACCCAGGACCTCTCGCACCCTAAGCGAGAATCATACCACTAGACCAACGAGCCACAGGTGTGGGCAACCTTACCCTTTGGTTCTGAAATGGTTACCAATGTGCCAGAATCCCCTCAATGTCACAGTTCCAAGAATCGAGGGCTCGTCCGGCAGTTGGACCCGGAACCTCTCGCACCCTAAGAAAGAATCATACCACTAGACCAACGGGCCACAGGTGCAGGTTAATTGACCCTTTAGTTCTCAAATGGTCACCAATATGCCAGATTCCATTCAATGTCACAGTTCCAAAAGAGGAGGGCTCGTCCAGGAGTTGGACCCGGGACCTCTCGCACCCTAAGCGAGAATCATACCACTAGACCAATGAGCCACAGATGTGGGCAACTTTACCCTTTGGTTCTCAAATGGTCACCAATGTGCCAGATTCCCTTCAATGTCAGAGTTCCAAGAATGGAGGGCTCATCCGGGAGTCGGACCCGGGACCTCTCGCACCCAAAGCGAGAATCATACCACTAGACCAACGAGCCACAGGTATGGGCAATATTACCCTTTGGTTCTCAAATGGTTACCAACGTGCCAGAATCCCCTCAAGGTCACAGTTCCAAGAACGGAGGGCTCGCCCGGGAGTTGGACCCGGAACCTCTCGCACCCTAAGCGAGAATCATACCACTAGACCAACGAGCCACAGGTATGGGCAACATTACCCTTTGGTTCTCAAATGGTTACCAATGTGCCAGCTTCCCTTCAATGTTACAGTTCCAAAAATGGAGGGCTCATCCGGGAGTCGGACCCAGGACCTCTCGCACCCTAAGCGAGAATCATACCACTAGACCAACGAGCCTCAGGTATGGGCAATCTTACCCTTTGGTTCAGAAATGGTTACCATTGTGCCAGAATCCCCTCAATGTCAAATTTCCAAGAATGGAGGGCTCGTCCGGGAGTCGGACCCGGGACCTCTCGCACCCTAAGCGAGAATCATACCACTAGACCAACGAGCCACAGGTGTGGGCAACCTTACCCTTTGGTTCTGAAATGGTCACCAATGTGCCAGAATCCCCTCAATGTCACAGTTCCAAGAATCAAGGGCTCATCCGGCAGTTGGACCCGGGACCTCTCGCACCCTAAGAAAGAATCATACCACTAAACCAACAAGCCACAGGTGCAGGTTAATTGACCCTTTGGTTCTCAAATGGTCACCAATATGCCAGATTCCCTTCAATGTCAAAGTTCCAAAAGTGGAAGGCTCGTCCGGGAGTTGGACCCGGGACCTCTCGCACCCTAAGCGAGAATCATACCACTAGACCAACGAGCCACAGATGTGGGCAACTTTACCCTTTGGTTCTCAAATGGTCACCAATGTGCCAGATTCCCTTCAATGTCAGAGTTCCAAGAATGGAGGGCTCGTCCGGGAGTCGGACCCGGGACCTCTCGCACCCTAAGCGAGAATCATACCACTAGACCAACGAGCCTCAGGTGTGGGCATCCTTACCCTTTGGTTCTGAAATGGTTACCTATGTGCCAGAATCCCCTCAATGTCACAGTTCTAAGAATGGAGGGCTCGTCCGGGAGTTGGACCCGGGACCTCTCACACCCTAAGCGAGAATCATACCACTAGACCAACGAGCCACAGGTACGGCCAACATTACCCTTTGGTTCTCAAATGGTTACCAATGTGCCAGATTCCCTTCAATGTCACAGTTCCAAGACTGGAGGGCTCGTCCGGGAGTCGGACCCAGGACCTCTCGCACCCTAAGCGAGAATCATACCACTAGACCAACGAGCCACAGGTGTGGGCAACCTTACCCTTTGGTTCTGAAATGGTTACCAATGTGCCAGAATCCCCTCAATGTCACAGTTCCAAGAATCGAGGGCTCGTCCGGCAGTTGGACCCGGGACCTCTCGCACCCTAAGAAAGAATCATACCACTAGACCAACGGGCCACAGGTGCAGGTTAATTGACCCTTTGGTTCTCAAATGGTCACCAATATGCCAGATTCCCTTCAATGTCACAGTTCCAAAAGAGGAGGGCTCGTCCGGGAGTTGGACCCGGGACCTCTCGCACCCTAAGCGAGAATCATACCACTAGACCAATGAGCCACAGATGTGGGCAACTTTACCCTTTGGTTCTCAAATGGTCACCAATGTGCCAGATTCCCTTCAATGTCAGAGTTCCAAGAATGGAGGGCTCATCCGGGAGTCGGACCCGGGACCTCTCGCACCCTAAGCGAGAATCATAACACTAGACCAACGAGCCACAGGTATGGGCAATATTACCCTTTGGTTCTCAAATGGTTACCAACGTGCCAGAATCCCCTCAATGTCACAGTTCCAAGAATGGAGGGCTCGTCCGGGAGTTGGACCCGGGACCTCTCGCACCCTAAGCGAGAATCATACCACTAGACCAACGAGCCACAGGTGCAGGTTAATTGACCCTTTGGTTCTCAAATGGTCACCAATATGCCAGATTCCCTTCAATGTCACAGTTCCAAAAGTGGAGGGCTCGTCCGGGAGTTGGACCCGGGACCTCTCGCACCCTAAGCGAGAATCATACCACTAGACCAACAAGCCTCAGGTGTGGGTATCCTTACCCTTTGGTTCTGAAATGGTTACCAATGTGCCAGAATCCCCTCAATGTCACAGTTCTAAGAATGGAGGGCTCGTCCGGGAGTCGGACCCGGGACCTCTCGCACCCTAAGCGAGAATCATACCACTAGAACAACGAGCCACAGGTATGGGCAACATTACCCTTTGGTTCTCAAATGGTTACCAATGTGCCAGATTCCCCTCAATGTCACAGTTCCAAGACTGGAGGGCTCGTCCGGGAGTCGGACCCAGGACCTCTCGCACCCTAAGCGAGAATCATACCACTAGACCAACGAGCCACAGGTGTGGGCAACCTTACCCTTTGGTTCTGAAATGGTTACCAATGTGCCAGAATCCCCTCAATGTCACAGTTCCAAGAATCGAGGGCTCGTCCAGCAGTTGGACCCGGGACCTCTCGCACCCTAAGAAAGAATCATACCACTAGACCAACGGGCCACAGGTGCAGGTTAATTGACCCTTTGGTTCTCAAATGGTCACCAATATGCCAGATTCCCTTCAATGTCACAGTTCCAAAAGAGGAGGGCTCGTCCGGGAGTTGGACCCGGGACCTCTCGCACCCTAAGCGAGAATCATACCACTAGACCAATGAGCCACAGATGTGGGCAACTTTACCCTTTGGTTCTCAAATGGTCACCAATATGCCAGATTCCCTTCAATGTCACAGTTCCAAAAGCGGAGGGCTCGTCCGGGAGTTGGACCCGGGACCTCTCGCACCCTAAGCGAGAATCATACCACTAGACCAACAAGCCTCAGGTGTGGGAACCTTACCCTTTGGTTCTGAAATGGTTACCAACGTGCCAGAATCCCCTCAATGTCACAGTTCTAAGAATGGAGGGCTCGTCCGGGAGTTGGACCCGGGACCTCTCACACCCTAAGCGAGAATCATACCACTAGACCAACGAGCCACAGGTACGGCCAACATTACCCTTTGGTTCTCAAATGGTTACCAATGTGCCAGATTCCCCTCAATGTCACAGTTCCAAGACTGGAGGGCTCGTCCGGGAGTCGGACCCAGGACCTCTCGCACCCTAAGCGAGAATCATACCACTAGACCAACGAGCCACAGGTGTGGGCAACCTTACCCTTTGGTTCTGAAATGGTTACCAATGTGCCAGAATCCCCTCAATGTCACAGTTCCAAGAATCGAGGGCTCGTCCGGCAGTTGGACCCGGGACCTCTCGCACCCTAAGAAAGAATCATACCACTAGACCAACGGGCCACAGGTGCAGGTTAATTGACCCTTTGGTTCTCAAATGGTCACCAATATGCCAGATTCCCTTCAATGTCACAGTTCCAAAAGAGGAGGGCTCGTCCGGGAGTTGGACCCGGGACCTCTCGCACCCTAAGCGAGAATCATACCACTAGACCAATGAGCCACAGATGTGGGCAACTTTACCCTTTGGTTCTCAAATGGTCACCAATGTGCCAGATTCCCTTCAATGTCAGAGTTCCAAGAATGGAGGGCTCATCCGGGAGTCGGACCCGGGACCTCTCGCACCCTAAGCGAGAATCATAACACTAGACCAACGAGCCACAGGTATGGGCAATATTACCCTTTGGTTCTCAAATGGTTACCAACGTGCCAGAATCCCCTCAATGTCACAGTTCCAAGAATGGAGGGCTCGTCCGGGAGTTGGACCCGGGACCTCTCGCACCCTAAGCGAGAATCATACCACTAGACCAACGAGCCACAGGTGCAGGTTAATTGACCCTTTGGTTCTCAAATGGTCACCAATATGCCAGATTCCCTTCAATGTCACAGTTCCAAAAGCGGAGGGCTCGTCCGGGAGTTGGACCCGGGACCTCTCGCACCCTAAGCGAGAATCATACCACTAGACCAACAAGCCTCAGGTGTGGGAACCTTACCCTTTGGTTCTGAAATGGTTACCAACGTGCCAGAATCCCCTCAATGTCACAGTTCTAAGAATGGAGGGCTCGTCCGGGAGTCGGACCCGGGACCTCTCGCACCCTAAGCGAGAATCATACCACTAGAACAACGAGCCACAGGTATGGGCAACATTACCCTTTGGTTCTCAAATGGTTACCAATGTGCCAGATTCCCCTCAATGTCACAGTTCCAAGACTGGAGGGCTCGTCCGGGAGTCGGACCCAGGACCTCTCGCACCCTAAGCGAGAATCATACCACTAGACCAACGAGCCACAGGTGTGGGCAACCTTACCCTTTGGTTCTGAAATGGTTACCAATGTGCCAGAATCCCCTCAATGTCACAGTTCCAAGAATCGAGGGCTCGTCCAGCAGTTGGACCCGGGACCTCTCGCACCCTAAGAAAGAATCATACCACTAGACCAACGGGCCACAGGTGCAGGTTAATTGACCCTTTGGTTCTCAAATGGTCACCAATATGCCAGATTCCCTTCAATGTCACAGTTCCAAAAGAGGAGGGCTCGTCCGGGAGTTGGACCCGGGACCTCTCGCACCCTAAGCGAGAATCATACCACTAGACCAGGGGTCTCAAACTTGCGGCCCGCGGGCCAACTGCGGCCCTCGGGACGATAATTTGCGGCCCCCGTCTTAATATGAAAGATCGATTTTTTTTTTTTTTTTTTTTTTTTTTTTTTTTTTTTACCCCTTTCCCCATGATGGCGCCGTTTAAGTGGCAGCCAGTGGCAGTAGCTCTGTCCACTCATGTTTTTCTTGTTTTACAGCATGTTTTACATGAAAAATTAGAGGGAACATTGACATGCACCTGCTTGTTGCAGGTGTGATACTGGTGTGCCGATAGCGAGCAATGATGATGTCGTGACCGGATGATTCGCCTAAAGACGTTTCGCCGACGGACGTTTGACAGACGGACAGGTCGTACTAGTATTTGTTAGTTTAATGATTAAATACAAATACTAGTATTTGTATTTAATCATTAAACGCTGTTTTCAGCTGGATTTGACCGAATTTGAGAGCATTTTGAGCCGTTTGGCGAATGGACGTCTATAGACGTTTTTTTGCCTCCATCGCGATATCATCCAGTATTTGTATTTAATCATTAAATGCTGTTTTAGGATGGATTTGACCCGATTGCTGTCATTTTACCCCTCGGTTCTGCTACATCTGCCTGCCCAAGGGTGCTTACTCCCGGACTGCCATTGATGGTAGACGAACATTGATTTTTACTATAATTTGGACAACACCGGCGGCGGGCCGGATTAAAAATCCTAACGGGCCGTATATGGCCCGCGGGCCGAGGTTGAAAAACTTGTACACACACGATCCGGCGGGGCGAGCGTTCGAATCCCGTTTCGGCGAAACCTCCGTTCGGCCGAATGAACGTTCGGTGGAACGTCCATTCGGCGACCTGCCCGTCTGTCAAACGTCCGTCGGCGAAACGTCTTTAGGCGAATCATCCGAGTACCGATGATGTCGCTCACACTGGTACTCAGTGCGCTCAGGGAGGTTGTCTTTCTGCTCAGACCAACAAAAAATTAGAGGGAACTTTGGTTCGGAGCTGAATGAACCAATCACGGTGAGGTATACGGCTCTGGAGGGCGGGACATCGGCCGGGCTGTCCAGTGCCTCGCTCACTCACTCATTCATTCCTCCAATCAGCTGGGCGGAGGAGAAGCCGTGAGGCCGATCACTCCGCTCGGCGCGCACACTCCTCCGCTGCTCTCAGCATAGAACTGAATGAGGCGCTATGATCCGTGATCCAGCCTGTGTCAGTGTCTGTAGCCATCTCCGCGATTGAAACGGAGAGCGAAAGTGCACATGCGCCACAAACCCGCGCGACTGAATGTGAAAGATCAACCCGAGACTCATTCCAAGTGGAAAAACATATTACAGAGCCCCAGAGATGTCTCTTTCAAAGCCTGCCGTGAAGAGAAAGGTCGGTGATGAGCACAGACAGTTTCAAGAAAAGTGGGGAGTGCAATATTTCTTTGTTGAACACAGGGGCACCCCGACGTGTCTCATTTACACTGAAAAAGTTGCGGTGCACAAGGAATACAATTTGAAACGTAATTGTACTACGAGACATGCTGAGGAGTACGAAAAATACCAGGGAGATGAGAGAGCCAACCAGGTTGCCAGTCTGAAAACACGTCTTCTGAGGCAACAGGATTTCTTCAAGAAGGCTACCAAAGACAGTAATGCAGCAGTCAAAGCTAGCTACGCCGTTTGTGAGTTGATTGATCCTGTGCTAAGTGATCCCAAATGGCTCATGGACTTGGCTTTTCTTGTTGATATCACACATGAGCTTAATGTACTGAACAAGAAGCTACAAGGCCAGGGGCAACTTGTCAGTGCTGCCTATGACAACGTGAGAGCATTTTGCACTAAACTTGTGTTATGGAAACAAACCTTTGCCATTTCCCAGCATGCAAGGCTCTCGTGGATGCAGGCACACCATTTAGTGGTGAGAAGTATGTTGAGGCCATTTCGAAGCTACAGGAGGAATTTGATCACAGATTTGCAGACTTCAAGACACACAAAGCCACATTTCACATTTTTGCGGACCCCTTCTCCTTTGATGTGCAAGATGCCCCTCCTGAGCTTCAAATGGAGCTCATTGACCTCCAGTGCAACTCTGCACTCAAAGCCAAGTTCAGGGAGGTGAGTGGAGAAGCAGACAAGCTTGGGCAATTTTTGAGAGAGTTGACCCCCAGCTTCCCTGAACTTTCCCGAAGGTTCAAGCGGACCATGTGCCTTTTTGGGAGCACATACTTGTGTGAGAAGCTCTTCTCCACCTTGAACTTCAATAAGTCCAAGTACAGGTCCAGACTTACTGATGAGCATCTTCAAGCTCTACTGAGGGTCTCCACTGCTTCCTCCCTCAAGCCAAATGTGACTGTGTGAGAAGAAGCGCTGCCAGGTCTCTAGCAACAAGGAGTAGGCAAGAGAAGCCATGTTCAGAATATTTCATGTTCAATGTTCCATTCAAGTTCAGAAAGTTAAAGGTTAAAGAGCTGTTAATACAGACATTTGAAACGGAATAAAAATAATTCATTTTCTCTACTTAGCCAGCCAGTGTATATCTACTGTATGCTCATTAGTATTATTTGGTTTTGTATTACTGATTGATTTATTTTTTATTCATCTCTAAGTTAATTTATTTAATTCATTATTTTTTGTTAAAAAATAAAGATATTTGATAACGTTGGAATGTTTTATCAGTGCTTTTCTTGTGGAAATCCTGATGCGGCCCAGTCTCACCCAGACTCGGCCTCTAGCGGCCCCCAGGTAAATTGAGTTCGAGACCCCTGCACTAGACCAATGAGCCACAGATGTGGGCAACTTTACCCTTTGGTTCTCAAATGGTCACCAATGTGCCAGATTCCCTTCAATGTCAGAGTTCCAAGAATGGAGGGCTCATCCGGGAGTCGGACCCGGGACCTCTCGCACCCTAAGCGAGAATCATACCACTAGACCAACGAGCCACAGGTGCAGGTTAAATGACCCTTTGGTTCTCAAATGGTCACCAATATGCCAGATTCCCTTCAATGTCACAGTTCCAAAAGTGGAGGGCTCGTCCGGGAGTTGGACCCGGGACCTCTCGCACCCTAAGCGAGAATCATACCACTAGACCAACAAGCCTCAGGTGTGGGTATCCTTACCCTTTGGTTCTGAAATGGTTACCAATGTGCCAGAATCCCCTCAATGTCACAGTTCTAAGAATGGAGGGCTCGTCCGGGAGTCGGACCCGGGACCTCTCGCACCCTAAGCGAGAATCATACCACTAGAACAACGAGCCACAGGTATGGGCAACATTACCCTTTGGTTCTCAAATGGTTACCAATGTGCCAGCTTCCCTGCAATGTCACAGTTCCAAGAATGGAGGGCTCGTCCGGGAGTCGGACCCAGGACCTCTCGCACCCTAAGCGAGAATCATACCACTAGACCAACGAGCCACAGGTATGGGCAACCTTACCCTTTGGTTCTGAAATGGTTACCAATGTGCCGGAATCCCCTCAATGTCACATTTCCAAGAATGGAGGGCTCGTCCGGGAGTTGGACCCGGGACCATTCGCACCCTAAGCGAGAATCATACCACTAGACACACGAGCCACAGGTATGGGCAACATTACCCTTTGGTTCTGAAATGGTTACCAATGTGCCAGAATCCCCTCAATGTCACATTTCCAAGAATGGAGGGCTCGTCCGGGAGTTGGACCCGGGACCTCTCGCACCCTAAGCGAGAATCATACCACTAGACCAACGAGCCACAGGTATGGGCAACATTACCCTTTGGTTCTCAAATGGTTACCAATATGCCAGAATCCCCTCAATGTCACAGTTCCAAGAATGGAGGGCTCGTCCAGGAGTTGGACCCGGGACCTCTCGCACCCTAAGCGAGAATCATACCACTAGACCAACGAGCCACAGGTATGGGCAACATTACCCTTTGGTTCTCAAATGGTTACCAATGTGCCAGATTGCCCTCAATGTCACAGTTCCAAGACTGGAGGGCTCGTCCGGGAGTCGGACCCAGGACCTCTCGCACCCTAAGCGAGAATCATACCACTAGACCAAGGGTAGGGAACCTATGGCTCGAGAGCCATATGTGGCTCTTTTGATGGGTGTATATGGCTCTACGCTAACCTGTGGTAAAATATGGGAACCGCTGGTGAGAGACCTAAGTCCCGAACACACCAATAGGAGTGTTAATGTGGCCCCGACACTATCTCTAGCACCTTTTTAATCATAATTTTTCTTCATTAGACTCTTCTGCATGCATACTCTGATTGATACTCATTGATTAGCAACAGTGAAAAAATGTACTGAAAAGAATTCAGAGACTTTTTTTACTTCCAACGTGGTGAAATGATTCATAAATTGCACATGTTTCATGTATTTTTACTTTTAATTTCTTAGTATGGCTCTCAAGGAATAATGTTTGAAAATATGAATTGTTTATGGCTCTCTTCGTCAAAAAGGTTCCCGACCCCTGCACTAGACCAACGAGCCACAGGTGCAGGTTAATTGACCCTTTGGTTCTCAAATGGTCACCAATATGCCAGATTCCCTTCAATGTCACAGTTCCAAAAGTCGAGGGCTCGTCCGGGAGTTGGACCCGGGACCTCTCGCACCCTAAGCGAGAATCATACCACTAGACCAACGAGCCACAGATGTGGGCAACTTTACCCTTTGGTTCTCAAATGGTCACCAATGTGCCAGATTCCCTTCAATGTCACAGTTCCAAGAATGGAGGGCTCATCCAGGAGTTGGACCCGGGACTTCTCGCACTTTAAGCGAGAATCATACCACTCGTCCAACGAGCCACAGGTGCAGGTTGGTTGACCCTCTGGTTCTCAAATGGTCACTAATGTGCCAGATTCCCTTCAATGTCAGAGTTCCAAGAATGGAGGGCTCGTCCCGGAGTCGGACCCAGGACCTCTCGCACCCCAAGCGAGAATGATACCACTAGACCAACGAGCCTCAGGTTCGGGTATCCTTACCCTTTGGTTCTCAAATGGTTACCAATGTGCCAGATTCCCCTCAATGTCACAGTTCCAAGAATGGAGGGCTCGTCCGGGAGTCGGACCCAGGACCTCTCGCACCCTAAGCGAGAATTATACCACTAGACCAACAAGCCACAGGTGTGGGCAACCTTACCCTTTGGTTCTGAAATGGTCACCAGTGTGCCAGAATCCCTTCAATGTCACAGTTCCAAGAATGGAGGGCTCATCCAGGAGATGGACCCGGGACTTCTCGCACTTTAAGCGAGAAACATACCACTCGTCCAACGAGCCACAGGTACAGGTTGGTTGACCCTCTGGTTCTCAAATAGTCACTAATGTGCCAGATTCCCTTCAATGTCAGAGTTCCAAGAATGGAGGTCTCGTCCGGGAGTCGGACCCGGGACCTCTCGCACCCTAAGCGAGAATCATACCACTAGACCAACGAGCCTCAGGTGTGGGCATCCTTACCCTTTGGTTCTGAAATGGTTACCAATGTGCCAGAATCCCCTCAATGTCACAGTTCTAAGAATGGAGGGCTCGTCCGGCAGTTGGACCCGGGACCTCTCGCACCCTAAGAAAGAATCATACCACTAGACCAACGAGCAGGTTAATTGACCCTTTGGTTCTCAAATGGTCACCAATATGCCAGATTCCCTTCAATGTCACAGTTCCAAAAGTGGAGGGCTCGTCCGGGAGTTGGACCCGGGACCTCTCGCACCCTAAGCGAGAATCATACCACTAGACCAACGAGCCACAGATGTGGGCAACCTTACCCTTTGGTTCTCAAATGGTCACCAATATGCCAGATTCCCTTCAATGTCACAGTTCCAAAAGTGGAGGGCTCAGTTGGACCCGGGACCTCTCGCACCCTAAGCGAGAATCATACCACTAGACCAACGAGCCACAGATGTGGGCAACCTTACCCTTTGGTTCTCAAATGGTCACCAATATGCCAGATTCCCTTCAATGTGGCAGTACCAAGAATGGAGGGCTCATCAGGGAGTTGGGCCCGGGACCTTTCGCACCCTAAGCGAGAATCATACTAGACCAACGAGCCACAGGCGTGGGCAACATTAACCTTTGGTTCTCAAATGGTTACCAATGTGCCAGATTCCATTCAAAGTCACAGTTCCAAGAATGGAGGGTTCATCCGGGAGTCGGAGCCGGGACCTTTCACACCCTAAGTGAGAATCATACCACTAGACCAACGAGCCACAGGTGCAGGTAGGTTGACCCCTTGATTCTCAAATGGTTACCATTGTGCCAGATTCCCTTGATGTCACAGTTCCAAGAATGGAGGGCTCGCTCGGAGGTCGGACCCGGGACCTCTTGCATCTTAAATGAGAATCATACCACTAGTCCAACAAGCCACAGGTCATAGTGATTAGACCCTCTGGTTCTCATATGGAGACCAATGTGCCAGTGAGCTACAGGGCTAGAGTAAAAAGCTGTGTTTTTTTCTTTAATTCTGACAGGTTTTTTTTGCTTCCAACAGGGGAAAGGTGAGATGGAAACATGGTGGCTGGAAGCCAAACGAAACGAGGCCACAGACCCGTTGCTTTGCTCATCGGAGTCTGCAGGCGGCCCTGTGCCAGTTAGCGACTGAAGCTGGCCAATGTGTTGAGAACATATTCATAAGTGACTTATCCCGTTTTGTGTTAGATTTATTGTCAGTGTCAAAGGCACATTCTACTCATACAAAAAACATATATTTTAATTTCTTAAATAACTGTTTCGGTTCTCTGTGAGCACGTTTCAAAATTTCAAATTGTGCCCTTTGACTTATTTCATCATTATGAAACATTATATATACAGCATTTTTTTTACATATTTATGTCTTTTCATGTATTTAAAGAGTAATATTTGACTACAATATTGAATATCGAGGTATGGTGTGCTGACTTCTTGATAGTTGTTGTGTACTAGGACCCTGGACAGCGACACTTGGTTAACAATGGTCAAAAAGTAAAACGTCTATATGTTGTTGTTCATTTCTTTTTTGAATATTAATCGCATAGATTGGATCTCATACAAACCTGTATACGATATTGTTATTATGACTTTATTGCCGTCTTAGGATGTCCATCAGCAAAAGATGTGTCATCAATTCAGATTGCACTATCGTGTTTGTGCATTTCTGAATGCACAATACTTTAAAAGGCATTTCTAACCCATTGGCTGCCAATGACAATCCTAGACGTCCAAGCCCCGAATTGGAGAACTTTTGCCGTCAATGGCAATGAAATATTAGGATTGACAACCAGCTTTAAAATGAATTGGACGTCTATCATTGTCAATGGTAGTGAATGACTTAAAAACGATTAAATTTAAAATAAAAGTATGTCATTAAAGGCCACATCCAGTGTTCATTTTTAGTGCCTTTTGCAGTTTTCATTCATTTAAGTTTTAATCATGGTTGGTGGTTAAATTATGATTTAATCAGCCATCGACTTGTAATAGGAATTAATGAGAAAATCAATCGCTAAAAAACCGAGCGAGATCCAATCAGAGGATTCTTTGTTGATGCTCTCGGCCATAGCAACCAATCCGCGTGCTTCTTGTAAGCATGTTCTAATTTGTGGATACCAGCCTGGTGAGCTACCAGGTGACAATGAATTACTAAGGAAGAGAACAGTGGCGTTTTGTAAGTATATACATTATCCATCTTTCATCTTTTTTTCTGCATTTAAAACATGAAATCTAAACTTAATTCCGCCAGAAGAGGGGGGCAAATTTGGGGCGAGATCGCCACCTGTTTCCCCTTTTTTGCACTGTTTATAAGTTATAAATACGCAAGTGATGATGATCTCACCAAGATGTTATGTTACCTCATGTTTATTACCTCATATTTTAAAGTACTTCATGATCATGACACGTACACGTTCACTCCCAATTAATCCTCAAACTTGTTGCCTTCATCGTAAATCGTAATGATTTCACTATTGGAAATTCTAGTAAACGGCCATTTAACCGATAAGGTAAAATTAAAAGTTGCTCTTCGTCGTTATGATGGCATTGTACTGATATTTTTCCCCCCGAGGATGAATTAAAATTGCAAAATGTCACGTAAAAGCATTGCGATCATTTGATACATGACGCTGTTTTTGCAGAAAATACCCACTGAAGAACAGAATACTGAGATAACGTGCTATATTTAATGAATGGGAATTATTCAGTGTGTTGCAAAGAGGATAAATCTGCACCCTGCCTGTCTGGGATTATCTTGATCAACTAATCCTAAAAGCATTTAGATAAAATGCTGCTTACAACTCGTGAGCTGTTAAAAAAACCACCTGTAGTGACACTCCTCTCTGTAAATAACAATAATATCGAGAAAATGATTCATAGTTACCAAAAATATTTGAATAAGATTCATTTATTACATTAAAAATGGGAAAATACTATCTTCTGCAGATCTGTGAAACACATTATAATGGTATGTATTTACATGCGCATGTTTTTAGAAGATCCTTCCTACTTTTAATAATTAAAATGTCCTTAGAAATTAGGAGCAGTGCTTAAGTGAAGTTGTATTTTACATGCAATGATAAAGCTATCCAATTCTATTCTTAAAACCTTGGTTATTGTCATGATTTGTATTGAAGAAAATTACATTTCAAAATCACATTTATACTCGTGAACACACAAAGTCAGTGAATGGCATGAAAAGTGATCATTCTTGGGCCTCTAAAAAAACTATAATACAACAAAATAAGGTGGGTTTCAAAATTAATCTTTGCCTGATACTGGCAAAAATCTTTACTGAAATTGGATTGAAATCCTAACTTGTGCTGATTAACCCGCAAGAAATATAAATCTGGAACAAAGCACTTCTGGTTATAAGAGCTTGTTTTTCACTGATATATTTATTTTTCTGGTCGTGCTGAGAGCTACAACTCAAGTCAATATAGCGATCTGGAAATAGCCGACGGACCTTTAAATCGTCCCGCCATGAGTCCATTCTTAAAAATTACAAAATTACTCTTATTACATAGGCAGTATTTTTATAGTACCACCAGTGGGAGCTGGCGTGCATTATTTCTCAATTGTTAGCGTAGGATCTGTATTTCCCAAATGGTGTGACTCTTCTAAATTGAGAAATTTTACATTTGCCCACTGTTTCAGGGCAAAGAATTTTCCTACAGGCATTGTAGGGCAGTCGAAATGAAAAAAAAAACATTTGAGCGCTTTCTTCACTGTGTCACCTTCACCCTGTTTTTGTGTTATTATGCATCGTCTTGTAATCCGGACTACACTGTGCTGGCACTGCTAATCTGAAAATCTATTTCAGGAGCTGACTGCATTGGAGCATACTGGAACACCATACGTGAGCAAATGTATGTGTAGTGGATGTTTAAAACGTTGGAAGCTCCACTTTAACCATGCCAGAATCTTCCTTAGGTGAGTTCAAGATGAAGACATTGTAATGACACATTAAAAACAGTCCTCACCATTTGGAGGATTTGCTATGAAAAAGTGCAAAGACTTATTTCATTTTAAATGTGCTTGTTCAACACTGATTACTTTCTGAAAAATGCTTACCTTTTAACTTTTGACATGTGCGCTGCACCTAATTACCCCCCAAAAATTCAGATGTCAAGGACGTTTGTAGCAGCTCTGGCAAATGCCCAACACCCTCTCAAATGGGCCACATGAACGATTCACCGCTCCACAGGAACTCTTACATGCTCACAAACTTCTGCACTGAGGACAACGTGGAAGAATGTGTAGAACAAATCAACCAGGTTGGTGACTAAAAACCACAATTTGGACAAAAAGACAGAATCTCGTAGTCTTCTCATTGTAGCTAATAACTAAATGTCGTAAAAATCTTTACATAAACCAGTACATCCTTTGCAATTTTGTAAGAATAAGTACAGACAATTAACGTAAATTACTGTATAGTGCACGTGTGTCAAAGTGGCGGCCCGGGGGCCAAATCTGGCCCGCCGCATCATTTTGTGTGGCCCGGGAAAGTAAATCATGAGTGCCGACTTTCTGTTTTAGGATCAAATTAAAATGAAGAGTATAGATGTATATTAAATTTCCTGATTTCCCCCTTTTAAATCAATAATTGATTTTTTTTAATCATTTTTTCTGTGTTTTTAGTTCAAAAATCATTTTGTAAAATCTAAAAATATTTATAAAAAAACTAAAATAAACATTGTTTTAGTTCTATAAAAACTGAATATTCAGGGTTTTTAATCCAGTTCTTTTAATCCATTTATTTAAAAAAATATCTAAATATTATATCTAAAATGGTCCGGCCCACGTGAAATCAAGTTGACGTTAAAGCGGCCTGCAAACCAACCCGAGTCTGACTTCCCTGGTATAGTGGAAAAATCCTTCAATTGCTTTGGCTCCCCTCTCCTTTTACAGGAATTGTTATCACTGGGTCTTTCTCCGGTGTGGACGAAGCTCGATGGCAATTCACAGGTTTGGGTGCAGTCAGGTAGCAACTTGGATGCGAATGTCATCTCTGTGCTCAACGGCATGTATGAACTACTACAAGTGCACCGAAAGGGCTGCCAAACCCTGGAGAACTTGGAGCAAGAGCATCTGAAGTCTACCAAAAATGTGGACTCCCTGCAGCTTACCAGGACACGGCTAAAGGTTGTTTCACCTCCAATTTGTGTGTTG